>NC_051071.1:76771826-77101826 GCF_004664715.2 Peromyscus leucopus
ATGATTTTGTAATTGGGGAGGAACCAATGAAATGTGAGCTGAGTCTGGTTAATGATCTAAAATTATTGTTTAAAGAACTATATTAGAGCAGATTTCCCTCCACACATCTCACCTTTCCTGTCAAACCCAGGAGCATCTGGCCCAATGAAGTGGGTACCTTCCTCTTCCTCCTCTTTGTCTCAGGCTCTGCTTTATCCAGGGTGTGTTTTGCCAAGATGCACGTAAGAATTTTATGTTTTTACTGCTCTACTTTTATCTTACTTTCCTAATAATGGAAGCCTGCATTTTGAAAGAGTTAAGGTGCCGAGGACAATTTTAAGAGCCATGCCATATTGCCTGCCTGAGTTAAGTTCTGTTGTCCAGTATTGAGCCACCAACCAGAAACTTTTGACATGCCTGGACAAGATGTGAGTTATAGAAAATAACTTAACATTTTCTTATCTTTCTGCTACAGTGACCATTAGTAACAATGTTTTGTGGTTAGGTTGCTTGGTTGGGTTGCTTGGCAACTCAATAGTCCCCTGACTTTTCCCAAAGAAAGTTTCCTGGTCTGCTTACTATAGAACCCACATGAGAAAAATAAAATTTTGCAGCTTGATCAGAACTGTCTTGCTGCCAATTCTTTGTGTCTTTTGTCCCTTTCATTCGCCATTCCCCCTTCTAGGGTCTCTGCGGAAGGTCCCGCTGGCTGGAACATTAAGGTTTCCTTTAGTGCTTATTTCTAGACTTTGATGATATTTTGCATCTGAGAACCCTTGTGTGGCTGTATTATTAATATACCTTAGACACCTTAGGTGAAAATAATGAGGGGATTTTTTTAAGTTTAGTTTTAATTTCTTTTAATTTTGAAGACATGCTAGGCTGAGTGACTTAAGCTATACTGAATACAGCTGAAGCCAGAATCTTCAAAGTCTCAAAGGCCTGTTTACTCTACTATGCTATACTGAAAACTAAACGTGTGTGTTGTTAATTTTATACATGGAGCTTCCATTTGTATTTTCTTTCATTTCAGATTGTCTTAGTAGATCTTAGAGACATGATAAAAGCATTGACTCTTAGGTTTGAATGCAAAGCTATAAACACTTAGACAGTTGTAAAGTAGTATTCGTGGGTAGTTCTTTAAATGTAGAAGGAAGGAGTCATTGGCAGATTCTTTTATTTTTTTTTTTTTTTAGAGATCAAGGCCAGTGTCTTAAAGTAAAGGAATAAGTGTGTGAAAAAGAGTGTGAAAAACAACATTATACTTAGTTGTTTTCATCCATCTTTAAATATGGTTTTTGTCTCCCTGTTCCCACAGACAAGAGTGAGATTGCCATCGGTTTAATGATTTGGGAGAACAACATTTCAAAGGCCTGTAAGTTAAAATGTTGAAAGTCAATTTAATGTTTCTGGTAGTATTAGTTCCAGCACTAAATTGCCTTTTTCCACCTTGAGCTTGCAAAATTGTAGGGCAGCACTGTCCAACAGAAATGTCTCTGTTGATGGAAAGACTGTGGACCTGTGCTGAGCATATGGCAGCTGGGGACACATGGTTACTGGGCACTTGAAACATGGCAAGTCTAACTGAGGAGCACACATTCAAATGTTATTTAACTTTGATTAATATATCTATCCACTTGTGGCTAATGGCTGCTTTAGTGGAGGATAAGATTCTGGGCCCACATTAAACTTGTGAAGAATGGAATCTTAGTGTTCTTTTTGGAAGGTCTATGATATACTCCTTGAGAGGCTAATTTGCTAATTCTTTACACAACAAGATCCCATGGTATATTGAGAATATTATTTTGTCTTTTTAGAACTGGGATTCACATGTGAAACAAGTGATCTATAATTATCACATCCCCAACCTCCAAAATGTTTTAATGTAGTGAAAATAAGTATTTTTAAAAGTCAGCAGTGTCATATACCTTGATTAACAGAGGTATATGGATTAGAAGAGAAATAACTCAAAGGAATTACATAATGTCTAACCTTGACAATGAAATGTATTTAGAACATAGTTTGCTTGTTTGCCAAGTTCATAAATCTACTGTCACACATATGCATCTATACTTAAGCACAGTAGGAATCCATGTTCTTTTTGCTTGGATAAGGCACCTCTTCCTGGTTATGCCTCAGGGAAGAGCTGACAGGAATAGGCTTTCTAGAGGGTTCTAAGAAAGATACACAAAATATGGATGGTCTACACGTACACAATTGACTTTAGGAAAGCCAACTACTTCATAGTAAAGTTTTATTTCTATGTCTGTTTTTCAGAGTCCTGGTCACCCTTGCCCAGCATCTAGAAATGCCCATATGAAGAACATGTGAAATTAGTGAATGAAATAACTGAATTTGCAAAAATATGTGTTGCTGACGAGTCTGCTGCAAACTGTGACAAATCAATTGTCAGTACATTCTGATTTTGAGGATCCCTTTGCCTCTTTTATAATTCTGAGTATTTCAAAGGAAAACAAATACTTTCTCCCATACCTAAGGCCCAGGGAACACTGTGGAAGAGGGGCCAGAATGATTGTTAGAGCCAGAGGAACAGGGATTTTGCTATGAGATTGTCTCCTAGTAATGTCACAAGCTAGACTCAAAAAGTCTCACCAACATGACTGGCCAAATGTGAGCTTAAGAGTGACAACACAACAGACATGCCAGGGTGGATGAAAGACCCCAAGGCCTCTACCTACACAAAGACTTCAGGCAAACAAGGATGCTGAGAGAGGGAGAAATTGGCTTCTCCAGGGAAGAGAGAACCAATTGGTTAATTCAATACCAATGGTCAGCCCTGAAAACATGCATCAAGTAACATTATACAGCCTAACAGGCTATATTTAGGAATATATATGTGTATAGTACACATATATGTATGTAACAATTAATGAGAAATGAGGTCATAGATCTGAAAGAGAAAAAGGGGCATATGTGGGTAGATTTGGAGGGAAAAAGGGAAGGAGGAAATGATGTAATTATATAGTAATCTCAAAAAAAAAGGAGTGATAAAAGGTTATTAAATGATCAAAGTTGCAAGCAAATGGAGACATTCTATCTATTCTCACAACTTATAAAAATTCTTGGAGGCTACAGATAGAAGTTACAATAATGTTAATGGCAATTTGTTATTTGTACAATTTTTTTCAAGCTCTAAAATCTGATTTCTGTTCACAGAGGCAAATAGTAATAGCATGCTTTTGTATTGATTAATTTTTTTGTGTTTTTTTGAATATCACAATTCACGTCTTGATAATAATATTGTCCAGTCTACAAGATTGTGCATTATTAAGTAGATCTTGAGAAGTTGATAGAGGTGAAATCAGAAAAATGATAATAATTTGAAAATTTGTCTCAATGTTTTTGTTTTAAATTGTCAAAGAATGTAGAAGGCTTGATGTTGTCTAACAGAAGACAGGCATTTAGATCCCATTGTTTATAAATACCAGGAATCTCATTTTTAATGATTAAAAATACAGTCACAGTCAGGGTAATTAATTTACTTAATTTATTTTCCCTCAATCAGAAATTGACTGTTTAATGTCTGGATAATAGAATTCAGCTATCAACCAAGTTGGAGTTATTACTTTGACTTTTCTTACAACTCTAATTCTGTCCCTAATCTCATGTGTTTGCTCCACCCTCTCTTGCTTTTATATCATGTAGCTGAGTCTGGGAGCATCCTTTAATATATAAGTCAAGAATAATGTGCCTGCCCCTCTAGCACCTCTCTTGTTTGTCAACAATGAATCAACACAAACAGGAGAGAAAATGGAGATGACAGACATTGTGCATATTCTCTAGAGACTGTCAGCAGGAATTATCATCACTGAGTCATCCTTAATATCCAAATTCTTAAAGCCAATCAGGTCCAATAAATATAGCAACTCCAAGATGAAACAACACACTGTTACATGGGCTATGGTTGGTTCTTACAAAGACAAGATAGATTATTAGAGCTATAGAACTGAAAATTACTTTTGAAATAACGAAGATCTTGGCTTTTGACATCTTGCCATAGAGCTTAGAGGCTCTCTGCTGGAACAATTTCTTGGCAGAAGGATTCATAATTAAAAAAAAAACTCTCTAATTCTCCAGAAGTTTGGGAATTTTCCCTCCACAGACCTTTAGAATTCAGAAAATTTAAAATTAAAGGCACACACCTTTAATCCCAGCACTCGGGAGCCAGAGGCAGGTGGATCTCTGTGAGTTAGAGGCCTGCTGCTACAGGAAAGGCTCCAAAGCTACACAGAGAAAGCCTGTCTCAACCTGCCCCACCCAAAAAAAAAAAAAAAAAAAAAAGAATTCAAGAAAGTATGTCTTAATTAAGACAAAAGTTGATGAGTCTCATCATTTCGAGATAAGAAAACACTTTCATGTCATGATGTAATTTAACCTCATGGATCCTTTGATTTAGTGTGTTGTAACAGTATAAAATCTAAAGCCTGCTTGAGGTCACATTGCTAAGATGAGACCAAGCCAGAGACAGAAGCCAGGTGAGGACTCAAAACTGATGCCCCTGGACTGCCACCTCTTTAGGAATTCCTCTTTGGTTTTAATTTTATGAGGCATTTGCTTTCCACGCACCACCCACATTCTTTCAGTAGATTCTGCCAAAGGAAAACATAACTATTATGTCAGAACTAGCATTCTAGTAAAGCTAGTTGTTGTAACTAGTGAATTTTTATAATTTTCTTCATGTCAGTTAGTTTTGAACTTCCTTGTTATAAATGGTATCTTCTCACTGCTTTCTTACAAATAAAATATGATAATAAGTCTTTGATGGCAAATTTTCTTTTTAGGATGGTAGTTTATACAAGCCAGAAATTCCCCAATGCTGACTTCACAGAAATTAGCAAATTGGCAACAGACATTACCAAAGTCACCCAGGAGTGCTGCCAGGGCGACCTGCTTGAATGCGCAGACGACAGGGTAAGAGTTGTTGCATGTCACAGTCACTGAGTGGATGTGTTTGCTGCATTGGTGAACACTGATGGTGGTTGACATGGTCTCTGGGCTCTCCTTTATTCTACCAAGTTTCCTTGTTTTGTGGCACTTTCCAGAAACAAACAAACAAACAAACAAACAAACAAACAAAACAGAACAAAACAAAAACAAAAAACAAAAAACCAAAACAGTATTCTGAATTGTTACATGACCCAAAACTCCTCTGTTCAGCTACATTCTGAGGAGGCTTAAATAGAAAGAGAACAGTTACACATGTAGATTTCTAAGATGTTTTGGGGAGAGAAGTAGGGCTGGAGACCTCACAGATTGGAGAGGCTTTTAAAGAATGATGCCCTAATCCCTCCATAGTCTTTCCCCTAATTAACTGTGTGTTAAGTGATTAAATATTTGCTGTGACCTCAGTTTCTCCAAAGTTGTACTATTATCTCCTTCACTTCCCCTTCAAGAGATTAAAAATACAACCCCATCTTCTTCTGCTATGATAACCCTGGAAAACCTAAGATCCATATGTTATGTATGTAAGCAGGGCCCATAACTCTGCTCATTACTCATTATTTAATTATTCCTCATATTTTAATGAGTTATTTAGTTTTAAATTTGTAACTTGATTTTGGAGGAATACTTGGAAAAATAGCACTAAATTTTATGGAAAAAACAACCTGAAGTCTCTCAGTCATAGAAACATAAAGTAATAAACAATCAAAGCAAATTAATTTAAATAGATAACTTGATTCTGAACAGTCTCTCTTGAATCTATTTGTTTTAGTCACAGCATCTTGAGTCTGCAGGCTCTGAAGCACTGTGGGTGAGAATGTGTTGCAGAAGCCCTTTGGTGGTGTATGGTTTTGAGGATGAATATGCTTTATCCACGTAACAGAGGTGTGGGAAAATGTATCAAAGATGACTTCTCTTAAACATTTCTTTTCTCACAGGCAGATCTTGCCAAGTACATGTGTGCAAACCAAGCATCTATCTCTAGCAAACTGCAGGCTTGCTGTGACAAACCAGTGTTACAGAAATCCCACTGCCTTGCTAAGCAGAACATAATGACATGCCTGTTGTCTGCCTTCATTAGCTGATGATTTGATGGTGGTCAAGTGTGCACCAACTATGTTGCAGCCAAAGATATCTTCCTGAGCAAGTGAGGAGATGCCTTTCCATTATATATATATACAGGGTCTCATGTGTAGCTCTGACTGTCCTAGAACTCTCACTATGTTTACCAGGCTGGGATTAAAGGCATGTGCCACCATGATGTCTGGGTCCTTTCATAGTTTTGGCAGAGCTGAATAAATTAGGAAGCCTCACCAGGCTGTCTTTGGAGTTACCATGACTTCTGTGGCTCTCAGTAAATTGTTCACCCTTGTCATTCTCAGCCTTTAAAATTTACCTGAAAAGTATGTTAAGTAACTTAAAATATTGTTATGAAATCATCCATGCATTTAGCACAAACTCAATGTTCCTTATTTCATATGGATATTTCTGGAAATCTTTAGAAATATTCCATTAATATATAAATTGTATGTATCATTCAATCATTCTTATAACCATATTTCTTAAATATCTAATGCATTTGAACATATTATGTATCATTTATTATCTCCTTACCTGTCCACCTGTATCTATCCATCTCTGCGATGACAGGAAGGATATAAATCTATCTATCTATCTATCTATCTATCTATCTATCTATCTATCTATCTATATGTGTGTGTATGCTTATGTATATATATATATACATACACACGTGTCATATTGATGTTTATATGTATATGTGTTTTATATAAATAAATATCAATATGAAACTATTTGTTTCGTATTTGGTTGAAAAGACCAGAATGTCACCCTGTGGCAAGGCAGGATACAATTAATAACAAATGACTATATGTTTTCAGTAACTGCAACAATAAATTTTATCTTTTTATTAGGTTATGATTGTACTCTTTGCACTAAATAGTACTTAATGAAAGATTTTACTCATATGTAGAAGAAAAAGAAACTTTTAGTATTGTCTCTATTTACCCATTTGCTGACATACTTTGTAGACATAATTCAAAACAAACTAGATATACAATAAAAATAACTATGAATCAAGCATTTAATATGCACCAGTCTCTGTGTGCTTTGACAGTGTGCCATGTATTTATCTCAACCTACCTTGTAAGAGAGATGCTATCTTTCTTTCCCTTATATATGGAGGAGGTAAATGCACTGATAGTGTTAATAAGTTGCCCCTGCAGAACAGTAAAATACAGCGTGGTGGGAAAGCTGAACCTGGGAAGAGTTATATCTGGGTCCCAAGTTCTTGCTGCTCAGTTTTCTGCATGGAGCTCATTCCAGTGCAGGACACTTGGAATGTGAATCACTATTGAATTACTTACGTGAGTCTATTACTTGCTCATCTATTTAATTCAGTGTATGTTCATCTTCATTAGGTTTTTGAATGAATATTCAAGAAGGCACCCTGATTACTCTGTTGCCTTGTTACTGAGAATTGCTAAGAATTATGAAGCCACACTGGAAAAGTGCTGTGCTGAAGCTGATCCTGCTGCATGCTACGGCAAAGTGGTAGGTTTCCATAGGCCAAGAGCACAGCAGCTCCTGGCAGCACTTCCTATAAGGAGAAAGGAAGCGATGGACTAATGAGAATTGACATATGGGTCAATTCAGATATTCTCTTGAGACGTAGGGAAGCCTGAGCTCTTAAAGTTATTAATCATTATAGGATCAACACTGGATAAAATGTAAGGAAACCTCAAATAATCACTCTAGAATGGGAAGGTTTGAAGAAAGGAAGGAATCCTTACTTGCACAAAATCTTTACAATCATTTTCATACTCGTGAGAATAAAATAGAGTAAATTAAAATGCCAACTAAAAGAGATTTAACTTAGATTAAAAACACTTAACCCAATTAAAAAAAAGAAAAAGACAATTACTAGTTTTAAATACTTTACATTGAATTGGATTGTTTTATATTATATACAAATTATATATATTGAAATTGATATTGTTAGAAAATGCTATATGTATATTTTTAATTGTACTTATACCGTTCATTTAACAATGTAATTCAATTCTCTGATCCTTGAATGTTATTATTACCAACTATTAGGATATAAAGAAATGAAAGCTAGTAGTTAGACATTATAATAGAACTTGTAGTCATATTAGGTATATTTTCAAGATTGAAGATATATTTTAGATAGACAGATCATCTTCAAATCCTTCAGAGATCTAGAGATATGGCATTTCAAATGTTTTAATAACTTAGAAATTGTTTTCTTTTTTGTTATGACTATGCACTTTGATATGTTCAGTTTCCGTTTGTGTGCATTTGGTCAGGTTGAGGCTTAGACACTCATATGCTGAATAATGTGATCAATCTAGATCGTGTTCACTACAGAACTGTAATACAAAATGACTTACGTAGCTCTTAATTTGTGTGTCCTACCAGACTGTAGCATATAAAATGTTCATAAAGGGCATTCAATTCCAAACTTATGACACTTAAGAACATAGAAACATTTGTAAAGCCCAGAATCATTAACTCATTTAATCCTTGTCTTGAAATGTTACACTTTGGACTGACTAATATCACACGTGAGAGGAGAACATTTACAATTACATGTCTGAATCATTTCACATTTCCCCCCATGCCCTAACAAGAGTTTACTTTAGTCTTTTGGATACAACAGATATCATTGAGCTTTGTTTAAGAATTCTAGGAGAACTGTAATTAAGTGATGCAAGGCATGTGAATTTACAATATAATCACTGAAAACGGTGGAGGTGCAATTTCTAATAGTCTTTCTAGTATTTTTCTAAAATCTATCATTGTGTGTGTGTGTGTGTGTGTGTGTGTGTGTGTGTGTGTGTGTGTGTGTGTTTTCAGGGCCCAAAACTTGTTGTTGCAAGCCAAGCTGCCTTAGCCTAAAAACATCACAATCACAAGCATGTCAGGTAAGTGTATTTGGGATTTTTTTTTTTTTAAAAAGCAATCATACATTTTTCCTAAAATGGCTAAGATTTGCTGACAATTTGGCAAGAGCCATGTAGACTAGCACCTGCCACCAATCTTAGGCCCTCATGTATGTTCACCGATTTGCATTCTATTTGCATATAAGAAAATGAATACATAAAGGTCTAGATCAATGCAATTTACCCAAGGGGCATCCAAACTAGGGAGAAGGAGCCAAACTCGAGAATTCACTCCAGAGCTGAGGACTTAATCATGGCTCTGTTCTGACTTACATGGTGCACTACATGGAGTCACACATGTTAGTCCAGTCAAGGGTGGCCTAAGAATAAAAGTGAAGCCATATGAAAGAACATTTTTTTTAGTCAAAACAATTGTATATTGTTGATTCTGCAGAGTTTGAGCCAATATTTCTGTAAATTCATTTCACCAGAAAATACATTGGAGCTGTTTTATGGAGTTCCTGTTTCATAATAAATGATCTGCTTCCAAATCTCTGATGTGACATATGCCAAGCTTTGACAGAATTTATATTCCTGTTTCAAAACAGCTCCATTTGAAAATGTAGATAATTGAACAGAGCTATGATGATAAATATTGTTTGAAATATTTTGAAGAGAATTTAAAGTAGACCAACAATGGAATAAGGTAGCAAATAAAATAGTTTCTCCACATGAAATCACACACACACACACACCACACACACACACACACACACACATATATATATATTGTGTATTCACTCAAAGAACCTACATATATAGGATTATTTCAAAATTATTTCCATTTTAGAAGGAAAAGGATATTTCGTTGCGTTCTGAGAAGGCAGCTTTCATTTTTAATAAATTAAGGAATAAGTAGGTCTTGAGAAATGGTGAGAAATCTGTCCTGACTTGAGGGCCTTGATGGGACCAGTGAGGAAGATCAGGTGTCAGAAGAGGCAACAGTGTGTCATCTGTCCTGAGTGAGGGAGGTGACCTAAATCTAGGTCATGCTTAGGTTGTCTAGACCAGTGAAAATTGCAAAGAGAATTTAAGAGGTTCAAAATTTCTAAAAATAGTTTTGGAAAACATATTCCATTTTTAAAAGACACTTTTTGTTTTTTAGTATACTGCGAGAAAAGGAGAGACAAAGACTCAAGCCTTACTCACCTTTTCTGTTGGTGTGAAATCAACACCCTAAGGAACACAAATTTCTTTAAATATTTGACTTCTTTCCTCTGTACTACAATAAATAAAAAAATGACTGTATTTCCAGGACTGTAATTTTCAAAGGCATGCTCCCCTGACAGCCTTGTAGGCTCTGAGAAATACTCAGGTGCTCTTCATCCCACAGCCTTGTAGGCTCCTGGAAACACTCAGTTTTCTCTCTTCTTTTCCTCAGCAGAGGCTCTAGCTCCTTATAGGCAACCTGATAAAAATAAATGTTAAAACTCTCCCGAGTTGTGAGCAGTGAGCATATAAACTAATTTCAACATTATGAGAGTTCTGAATGAGAGACTAAAACCTTATGAACCATGGCTTTGCTTGTCAGTGGAACTCTAAGAATGAGTTGGGGACAAAGGAGACAGGAATGGCTTGAAAGGTGGCTCAGTGAACTGATAAAGTAAGTGATTCAAGAAAAATTTACTACAGTTCAGGTTGATATCATAAAACCTCAAGAAGCAATGTTGGAAGAGGGGACTGGGTGATCTGGAGGGATGCTGAAGGACACTGGATTGATGAAGAGGGGACTGGGTGATCTGGAGGGATACTGAAGGACACTGGATTGATGAAGAGGGGACTGGGTGATCTGGAGGGGTTCTGAAGGACACTAGATTGATGTAGCAGAAGAATTGGGTGGTGAAAAATCTGTATTAAAATTTTGAATTTATATTCAATGCTAGATTCTTCTCTCTGTTCTAGGGGGCGATTGCTCACATATACTCTGTTTTATGAATTTTGTAGACTTACCCAAGTATTGTCTATGAATTTACATACATAGTAATTCATATGCATATGAATTGGTTTCAAATTGTGCATATTATTCTACAACCAGCTCTAGTGATCCTTTATAGTTTCATTTAAAGCATAATACTTGAAAAGATGAGGAAATGTCTGTAGCAGGAATCTTAAATGGTCTTATTAATTAAATCAAACCCAAGGCCAGTTTTTGGGGTGAATACTGGAAAATCAGAGAAGCAGAACAAGTCACAGCTTCCTCACCTCACCAATTCCTCAGGTGATCCTGTTTCCTCAGACTGGATGCCTCTGAGTCCTCATCCAGAATGGTTCTCAGCTGAATTGCTGCTAGAAGCCTGAAAACTTAACCAGCCAAATGCTTAACCAGGCTAAATGCTTCTAGTTTCTGGCCCTCACGCTTTATATATATCTTTCTGCTTTCTGCCTCACTCCCTGGGATTAAAGGCTCGCTTGTTGGGATTAAAGGCATGAGTCACCATGCTTGGCTGTATTTTTGAAAACATGGATTTCTGCCTCTGGAATGCTAGGATTAAAGGCATGTGCTACCCTGCCTATCCTCTATGTTCAATATTGTGGCTGCTCTGCTCTGACCCCAAATAAGTTTATTTGGGTGCACAATATTTTGGGGAACACAATACCACCTTATTTCCCCTTTTTTGTCTAAAATTTTAAAAAGCTTATAACTAATACAAGAAAAATTATATCCAGTAAATATATACAGTATACACAGTCAAGATTACATTAACGATGTCTAGTCCATTAACATTTGACAGACTCAGACAAAAAACTCCATTAAAATATAACAATGTCCAGTCCAATAACATTTGATAAACTCAGAGAAAAAATTTCACTACTTATCCTGTTTGAAACGAGTAGTTCCTTTTTAAATATAGATTCAATAATTGACCTTTTTATCTTATCATATCCCTATTCTATCTTTTTTTCTTTTCATAATAGATTCAGTAGTCTACCTTTTGTCATTTTTATATCTTCCCCCTTTTCTTTTTAGTGTAGATTCAGTGATCTACCCATTTATCCTATTATTTCTTTATCTTTTTTCTCAGAGTAGATTCAATTATCTACCTCAAATCTATATTCTCTTTTTCCTTTTTTTCTTTTTTTTTCAAACAAAAACTGTACCTAGAGTTTTCCTGCCTGGCCCACAGTCAGGACAAATCTCTGACACCCACCAGTCCCACAGCCGCTCAGACCCAACCAAGTAAACACAGAGACTTATATTGCTTACAAACTGTATGGCCATGGCAGGCTTCTTGCTAACTGTTCTTATATCTTAAATTAATCCATTTCTATAAATCTATACCTTGCCACATGGCTTGTGACTTACTGGCATCTTCACATGCTGCTTGTCATGGAGGTGGCTGGCAGTGTCTTCCTTCTGCCTTCCTGTTCTCTCAATTCTCTTCTCTGTTAGTCCTGCCTATACTTCCCGCCTGGCCACTGGCCAGTCAGTGATTTATTTATTGACCAATCAGCAACACATTTGACATACAGACCATCCCACAGCACTTTCCCCTTTTTTTTCTTAAAAGGAATGTTTTAACCTTTACATATCTCCAAAGTCACCTTTGTATATTCTGGAATTTGGGCGTAGCTTCTCTTACTACTTCCTGCTGGGAAAAGAAAGAAAATTTTAGGATTATGGAGTAGTCCATGAGGGTGTATTGTCTCAGCCAGTTTCCTTGAAACAGTTCTGGATTTTGGATCATCTGGGCCATGGTATCATTGGAGACCTTTCAGGGGGTCTTGGTTGGTCAAACCTGATATATCTTAATCTGGAACAAATCCATAGCCTCTGGGAAACAAAAGCAGAGCCTCCTTTCCAAAGCAACATATTCTTAAATCCAAATTTTGAAGTCAAAGTATCTCTAAAATATACATATTTGCTTAACTCAACAGCTTTTACAATCAAATGTCTTTCTGCAGTTAAGAATATCAAAGACAACATAATCCAGATTCTCTGTGTGATATCCATCTTTATGTGGCTTATTTTTATATTAATTTTACTGTCTTTTTACAGACTTCATTTTTTAAAACTATATATTTCTTTATATAACTGTATATATTCCTTTTTTTGTCGCTTTCAAGCCTACGCATATTTTACACACATTGTAAACTATTCCATCTGAATCTGTCTTATTGTGAATCTATTGCTTTAAACTGCAGCATTCTAAGATTGAAATGGTGCTGTGGCTGGTGGCTCTGCCCACTTCAGCTTCCCAACATGGCGTGGTACATTTACCACCAGCTCTGGGAGCCATCAACTCTTAGAAACAGTGGGTCTATGCTTTTATCAAAGCAGCATGTAGCCCAGAAAACCTTTTTTTTAATTTTTTTTTAATAGTAAAGGCTAAATCCACCACACACCATGTTATGCGGCTTACAGAACCATCTGTGTAACTCAGTGGGAATAGATCAAGCCCACATGTCACTAACCCACCATAGAGTAGCTCAAGCCTGTATGAGACTTGAAGCAGGAACCTGGTTTTGGCTCATTTAGAATTGCTTATTAAATATTCTCAGGTTGAAGGTGAAAACTCAAGCAGTTGGGCGCCATTTGTAGCTGGAGTTTTCTCCAGTCCTGCCTGGCCCATGATTAGCACAAATCTCTCTCACCCGCCAGTCGCGCAGCCACTTAGACCCAACCGAGTAAACACACAGAGACTTATATTGCTTACAAACTGTATGGCTGTGGCAGGCTTCTTGTTATCTAGTTCTTCTATCTTAAATTAACCCATATCTATTAGTCTATAAGTTGCCATGTGGCTCGTGGCTTGACGGTACCTTACATCTTGCTTTTCATGGTGGGTGGCTGGCAGCGTCTCTCTGACTCAGCCGTCCTTCCAGAATTCTCCTCTTTCCTTGTCCTGCCTATAATTCCTTCCTGGCTACTGGCCAAACAGTGTTTTATTTATTAACAATAAGAGCAACACATTTAACATACAGAACATCCCACAACAATTCTGCTCCACAGTGCACTCTTCCCTGAGCCTCCACTTCTCCTGCTTCCCATAGAGTCAACATCTGAAACTAACGAGCCCAGGTCAGCTCTGGTTTTGCGAGGTCAGCCTTTGGAGGATAATTCCCATCTGTCTATCATCTAGCTGTTTGTCTCTGTATTTTGCTTCTTGATTCAGAAGGCTGAGCTGCCAGAATATTGCAGGCCCACTGGTGTGTGTGTGTGTGTGTGTGTGTGTGTGTGTGTGTGTGTGTGTGTGCTTCATGGATTTCTTCTTCATGTATCATTTGACTTTCTCCCAAGGCTATTTTTTTTTCACTTTTGAGAATCAGTCTTACTATGTAGCTAGACTGGATTGCAACTTGTGGTCCTTCTACTTCAGACCCCTGGATGTTGTAATTACAGATGTGTGCCACCATACTTGGCAATTTCTCCCTTCTTCATGACTCACAAATAATGCTCATAGGTGAGGCCCTGCCTGGACCTCTATATTCTTTAATATATAACCATCTAATAGATATATGCTCTTAGAAGACTCGAAATGCCTGAAATTTAACATGTACAGACCCACCAGTCATCTTGCTATATCACTGGTTTTTCGGCCAATGATTTCAACCACTGAGTAATAGTAGGATATCCTGATGGAAGAAGCCCTTTCAGGCCTGAGAAGATTCTTGAGGTTGTTGTTTGGAGAGGGAATTCCATAGTCACGGTTCTTCAATCATGGTCTAGCAGAGGAGGAAGACAGATGTTTGATGGGCACATATTATTGGTTTTGTTGACCTCTGGGGAAGTATAAAGCTGAAGAACAAAGGAGATTTTCTAACCTATTGTAGAGAAAGGATTTTCAGGCCGGGCGGTGGTGGTGCACGCCTTTAATCCCATCACTCGGGAGGCAGAGGCAGGTGGATCTCTGTGAGTTCGAGGCCAGCCTGGGCTACCAAGTGACTCCCAGGACAGGCACAAAGCTACACAGAGAAACCCTGTTTCGAAAAAACCAAAAAAAAAAAAAAAAAAAAAAAGAATTTTCTTGTTAGGTCAAAGGCCAATATTATTCTTGGTCTCACTCTAGTATTTCCATAAATGTCCATGTCTACACCATTGACAGGATTCAAACTCTTGTCTTCTGTTGCTGGGATTATTGCATTAATTCTCTGGCCACTTTTCCTCATACATTACTCTTGTCTTTCTAACCGCTTCCCCGCATTGCAGCTGGGGTAATCTTTCTGAAGAATAAATCAGATTAAATCAGTGAGCAAATGAAGCCATTCAACAGTTTTTTAATACAAGCTGAAATGTTTACTGTAGCGAATATGAGACACAAAGCTGTCTTCTATACAACCACCCCATCTCACACCAGCAACCCCACAGAACCCTGTGTTGACCTTTCTTAGTTGTTTTTTTTTTTTTGTCTTTTTCTGCTCTTCTTTTACCTTAAAGACTATTTTCCTTTACTGTTTATGCTCATTAAAACTTTTTAGCTTTCATGTCTGACCCTCAGTAAAACCTCTCAAGCTCCCAGGCCAATGGTGTTCAGTAATGGTTGAAGCAGGAATACTGTTTTATCCTAATTATCTGTGTGATCTCTTTTATCAGTCATTATTAATACATAATTCTCCCAGACATCTTGTTGTGTTTTAAGGAATATTATCCTTTGAAGGAACGTGTACTAGTAAAATAACCACATCCCCACACTTAGCTTGGAAACCCAAATAACTGAAAGTTCTGCTTTTCTTTTCCACCGCCAGCTTACCTTTAATTTCTTTTAATATTCCCACAGGAAGTTCCACTCTATCTATGGTGGGACTTACTTCTTTGATTTGCTCTTTGGAGAAACTTTTGAAATGACTCTCTTCACATCCTCCTACTTCCCACAGTGTTCTGTCTGCTCATGACATTTTCTAACCACACACCACAACCTCCCAAATGTTGCTCCATAAACACAAATTTATCCAGTGAAAGCACACTCTAAATTGTATAGTCTTCTGAGTTGCATGGGTGCTGCAGAGGTCGCATCCACACATCCTTAGACATGAGATCGCTGTCTGGTCAGAGCCTCTGCTCTACTATCCTAGCTACCCCATGTGTTCTCCATGCACAGTGTCTTGCAATGGTGCATTAAGGCTGCACTGGAATTACTTTCAGGGGTCCACCTGTCTCTTCTCTTGGATGGTGAGCTCCTTGAAGCCTAGAGTCTTATTCATCTCTTATTTTTGTATCTTATTCAGAGTATCCTCACAGTCTGGAACACAGCCTGTGTTACAGTGTCCACTCAGTATCTGTTGAGCATGAGTAAAGCATGGGGTGACACTACTTAAAATAAGAATGAAGCGTTACTTTGTGTCTTGTGCTTTGTCAGCAGGAAATTGTGCTCTTAGATACCATCATTCCTAATGTGCTTATCTTGACCAGTTTCCCATGTAACCACAGAAAGAAATTTGGACTGATCAATACAGCCATTTACCTTTAAAGCAGTATAAAATGCCTAACTTACATACTTTTAATATGTAACTGTAGAAAGAGTATAGATATAGTAGAACTATTGAAATGTCAATTATATGCATTTTAGCTACTTATTTAGGCTATTGGTGTTAAGTGGTGCAGTCACAACTATTAATAATAAAAAAAAAAGTTATATATAACTTGGTTTTATGACTTTAAGTTTTTCATCCAAGAATTCTTTTAGATTGTATTTGGAAAACATGCAGACAGACTGTGACGACATGTTTAGTAGTGTATGTACTTAAGCCTATATTTTATCTGTAGCAATAATTATCAACAGTTAGTAGTATCTTTTTTATATGCTCTACTTGAGATCTACGAAAAACAGATAAGCATGTAGGCATTAGGTATATTTTTCTTTAATTGGAAAGACATTACATATGAAAAAGTGTTTTATTAATACATTTTATAGAAGCTTAGCCACCTTTAATTTCTTAAAAAAATATTAAGCTGATTTTGATAGTGAGGAATACTTGAAAAGCAATGATACAGTTTAGTTTGAACTAGCTCTCCAGCTTGGAATCTCTAATTTCATGTATCTTTTCTACATTTCTAGATATCGTCTCATTCCATAAGACCGTCACATAGGAAGCACAGAATCATAGATTGTTCAAAGTGGGAAGACCTTAGGGATAATTTTATCCCAGTTGATTACCATGGCCTGGAGACACTAACAGAGCACAGGTCCAAGGCTGTAGCAAAAAACTGAAATCGAGATGAGTTAAAGGGCAGTTAGTAACTAAGAAATTGGAAGGAAATATTAAGGAAATTTGGGTGACATAGGCATAAATTCCAGGGCTCCATTTAGAAGAAGGAAGGGCAGAAAAGCACATTTTTGCCATTGAAAGTATGTGTAAAAGATATTGAACCGATAAAAAAATTGAAAATAGTAATTTCGTGGCCATGTAATATATATTTTACAGTGAATTAATGAAAAAATGTAGTTTAAATGTATACAATCCTGCTGTATAAAGTAACTGCTCTCAAAATGCATTTCTCTTTCAATTTTCTCTTCCCTTCTTCTCCCTGTTTTTAAGTATTTGTTTGTTTGTTTCTAGCCGAGTCTCCTGTAGCTCAGGTGGCTGAGCATCAGATCACAGGTTTGCACCACTGCACCTAGCATTTCAGTTTCATTCCATAGGTACCAATTATCCAGTGGTGAAGATGCCAATGTCTATCAGCAAAAGTACTTGTGTAGAATTAGTTAGCAACACAGGAAAGTGTTGGTGTAGATTCCCTCTGTCCAGCATAGCCATCCTTGGCTGGCTTCTTATTCTAACTGCTACTGTATTCCATATATATGCAGGGCTTTGATTGATAATTTCAGAGTACAGCCAATACTTACCTTAAGATTTTTTCTTTTGTTTTTTTAATAATTTTTTCCTTGTAGCAAGAACGATGTCAAAATAACCCAAATAACTGTGTAATGATATCCTCTTAAGTCATGAAATGCTTTTCTTGGTAGAAATTTCATACCTTGAAAATAAACATGCAACATTTGACCATTCACAATTAGCAACCATGTCAGGGCACAGTCATTGAGAACATTGGGTTATTTTCTAAACTAGAACTGCACAAAAAATATGATTTGGCAATCTCACTTTATTTTATTTTCTGGTCAGTTAATCTTAACAAAAAATGAAATATTCTTGTATCATCACTGAATTAAGCATTTCTTATTATCTTAACTATTCCAATTACATCAAAATGAGAACATCTAAGCATAAGTAATTTACTAAGCACTTCTTGTTTCCCTCACAACTGTTGTCTCCTCCCACCCGGCCCTTACTCAGCTCACATTTTCTAATCTTAGTAAATCATAAAAAAGGGACTGTGAAGTGTAACCCCAAAGGGACAGAGGAGGGAAGGGGATAAAAGATGAGGGACAGAGCCACAGCACCTGGAAGACAAACAAGGTACTGCCATGGCTGTCATCAGTGAGCCAGTTCACACTAGAGATGTGAAGTGCTGTTTTCATCCTTAACTACATATGGAGAAATATGTGTGTTATAAAATGAAGGAATTGGCAATGTCAGGGCAGATGAGACTGCCTGTGTTACCATTTCAAAATAACCGCTGTGATTTTCTTCTCATAAGAGCTATTTCTAAAGGGAACTGTCAGGGAGATCCAAACCAGAGAAGTCTGGTTGGCATTTGAACTTTACCAAGGCCATGACAAGTCTTGTTTTTAGGTATGCTGGCTCAAAAGAACTTTTATTTCCACTGATGGGTGGATAAATTCTTCCTGAAACTGTAGAGACTACATTTAAAACAAAGAATAAAGTATTAATAGGTGGTTGCTGAACAGGCCACCTCTCACCTTTCTTTTAAATTTTTTTCTAATTTAGTTGAGTAAAAATAGTTCATAGACTATGATGATATAAGGAAGGACTTAATTATCATATGAAAACTGGAGATCGTAGCCACTGAGATTTTCTCTGAGGCATTGCAAAACTCTTATTAGTGAAGAACATTACAGTAATGATCTTGTGAGTTCTCTGGACATTGGTTTTTAATATGACCTAGCACCAGAATACAAAGTCTTCCAAAATTCCATTCCCAAGACTGTTTTTGGTGAAGAGGGGAGGGATGTGAGAGGGTAGGGTAGTAGATGGTGAAAATCCAGTATGTATATACAGATGACATTATTGGAGAACAACATAAAATGCTATCTAAATCTAAGCGTTTATCCTATTGGTTCATTCTGTTCTGTTGCATTTTGTTAGCAGGCATGTGCATAGGCAGCGAATTAAGGTCATTAATAGAGCAGCATAGAGCAGCAAAACTTTGATTTTAGGAGTGTAGATGAGCATAAAATCAAAGACGATGACTTTCTCTACATGGTGCAGCTTGGTATATAAATAGCCTTACATCAAGTTCGCACAACTTTCTGTACTACTACCTACCATATCAGAACATTCTAGATAAGTCTAAAAGTTGTGGATGAAAAATTAGAGCATTCACTGGTATAATGGTTACATAGCCAAACCAAAGAAGTTCAGGATCCTCTGTGCACAGTGATTCATTGTGATTGCTCAAGCAAGAAGACAGGGAAAATGAAAGTGCACTTCACAAAGCATTGAGTGTAACACAGAAATAAAATACAAATATTCAAAGCACTTCACACCAAGAAATACTTGAAACACCAATCTCAACATTTACTTACTTATTTATTTTGTGTGAAATGATTTTTTATTTAATTTTTTTATTTTATGTACCAACCACAGATCCCCTTCTCCTTTCTCCTGCTCTCCTCACCCCTGCCTAAGCCCCCTACCTCTTACTCCCTCCTCCATAAGGGTGAGTTCTCCCACGGCAGGGACAGCAAAGCCTGGTACTTGCTGTTGAGGCAGGACCAAGCCCTCCCCGCTGCATGAATTGTCAGCTAGCTGTCCCATCATAGGTAATAGGATCCAGAAAGCAGCTCAGGCACCATGGATCGATCCTGATCCCACTGCCAGGGACCCTCAAACAGTCCCCGCTACACAACTGTCTCCTGTATGCAGAGAATCTAGTCCAGTCCCATGCATGTTCCACAGTGTTGGTCTAAAGTTTGTGAGTTTCTATGAGCTTGGTTCAGTTTTCTCTGTAGATTTCCCCATCATGATCTTGACCCCCCTTGCCCTTATAATCCCTCTTCCCTCTCTTCACCTGGACTCCTAGAACTCAGCCTGGTGCTTGGTTGTGGATCTCTGCATCTGCTTCCATCAGTTACTGGATGAAGGCTCTATGATGACAGTTAGGGTACTCACCAATCTGATTACCAGGATAATAAGCCAGTTAAGACACCTCACCACTATTGCTAGTAGTCTTCACTGGGGTCTTTCTTATGGATCTGGGACTTTCCTAGTGCCAGGTTTCCCCCTAACCCCATATGTCTCCTTCTATCAAGATATCTTTTTCCTTGTTCTCCCACTCTGTCCTTCCCCAGCTCAACCATCCTGTTCCCTCATGTTCTCATCCCCCACCCCTAAACACTATTGCCCCCAATCCCCAGTTTACTCATAGAGATCTCTCTGTTTCCCCTACCAAGGTGATCCATACCTTCTCTTAGGGTCCTCCTTGTTTCCTAGCTTCTCTGAGCTGTGGGTTGTAGTCTGATTATCCTTTGCTTTACATCTAGTATCCACTTATGAGTGAGTACATACCATGGTTGTCTTTCTGAGTCTGGTTACCTCACTCAGGATAATATTCTCTAGTTCCATCCATTTGCCTGCAAATTTATGATGTCATTGTTTTTTATTTTTAGCTGAGTAATAAATACTCCATTGTGATATGTACCACATTTTCTTTATCCATTCTTCAGTGAGGGGCATCTAGGCTGATTCCAGTTCTGGCTATTATTAATAATGCTGCTGAATGTAATTACTATCAAAACATCTTCAAAATGTGATGGACACTTTCTGAACAATATCATGAATACACATGCTGAAGTAGGGGGAGGGCTTAAAGCATTCCTACTAAAATAAGAAGAAAGACAAAAGTTCCTACTGTCTTTACTCCTATTCAAAATGGTGCTTGAAATCTCAGTCAAAGCAAATAAAACAAAAAGGGAAGAGGATATGGGTATGAAAAGAAGCAGACTATCCCTGTGTGCAGATGTGGTTCTAGAGAGAGAAGACCTGAAGACTCCATTTGAAAATTCTTAGATCTGAAAAACACTTTCAGTGAGGTGCAGGATAGAAAACTAATCTACAGCCATCAGTAGGCTGCCTGTAGACAGATAACGTGCAAATCAAATCACGAAAAAAAAAACCCATTCTCAGTTGACTTAAAAAAAAACCTTGCAATTAACCTAATCAAGGAAATGAAATGCCTTTACAGTGAAAAATTTAAAACACTGAAAAAATAAATCGAAGAGGACACTGGAAGAAAAGCCCTGTATGCTTATGGATTGGCTTTGAAGTCCATCGACAAAGGAAATGGAGAAGGAAAATGAGGGATATGCACACACTGGATTTTTCTCAGCTATAAAGCATGAAGCTACATTGTTTTCCAAGGTTTGGCTACAACCGAGACAGTCATGAGTGAAAGTCAGTCTTAGAAAGACAAATAATGTGTTCTCTCTCATTTGTGGTTCCTAGATTTTATGCAGATATACAAAATCAAGTATGTATATATGACAGAAAAACAGAAGTGACACCATCTAGAGGAATAAAGGAGTCCAATGGGAGGGACAATAAAATGGATAAGAGGGCAATATCAAAAAGCAACAGGCAGAATAAACTCATATTTTACTATATACTGATACAAAGATGTCCTTACATAAGTCAGAACATTGTACAATGAAAATATGTCCATGAAACATACACACACACGATAGAAGGAGAAGAATACCAACTCAACAGCACAGAAAATATATTCAACAAGATCATAGAGAAAACTTTCCCAACTTAAAGAAGGAAATGCCTATGAAGATACAAGAAGCCTATAGAACACAAACAGACTAGACCCCCAAAAGTCCCCTCGCCACATAATAATTAAACAACTAAATGTTCAGAATAAAGAAAGAATATTAAGAGCAGCCAAGGAAAAAGGCCAAGTGACCTATAAAGGTAAACCCATCAAAATAACACCACTCACAATTCTCATGGAGACTTTGAAAGCCAGAAGGACCTGGACAGATGTAATGCAGACACTAAGAGACCATGGATGTCAGCCCAGACTAATATACCCAGCAAAACTTTCAATCATCATAGACGGAAGGAACAAGACATTCGAAGACAAAGCCAGATTTAAACAATACCTATCCACAAACCCAGCCCTACAGAAAGCACTAGAAGCAAAATTCCAATGAAGGAAGTCAGATACACACTCGAAAACACAGGCAATAGATAAAGCCACAGTAGTAAACCCCAAAGAAGAGAAGTACACACACACTACCACCAAAAATAACAGGGATGAACAATCACTGGTCATTAATATCCCTTAATATCAACGGACTTAATTCACCTATAAAAAGACATAGGCTTACAGAATGGATACAAAAGCAGGACCCATCTTTCTGCTGCATACAAGAAACACATCTCAAATTCAAACACGGACACTACCCAAGAATAAAAGGCTGGGAAAAGACTTTCCAATCAAATGGTCTTAAGAAACAAGTAGGGGTAGCCATCCTGATATCCAACAAAATAGACTTCAAACTAAAATCAATCAAAAGAGATCAAGAAGGACATTACATACTCATCACAGGAAAGATCCACCAAGATGAAGTTTCAATTCTGAACATTTATGCCCCAATACAAGGGCACACACATATGTAAAAGAAAACATTACTAAAGCTTAAACATATATAAAACTCCACACATTAATAGTGGGAGATTTCAAACACCCCAATTTCACCACTGGACGGATCTCCCAAATCGAAACTTAACAGAGAAATAAGGACTTACTGATGTCATGACCCAAATGGACCTAATAGATATCTATAGAACATTCCATCCTAACAAAAAAGAATATACCTTCTTCTCAGCACCCCATAGAACCTTCTCTAAAATCGACCACATACTTGGCCACAAGCAAATCTCAACAGATACAAAACAATTGGAATAACCTCCTGTGTTCTATCAGACACCATGGTTTAAAGTTAGATTTCAACAACGACAAAAACTACAGAAAACCTACATCTCATGAAACTGAATAATGCTCAACTGAATCACCAATGGGTTAAGGAGAGAAATAAAGAAAGAAATTAAAGACTTCCTAGAGATCAACAAAAATGAAGACACCACATACCCAAACTTATGGGACATTATGAAAGCAGTGCTAAGAGGGAAATTCATAGCACTAAATGCCCACATAAAGAAGTTGGAGAAATCTCACACTAGTGACTTAACAGCACACCTGAAAGCTCTAGACAAGAAGAAGCAAAGTCTCCAGGAAGAATAGACACAGGAATTATCAAAGTGAGAGGTGAAATCAATAAAATAGAAACAAAGAGAACAATACAAATAAATTAATGAAACAAAGAGTTTGGTTCTTTGAGAAAATTCAACAAGTTGGACAAGCCCTATCCAAACTAATTCAAAAGACAGAGAGAGAGAATCCAAATCAACAAATCAGAAATGAAAAGGGGGACATAACAACAGACATTGAGGAAATCCAGAGAATCATCAGTCATACTTCAAAAAGCCTCTACTCACACAAACTGGAAAACCTAAAAGAAATGGCATTAATTTTCTGGATAGGTACACATACCTAAGTTAAATCAGACACATAAACTATTTAAATAGTCCAATAACCCCTAAGGAAATAGAATCAGTCATTAAAAGTCTCCCAACCAAAAAAGCCAGGACCAGATGGTTTCAGCACAGAATTCTACCAGATCTTCAAAGAAGAGTTAATACCAATACTCTTTAAATTGTTCCACACAATAGAAACAGAAGGAACATTACCAACTCCTTCTATGAGGCTACAATTACCCTGATTTCCTAAACCAAACAATGATGCAACAAAGAAGAGAACTACAGACCGATCTCCCTCATGAACATTGATGCAAAAATACTCAATAAATACTGGCAAACAGACTCCAAGAACACATCAAAACAATTATCCACCATGATCAAGTAGGTTTCATCCAGGGATGCAAGGGAGGTTCAACATACGAAAGTCCATCAATGTAATACACCATATAAACAACTAAAAAAAAAAAACACAAAAAAACACACAAAAAAACCCAAAAAACCCCACATGATTATTTCACTAGATGCAGAAAAGGCATTTGACAAAATCCAACACCCCTTCATGATAAAGGTCTTGGAGCGATCAGGAATACAGGGAACATACCTAAACATAATAAAGGCAATTTACAGCAAGCCAACAGCCAACATCAATTAAATGGAGAGAAACTCAAAGCAATTCACTAAAATCAGGAACGAGGCAAGGCTGTCTGCTCTCCCCATACTTATTCAATATAGTATTTGAAGTTCTAGCCGGAGCAATAAGACAACATAAGGAGATTAAGGGGATACAAATTGGAAAGGAAGAAGTCAAGCATTCCCTTTTTGCAGATGACATGATAGTATACTTGAGTGACCCAAAGATTCCACGAAGAACTGATACAGCTTATAAACACCTTCAGCAACATAGCAGGATACAAGATCAACTCAAAAAATCAGTAGCCCTCCTGTATACAATGGACAAAGAAGCTGAGAAGGAAATCAGAGATACATCACCCTTTACAATAGCCAAAAATGACATAAAATACCTTGGGGTAACACTAACCAAGCAAGTGAAGGATCTATATGACAAGAACTTTAAGTCCCTAAAAAAGGAATTGAAGAAGATGTCAGAAAATGGAAAGATCTCCATGCTCATGGATAGGCAGGACCAACATAGTAAAAATGGAAATTTTACCAAAAGCAATCTGCAGATTCAATGCAATCCCCATCAAAATACCAACACAATTCTTCACAGACCTGGAAAGAACAATACTCAACTTCATATGGAAAAACAAAAAACCCAGGATAGCTAAAAGAAACCTGTACAATAAAACAACTTCTGGAGGCATCACAATCCCTGACTTCAAGCTCTACTATAGAGCTACAGTAATAAAAACAGCTTGGTATTGGCATAAAAACCGACATGTGGACCAATGGAATCGAATTGAAGACCCTGACATTAATCCACACACCTATTAACATATAATTTTTGACAAAGAAGCCAAAAGTGTACAATGGAAAAAAGAAAGCATCTTCAACAAATGGTGCTGGCATAACTGGATATCAACATGTAGAAGGCTGCAAATAGATGCATATCTGTCACCATGCACAAAACTTAAGTCCAAGTGGATCAAGGACCTCAACATAAATCCAGCTACTTTGAACCTGCTAGAAGAGAAAGTAGGAAGTAGTCTTGAACGCATTGGCATAGGATATCACTTCCTAAATATAACACCAGTAGCACAGACACTGAGACAAACAATCAATCAATGGGACCTCTTGAAACTGAGAAGCTTTTGTAGAGCAAAAGATACGGTCAACAAGGCAAAGCGACAGCCTACAGAATGAGAAAAGATCTTCACCAACCCCACATGTGACAGAGGACTGATATCCAGAATATATAAGGAACTCAAGAAATTAGACATCAAAACGACCAATAGTTCAATTAAGAAATGGGCTATTGAACTAAACAGAGAATTCTCAACAGAGGAAACTCAAATGGCTGAAAGACATTTAAGGAATTGCTCAATATCCCTAATCATCAGGGAAATGCAAATCAAAACAACTCTGAGATACCACCTTAAGCCTGTCAGAATGGCTAAGATCAAAAACACTGAAGACACTTTATGCTGGAGAGGATGTGGAACTAGGGGAACTCTCCTCCACTGCTGGTGGGAATGCAAGCTTGTGCAACCACTTTGGAAATCAATGCGCTTTCTTAGAAAATTGGGAATCAATCTCCCCCAAGATCCAGCTATACCACTCTTGGGCATATACCCAAGAAATGCTCAATCATACCACAAGAGCACTTGCTCAGCTCTGTTCATATCAGCATTGTTTTGTAATAGCCAAAACCTGGAAACAACCTAGATGCCCTTCAACTGAAGAATGGATAAATAAATTGTGGCTCATATACACAATGGAATACTACTCAACAGAGAAAAACAATGACATCATGAGGTTTGCAGACAAATGGATGGATCTAAAAAAATCATCCTGAGTGAGGTAACCAGACTCAGAAAGACAAATATGGTATGTACTCACTCATAGGAGGATACTAGATGTGGAACAAGGATGACTGGACTGCTACTCACATCACCAGGGAGGCTACCTGGAAAACAGGACCCCAAGAAAGACACGGGGATCGCCCAATGACAGAGAAATGGGTGAGATCTACATGAACAACCTGGACATGAGTGTAATATTTAATATTCATTCACACAAATGAATATTAAATATTACAACCTGCTGAGTCCATTTAGTTCCAGAAACCATTTTCTCACTGACCCTGTCCTTGGAGGCTATCATCTGTATACTCATATGCATCTAAGTCTACATTGTAGTGTTCTTCTGTTTTTCTTGAGATAGAATTTCTGTCGCTATAAAGCCCAGGCTGGCCTGAAATTTATGACCTCTGCCTTCAATAGTACTAGGATTATAAGGATGTCTGCAGGCATGGCACAATGATGTCTTCTTGTGGCAGAGCTCAGCTTCCTTTTCCAACAAAATCTTCTCTTTACTCATATCCACTTTCTACATCCCCTATCAAACTTCTCAGAATGGAAGTTTCCATAGACAAGGTCCTGACTCACTTTGTGGAGTTCTGCACGTTTTTGTTGTGAATTGTTTTTCTCTCCAAATGGTTCTGAGTTCTCCCTCTACACACCATCCCAGGTAAATGTGGTCATTAACTCTCTTGCAATGTCTTTATTTACCTGATGGAATCTAACCACAGAGAGCATGTTACTAAGTTCTTCCATTTTTAAAAATCTTCATCTACTTTTGCCAAGATCCAGCGGGTCACATTACTCAACATATCTAGAATCTTTCCCTTAAATTGCTCTACGTCTGACAGGCCCACTATTCACCATGCTGTGCATCACCTTCACAGGCATATATTTAAGTGATTAAGTCCCTGCCCAGAATGTGTAAAAAATAAATAAAAGCAATGCTGGACCCTGTTGTCAATGATGTCCTACCTATTGAAGTCACTTTTGTCATGTTAGTACTGTTCAAACTGCTTGTCAATGTCATTATCTTAAAACAATGTCTGCTCTTGATAGTATCAACATACCATTGTTAAATGTGTCTGTCACCATAAGGTACAGCCTGAAGGACAACCCATCCCACAGTTTCCATGTTTAAGGGGCTAGAGTCATAACCTCTTGGTAGAGCACTTGCCCGGCATGGCATGAGACCCTGCATTTGATACCCAGCACTACACAGACCCAAAGAACCTCAGCCATTGAGTTACATTTGGGCTGTTCTTGAACTTTTCTAGAGGCACCAGGTGTTTAGGAATAGGCGGTTTATGAGGAGCAGCATTCTAAGACAGACCTGTCAATTGTGAACTCAGAACTTTCCGCCACTGCTTTCCTAGGAAACTGATCAGAATGATTTGCCAATCTAAGAGCCAGGAGTTTCTGGATTTATCCACTGAGTTGGCTGTTACTTAAACACCTTTCATGGAGTTCCTTCCATCAGCTCTATCTGCTGATGTGCTGGAAATCAGTGCCTAGTACTGATGGGACCCACCTGTCTAAGGTGAGAATTTTTGTGATATAAATTCTTTATCTCCAGGAAATCTTTAGCACAATCTGTATTTCTCAATAATTCAAGTGGATATTTTGGGAGAATTGAAGCCTTACATTGGCAATGATGAGGGACAATTAATGTTTGAATTACAATGTGTATTTGCAATAGAAAACTTGATACAAGATCAAATAACTTGGACATTTTTTGATTTTTACTGGGAAAAGTATTTTCATAACTGAATGAGAAATTAATTTGCTTAATATGTTTCATTCATTATTTGTTGAGTTTATGAGTTTATGATCTTCCATTTTGCTTACTTCATTTTTTTTCAGCCATTTCTAGCCCTTTAGACTCTGTGGGATCTGCATATACCTGCTGAATTATAGAAAAAAGGCTGAGAAAATATTTTGTGTTTCCATTTGTCTTCCAGATTCAGTCAAATTTCCTATATTTTAGAATGGATACAGGTAATGTCAGTACTTTTAGAAAATCTGTGGTAAAATCCTGAGGACATTGTTAGATATTTCTGTCTTATTTTCCTGGACACATTGTATTCTCAAGAAGAGGTGCAGAAGTACCATAGGATCATGGGGGAAGAAACGTGCAGGCTGGACCAAGGTTGGCAGATGGAAGGCAAGGCTGGCTTGAAAGAATTTATGAGAGTTTCCAGGAATCAGGAGGGAGAGAGTGTGTGTGTACTGGTTTTAATGGGATGACAAGGAAGTAAAAAAAAATCCAGTAAGATAATCCATGTACTTCAAACCATCCTATCAAAATGAATGAAATCAAAACAAAACAACAGACATTCAACAAGACAATGGGAAAAAAAAAAAGGACCAAAGGGATTGAAGGTCAGGGTTAATTCCTAGTCATACTGGGTTTTAACAGGAATCTTTTTCCTTTTCTTTTTTTTTCCACTTCTAAATGATGAGCACACGATTATACTTTCCAAACAAAGAATTTTTTTAACTACTCTCTATTATGAATTCCTCATGTAAGCATGAGAAAACACTTAAAAATTATGTGAGCTACTTTCTATTTACTCAGAAACTAGATTCTCTAAATCATATTTAAAACTCAGTTTAAGTTTTGCATGTATTGTCATGCCAATCTCTTCTGATGACAGATTAACCATAGAATTTTAAAACTTGAATAATAGGACATTCCGAAATAACTAACAATTATGTGGCTTCATTCCTCTCAGTATAGAACATACATGTAGAATTAATGGCAGGATTTTCAGAAGAAAGAATATAAATTCTTTCTTATCAAATGCAACTGTTCAAGCATTTCTAATCAGTTGAGCGGGGCTCTAAGGATAGAGGTAGTGTAAACAATTAAGCCCTTTAATTCTCAGCTGCTACTGATTAATTAGGATATGCACATGTAAAACACTGAATTAATATAGTTAAGAAAAGACTCAGTTGTTATTAATTTGTATTTTAAATTTGTGGAACTTCATCATTCAATAAATGAACTGAAGCTCCTAGTCCATTATAATAAATTTGATTTTTTTAGACTTTGGTATTTACGATTATACTATAAAATAAATGTAAAGTAGATAAGCAGGTAATTTTTCTACTCAATTATCAAACTAAAATATTTATGCACAGTACATATAAATTTGTCAGTTAGCAATACAAATACATTCAAGGACTTAAGTGTTGCATACTTGCTCATGCCTCCAGACTCACACTAGAACAGAGCTAGGCATGACTACTGACTTCACATAAATAGTGTCCACTCTTTCTAGGAAGCTTAAAGAGAAATTCATAATTTGTCCAAGAAAGAACTATCTTCTTTCTTTAGTTTCTTTTTTTCTTTTCTAGTTTTTGGTTCAACGTCCTCTTCCCTGGTGGAATTATTTCCACAGGCAGGCATTGTTTTATATTCCGTTCATTCCTGTCTTTAGAGACTAGTGTTTTTTTTTTTTTTTCATTTCAGGATGCCTTTGAGTCATAACACAGCAAGGAAACACTTATTCATTCTTCATTATTTGTGTTTGATATTGTCTGCATTTAGTTACATAATTTGTATACTTTCCTGAAAATGAGGACATGAAATGAGGTCATAGAAAACCATTTCTTTCATAGTGTAACTAGATATAAAAAAAGAATGCTTTTTCTGGCCACTCAGTGGTCTCTGCCCATGTAGGTACTATGGGAACAATTTGGATGGTAGTCTTGATTAACTCACTTTTTTAGGTAAGTAAGATAACTGGTCTGCTACTTATTATTTTTCTATTGTGTCAGAGGAAGTATGTCACCATGGCAAAGACCATCATCACTGTCATTTAGGTGTGTGTTCTTCTACTGTCTCTTCAAAAAAGAAAATCCCAAGAAAGAGATTCACATCAGATGAAAATATTCCATGGCAGACCTGTTTCACACACAGCCAGAGCTGGGATGATGACACAAAACTTCTAAACATGCTTCATGATTATTATTGCTCTGGCTTTTTCTCAGTTTACATTTTTTGAGGCAATGTGAGCTTCATAGGAGATTCTAATTTACAAAGGATGAAAAAGACATGGAAACCCTATTATCAGCTCCTGGCATCCTCATGCAAATTCCTTATTACTGATAGATAAAAGCATATTTGGAATGAGAAATACAGGTAGTTCAGTTCTTAGCTTTTAAAATACATCATGTTTCAATGCAAAGGCCCAAACCAAAAGTGCTCAAATGGGAGATGCAGAGAGCACAGTAAGGAACTAGAGATGTGAACAGTTAAACGCTTATGTAAAATTTGATGTTTTACATAACTTTAATGAACTGACAAAGTCTTCTGGGGAAAAAGCCCCAGAGGCAAACACACACAGGGGATTTGGTCAAACAACTTTTGGGCAAAGATTGTATGATTTTGTAATTGGAAAGGAACCAATGAAATGCGAGTTGAGTCTGGTTAATGATCTGCAGTTATTGGTTAAAGAAGTATATTAGAGTAGGTATCCCTCCACCCATCTCACCTTTCCCATCAACCCCACAAGCCTCTGGCACAATGAAGTGGGTGACCTTCCTCTTCCTCCTCTTTGTCTGTTGCTCTGCTTTTTCCAGGGGTGTGTTTCGCCGAGATGCAAGTAAGAATTTTATGTTTTCACTGCTCCACTTTTATCTTACTTTCCTAAAAATGGAAGCCTTGCATTTTGAAAGAGTTATTTCTAGACTTTGATGCTATTTTGCATCTGAGAACCCTTGTATGGTTATATTATTAATATACTTTAGACATCTTAGGTGATAATAATTTGAGGATTTCTTTAAAGTTTAGTTTTACATTTCTTTTAATTTTGAAGACATGCTAGGCAGAGTGACTTAAGCTATATTGTATATAGCTGAAGCCAGAATCTTCAAAGTCTCGAAGGCCTGTTTACTCTACCATGCTATACTAAACAATAAACATGTGTGTTGTTAATTTTATAAATGGAGCTTCCATTTGTATTTACTTTTATTTCAGATTGTCTTAGTAGTTACTTAGAGACACGATAAAAGCATTGACTCTTAGGTTTGAATGCAAAGCTATAAACACTTAGATGGTTTTTAAGTAGTATTCGAGGTGAAAGGGTAGTTCTTTAGATGCAGAAGGAAGAAGTCATTGGCAGATTCATTTTATTTTTTGTAGAGATCAGAGGTCAGTGTCATAAAGTACAGGAATAGCTTAAGTGTGTAGAAAGAAGTATGAAAAACAGCATTATAATTAGTTATTGTCATCAATCTTTAAATATGTTTTGTGGTTTTTGTCTCCCTGTTCCCACAGACAAGAGTGAGATTGCTCATCGGTTTAATGATTTGGGAGAACAACATTTCAAAGGCCTGTAAGTTAAAATGTTGAAAGTCAATTTAATGTTTCTGGTAGTATTAGTTACAGTTCTCAATTGCCCCCTTTCCCACATTGAGCATGCAAAATTGGAGGTCATGACTGTCCAACAGAAATATCTCTGTTGGTGGAAAAACTGCTGACCTCTATGAGCATATGGCAAGCAGAGGACACATAGTTATTGGGCACTTGAAACTTGGCAAGTCTAAGTGAGGAGCACACATTCAAATTATATTTAACTTTAATTAAATATCTCTATCCACTTGTGGCTAATGGCTGCTTTAGTGGAGAATGAGATTCTGGAGCCCACATTAAACTTGTGAAGAATGGGATCTTAGTTTTCTTACTGAAAAGGTCTATGATATATAGCTCCTTAAGAGGCTAACTTGCTAATTCTTCTTTACACAAAAAGATCTCATGGTATCTTGAGAAGATTATTTTGTCTTTGTAGTACTGGGGACTCATACCTGTGAAGCAAGTGATCTATAATTAAGTCACATCCCCAATCTCAAAAATGTTTTAATATAGTGAAAATGAGAAGTTTATATTTAAATGCTCAATAGTGTCATATACCCCTGATTAACAGAGGTATATGGATTAGAAGAGAAAAAACTCAAAGGACTTTCATAATGTCTAGCCTTGACAATGAAATGTATTTAGAACATAGTTTGCTGGTTTGTCCCATGTTCATAAATCTACCTACACACCTATGCGTCTATACTTAAGCATGGTAGGAATCCATGTTCTTTTTGCTTGGAAAGGCACCTCTTCCTGGTTATGTCTCAGAGAAGAGCTGACAGGAATAGGCTTTCGAGATAGTAGTAAGAAAGATAGACAAAATATAGATGGTATACATGTACACAATTTGCTGTTTAGGAAAGATAACTACTTCGTAGTAAAGTTTTATTTCTATGTCTGTTTTTCAGAGTCCTGGTCATCTTTTCCCAGTATCTACAGAAATGCCCATATGAAGAACATGTGAAATTAGTGAATGAAATAACTGAATTTGCTAAAACCTGTGTTGCTGAGGATTCTGCTGCAAACTGTGACAAATCAGTTGTCAGTACATTCTGATTTTGAGGATCCTTTTGCCTCTTCTATATAATTCTGAGTATTTCAAAGGAAAACAAATACTTTCTCCCATACCTAAGGCCCAGGGAACACTGTGGAAGAGGGGCCAGAATGATTGTTAGAGCCAGAGGAACAGGGATTTTGCTATGAGATTGTCTCCTAGCAATGTCACAAGCTAGACTCAAAAAGTCTCACCAACATGACTGGCCAAATGTGAGCTTAAGAGTGACAACACAATAGACATGCCAGGGTGGATGAAAGACCCCAAGGCCTCTACCTACACAACGAACTCCAGGCAAACAAGGAATGCTGAGAGAGGGAGAAATTGGCTTCTGCAGGGAAGAGAGAACCAATTGGTTACTTCAATACCAATGGTCAGCCCTGAAAACATGCATCCGAGTAACATTATACAGCCTAACAGGCTATATTTAGGAATATATATGTGTATAGTACACATATATGTATGTAACAACAATTAATGAGAAATGAGGTCACAGATCTGAAAGAGAAAAGGGGCATATCTGTGTGGATTTGGAGGGAGAAAAGGGAAGGAGGAAATGATGTAATTATATAGTAATCTCAAAAAATAAAAGGAGTGATAAAAGGTTATTAAATGATCAAAGTTGCAAGCAAATGGAGACATTCTATCTATTCTCTCAACTTACAAAAATTCTTGGAGGCTACAGATAGAAGTTACAATAATGTTAATGGCAATTTGTTATTTGTACAATTTCTTTTCAAGCTCTAAAATCTGATTTCTGTTCACAGAGGCAAATAGTAAGAGCATGCTTTATGTAATTATTATTTTTTGTTTGTGGTGAGAGCCTTCTACTCTCTTACTATAGTTGACAATAACTACAATACCACCAAGCTTATCTTGGAATTTGTCTTGCTTAACTGAGAGGCTATGCCAGATGATCAGTAACTGAGTTCCTCCTCTCTCTGTCAGCCATCACACCTCTTTTGGATTTTGTGAATTGCACTATTTTAGTTATCTTTTTTTGTTTGTTTATTTGTTTTTGGAGACAGGGCTTCTAGGTGTAGCTTTGGCAGCTTTCCTGGAACATGCCTTGTAGACCAGGCTGGCCTCCAATTCACAGAGATACTTCTGGCTCTCCCTCCCGAGGGCTGGGATTAAAGGCATGTGCCGCCATCGCTAGGCCTTATTTTAGGTATGTTATCTGAGTAGAACCACACAGAATGTGTCTTTCTGTTACTGGCTTATTGCACGTACCAACATGTCCTCCAGGTTGGCCCATGTTGGTGCCAGTTGTAGAACGTTCCTCTTCTAAGGGTAAGAGTAATCCCTAGTGTGTATTCATCACACTATTACCTGTCCATCCACATTTTCTTTATCCTTTCTTCTGCTGGTGGCAGTTTAGGCTGTTTACACATTTTGATTATTACAGGCAATGCTACAGAAGCTTATAAGGGCTAATATTTTCTTGACATAATGGTACTATGTTAATCTTCTGAATGCATCAGCTGATTTCTATGCTATTTGGTTACTTAGAAAAAATTATAATGTATAGCTCTTTATTTCTGTTTTAGTGACATAAATATTTTAGACACAATTAAAAAGTGGGGTTTTCAGGCATTTAGAAGAAGTTGTGCTATTTATGGGTAGGGATTTAAAACCTGAGGCATGAGCTTCCCTGACTGCTTAATATATTGGCAAAGCCATTTCTCAAATTGATCTCTAGCCCCTTTCTATTTGCTTTTCTCTGGAAAACTTTCCTCTGGAAACCTTTTCCTCTATTTGCAGAGTTAGTGATTCACACAAAATATTACAGTTCTACCTTGATATTCATAAAAGTACATTTTTGAAAGTTAATAATTTTTGTTTAGATAAGTAAAATTTCCATGAAGTTAAATTATTTTTGTAATAAAAATTAATGAGGAAGGGAAGGATTATTTGACAAATGAAGTCCTTTGGAGTGGCATTGTTTCTAGAATAAAAGGGCAATCTGTATTTCAATGCAGTAATTATTTATAGTAGATTGTGTTATTCCTCAGTTTGACAGGAAACCTACTAAAGCCTTGGGCTTCTTCAAAAGGAGCAGATCACGTGAGAAGTTGTGTGAACATGTTGCTCCTGAGCATGAGGTCACATGCTTCCTCAAGTCCTAGCTTCCCTTGATTTTTTTATTATAGTGACTTCACTCCTAGCTTTTAGTTCCATATAGAAAACATGTAAGGCAACATTCCTTAAGGCCATTAGCTATTTGCTTCTCTGTTTTATTCACCATACACAATACTGTGGCACTTGGCTATTATGAAAATTATCAAAAAATAGATGAATCAAAGGAAAGCAAATGAATTTTTATGTGATTTTTTTTTGCTTCACAGTTAAAAAATTATATGATTAACAAATATTTATACTTAAATTTATTTTAAGTAGTACATTAAGTCCTAAAATTGTATTTACTTCAAAGTGTCATGTGATGTTTCAATATCATGCACATATATCATCTATATACCTATATACAAGGCATTTAGTTTCTTAATCAAGTTTTATCTGCACATCCAGTTTTTTTACATTGCTTGTTGGATATAGAGAAAGTCAGGTACTGGCAGGAATTTAACAGCTTCTGTTTCCCACTTAGCAAACTCTTTTTGGAGACAAGCTATGTTCCCTTCCAAGTCTTCGTGAAAACTACGGTGAACTGGCTGACTGTTGTACGAAACAAGAACCCGAAAGAAACGAATGTTTCCTGCAACACAAGGATGACAACCCCAACCTGCCCCCACTTGTGAGGCCAGAAGTTGAGGCCATGTGCACCTCCTTTCAGGAAAATGCTGCTGCATTTATGGGACAGTAAGTAAACAGATATCTATGTTTTAAATTAAAAACTGAACAATAGCTCTGCCAGGAACACTTATGCTAGTAGTCATAAAACCCTCAAATATCTATCATCAAGCCTGGGAAAGTTTTACCTTGAGGTAATTTTTAAAAATTTAACATTTGATACAAAAAAACTATGCACAATGACAATAAAAAATCAAAAATATTTTGATCTTGAAAACAGATATGGTCTGTGGGAAAAATCCGAGATTGAGAAGTTGTAAAATATTCTGACGTGGTGTGTGTGTGTGTGTGTGTGTGTGTGTGTGTGTGTGTGTGTGTGTGGTGTTCATGTTCCCTGGATCATTTTCATTTTAGTCAGCAATGTTACATCACCCAAATTTATTACTTACTGAAAATATACACATGTGAATATTTGAACGCAGATACACAAATTTAACCTACCTTCTCTCTCTTGAGAAGAATAGAGACTGGTCATCACTCATGGCCACAATGAGTAAACTTGGTCAATTACAAATCTTTGGGTTTGGGTTGAGTGATCATTTCTGTAGTGTTATGTGCTGTGGGAAATGATTGTCTGCTTTCTTCTTTTTCCATAACTTAGCTATTTGCACGAAGTCGGCAGAAGACATCCTTACTTCTATGGCCCAGAGCTCCTTTACTATGCTGAGAAGTACAATGCCATCATGACTGAGTGCTGTGCAGAAGCTGACAAAGCTGCCTGCTTGACGCCAAAGGTGACCCCTGGGAAGATGGGGACAGAACTGCTCTGTATACCAAACCCAGAGATTTGACCGTCTTACGGTTGACTTAGGAAATCTGAATCTCTGAATGAGACTTCTCTCTGTCATTAGAAAACCTTCTTCCCTCTTACATTACCAATGGCTTTTAGTTCTAATACCTTTCTTCCTTCTGAGATTTAGCAGTGATGGTCTAGAGAGGGAATTCTTGGATGTGTGTTTACTTGTCTTCCAATTCTTTATGGTGGTGACTTCTGGAGTATAATAGCGTTTGTCACACTGGACAGCAAGAGCTAGTTTGTTTGTTTTTTGCTTTTTATTTTTTAGTCCTTCCTTGAGACATTTTAATGGAGATGGAATTCAAAGCTGTGAATTTTACTGAGGCTAGATGTTAGAATCCATTCATTTGTCTATACATATTTATTATGCAAATTATTTGTTTTTCTTAGGCATTTACTCATTTTATGAAAGTTGCTGAAGTAGGAACTGAGATGAATTAGTCACACAACTAAAAAGTCATATCCAGGGCCCTTCCCCGGCAATGTCTCTATGCTGCTTTCTAAGTACCTAGCAGTCTACACTATGCCCATACTGATTTTCATTCTATTAAGTATCAAAATAATCATTTGTCAAAAGAGAGTACATTCGAATTCAGGTGTAAATTATCTTAAATTTTTCATTTGGATGAAAGTTGCAACTCAATAGCATAGCTCTGGCCAAACATGCACAAGGTCCTGATTTCAACTCCCAACCCAACAAATTATCTTGGCATTGGGCTGTCTGAACTTTTGAAGGTGTGTGTGTGTGTGTGTGTGTGTGTGTGTGTGTGTGTGTGTGTGTGTGTGTTGAAATTATCTTTTCCAACTGGATTTCTTCTTGTAGCTTGATGCTCTGATGGAGAAAGTGTTGTATTCCTTTGTGCACCACAGACTGAAGTGCTCCAGTATTCAGAGATATGGAGAGAGAGCTTTCAAAGCATGGTACATGTTTTTTTTTTATATCACAATTCATGTCTTGATAATGATGTTGTCCAATCTACAAGATTGTGCATTTATAAAGTACATCTTGAGAAGTTGATAGAGGTCAAATCAGAAAAACGGTAATAATTTGAAAATTTGTCTCAGTGTTTTTGTTTTAAATTGTCAAAGAATGTAGAAGGCTTGATGTTGTCTAACAGAGGACAGGCATTTAGATCCCATTGTTTATAAAGACCAGGAATCTCATTTTTATGATTAAAAAATACAGTCACTGTCAGAGTAATTAATTTACTTAATTTATTTTCCCTCAATCTGAAAGTGACTCTTGAATGTATGGATAATTGAACTTAGCCATCAACCAAGTTGGAGTTATTACTTTGACTTTTCTTAAAGCTCCAATTCTGTCCCTAATTTCATGTGTTTGCTCCACCATCTCTTGCTTTTATGTTATGTAGCTGTGTCTGGGAGCATCCTTTAATATATAAGTCAAGGATAATGTGCCTGTCCCTTTAGTACCTCTCCTGTTTGTCAATAATGAATCAACCCAACAGGAGAGAAAATGGAGATGACAGACACTGTGCATGTTCTCTAGAGACTGTCAGCAGGAATTATCATCACTGAGTCATCCTTACTATCCAAATTCTTAAAGCCAATCAGATCAATAAATATAGCAACTCCAAGATGAAACAACACACTGTTACATGGGCTATGGTTGGTTCTTACAAAGACAAGATAGCTTTATTAGAGCTATAGAACTGAAAATTACTTTTGAAATAACGAAGATCTTGGCTTTTGACATCTTGCCATAGAGCTTAGAGGCTCTCTGCTGGAACAATTTCTTGGCAGAAGGATTCATAATTAAAAAAAAAAACTCTCTAATTCTCCAGAAGTTTGGGAATTTTTCCCTCCACAGACCTTTAGAATTCAGAAAATTTAAAATTAAAGGCACACACCTTTAATCCCAGCACTCGGGAGCCAGAGGCAGGTGGATCTCTGTGAGTTAGAGGCCAGCTATGATACAGGAAAGGCTCTAAAGCTACACAGAGAAAGCCTGTCTCAACCTGCCCCCTACCCCCCAAAAAAGAAAAAAAAGAATTCATGAAAGCATGTCTTAATTAAGACAAAAGTTGATGAGTCTTCATTTCGAGATAAGAAAACACTTTCATGTCATGATGTAATTTAACTTCATGGATCCTTTGATTTAGTGTGTTGTAACAGTATAAAATCTAAAGCCTGCTTGAGATCACATTGCTAAGATGAGACCAAGCCAGAGACAGAAGCCAGGTGAGGACACAAAACTGATGCCCCTTGGAATGCCACCTCTTTAGGAATTCCTCTTTGGTTTTAATTTTATGAGGCATTTGCTTTCCACGCACCACCCACATTCTTTCAGTAGATTCTGCCTAAGGAAAACATAACTATTATGTCAGAACTAGCATTCTAGTAAAGCTAGTTGTTGTAACTAGTGAATTTTTATAATTTTCTTCATGTCAGTTAGTTTTGAACTTCCTTGTAATAAATGGTATCTTCTTACTGCTTTCTTACAAATAAAATATGATAATAATTTTTTGATGGCAAATTTTCTTTTTAGGATGGTAGCTCGTATCAGCCAGAAATTCCCCAGTGTTGACTTCACAGAAATTAGCAAATTGGCAACAGACATTACCAAAGTCACCCAGGAGTGCTGCCATGGCGACCTGCTTGAATGCGCAGACGACAGGGTAAAGAGTTGTTGCATGCTCATGGTCAGTGAGTGGATGTGTTTGGCTGCATCGGTGAACACTGATGGTGGTGGACATGGTCTCTGGGCTCTCCTTTATTCTACCAAGTTTCCTTGTTTCGTGGCACTTTCCAGAAACAAACAAACAAACAAACAACCCAGAACAAAACAGAAAACAAACAAACAAAAAACCCAAAAACAGTATTCTGAATTATTACATGACCCAAAACTCCTCTGTTCAGCTACATTCTGAGGAGGCTTAAATAGAAAGAGAACAGTTACAAATGTAGATTTCTAAGATGTTTTGGGGAGAGATGTAGGGCTGGATACCTCACAGATTGGAGAGGCTTTTAAAGAATGATGCCCTAATCCCTCCATAGTCTTTCCCCTAATTAACTGTGTGTTAAGTGATTAAATATTTGCTGTGACCTCAGTTTCTCCAAAGTTGTACTATTATCTCCTTCACTTCCCCCTTCAAGAGATTAAAAATACAACCCCATCTTCTTCTGCTATGATAACCCTGGAAAACCTAAGATACATATGTTATGTATGTAAGCAGGGCCCATAACTCTGCTCATTACTCATTATTTAATTATTCCTCATATTTTAATGAGTTATTTAGTTTTAAGATATGTACCTTGTTTTGGAGGAATACTTGGAAAAATAGCACTAAATTTTATGGAAAAAACAACCTGAAGTCTCTCAGTCATATAAACATAAAGTTAATAAACAATCAAAGCATATTAATTTAAATAGATAACTTGATTCTGAACAGTCTCTTTGAATCTATTTGTTTGAGTCACAGCATCTTGAGTCTGCAGGCTCTGAAGCACTGTGTGGGTGAGAATGTGTTGCAGAAGCCACTTTGGTGGTGTATGGTTTTGAGTAGGATGAATATGCTTTATCCATGTAACAGAGGTGTGCGGGGAAAATGTATCAAAGATGACTTCTCTTAAATATTTCTTTTCTCACAGGCAGATCTTGCCAAGTACATGTGTGAAAACCAAGCATCTATCTCTAGCAAACTGCAGGCTTGCTGTGACAAACCAGTGTTACAGAAATCCCACTGCCTTGCTAAAGCAGAACATAATGACATGCCTGTTGATCTGCCTTCATTAGCTGATGATTTTGATGGTGGTCAAGTGTGCACCAACTATGTTGCAGCCAAAGAGATCTTCCTGAGCAAGTGAGGAGATGCCTTTCCTCTTATAGTTTTTTTTTTTTTTTTTTTTTTTTTTTTTTTTTTTTTTTTTTTTAATACAGGGTCTCACTGTGTAGCTCTGACTGTCCTAGAACTCTCACTATGTTTACCAGGCTTGGATTAAAGCATGTGCCACCATGTCTGGCTCCTTTCATAGTTTTGGCAGAGCTGAATAATTTAGGAAGCCTCACCAGGCTGTCTTTGGAGTTACCATGACTTCTGTGGCTCTCAGTAAATTGTTCACCCTTGTCATTCTCAGCCTTTAAAATTTACCTGAAAAGTTTGTTAAGTAATTTAAAATATTGTTATGAAATCATCCATGCATTTAGCACAAACTCAATGTTCCTTACTTCATATGGATATTTTTGGAAATCTTTACAAATATTCCATTAATATATAAATTTTATGTATCATTCAATCATTCTTATAACCATATTTCTTAAATATCTAATGCATTTGAACATATTATGTATTATTTACTATCTCCTTACCTGTCTACCTATATCTATCCATCTCTGCGATGACAACAAGGTTATATATCTATATATATGTTTGTGTATATTCATATACATATATATGTATATATATACTAGTGTCATATTGATGCATATATGTAATGTATGTTTTATGTAAATAAATATCAATATGAAAACATTTGTTTGGTATTTGGTTGAAAAGCTGAGAATCTCACAGTGTGGCGAGGCAGGATACAATTAATAACAAATTACTATATGTTTTCAGTAATTGCAACAATATATTTTTTCTTTTTATTTGGTTATGATTGTACTCTATGCACTAAATAATACTTAATGAAAGATTTTACTCATATGTAGAAGAAAAAGAAATTTTTAGTATTGTCTTTATTTACTCATTTGTTGAGATACATTGGAGACATAAATCAAAGCAAACTAGATATACAGTAAAAATATCTATGAATCAAGCATTTAACATGCACCAGCCTCTGTGTGCTTTGACAGTGTGTCATGTATTTATCCCAACCTACCTTGTAAGAGAGATGCTATCCTTCTTTCCCTTCTATATGGAGGAGGTTAATGCCCTGATAGTGTTAATAAGTTGCCCCTGCAGAACAGTAAAATACAGTGTGGTGGGAAAGCTGAACCTGGGAAGAGTTATCTCTGAGTTCCGAGTTCTTGCTGCTCAGTTTACTTCATGGAGCTCATTCCAATGCGGGACACATGGAATGTGAATCACTATTGAGATTACTTACATAAGTCTATTACTTGCTCATCTATTTAACTCAGTGTATGTTCATCTTCTTTAGGTTTTTGTATGAATATTCAAGAAGGCACCCTGACTACTCTCTTGCCTTGTTGCTGAGAATCGCTAAGAAATATGAAGCCACACTAGAAAAGTGCTGCACCGAATCTGATCCTGCCATATTATGTGGCAGTGTGGTAGGTTTCCATAGGCCAAGAGCACAGCAGCTCCTGGCAGCACTTCCTGTAATGAGAAAGGAAGCGATGCACTAATGAGAATTGACTTATAGGTCAATTCAGATATTCTCTTGAGATGTAAGCAAGCCTGAGCTCTAAAGTTATTAGTTATTATAGGATCAACACTTGATAAAATGTAAGGAAACCTCAAATAATCATTCTAGAATGGGAAGATTTGAAGAAAGGAAGGAATCTTTACTTGCACAAAATCTTTACAATCGTTTTTCTCTTTTCATACTCTTGAGAATAAAATAGAGTAAATTCAAATGCCAACTAAAGGAGATTTAACTTTGATTAAAAACACTTAACCCAATAAAAAAAAGAAAAAGAAAAAGACATTTACTAGTTTTAAATACTTTACATTGCATTGGATTGTTTTATATTGTATACAAAATATATATATTGAAATTGATATTGTTAGAAAATGCTATATGTATATTTCTAATTGTACTTATACCGTTCATTTAACAATGTAATGCAATTTTCTGATCCTTGAAAGTTATTATTACCAACTATTAGGATATAAAGAAATGAAAGTTAGTAGTTAGACATCATAATTGAACTTGTAGTCATATTAGGTATGTTTTCAAGATTGAGCAGAAATATTTTAGATAGACAGGTCATCTTCAAACCCTTCAGAGATCTACAGAATATGGCATTTCAAATGTTTTAATAACTTAGAGAATTTTTCTTTTTTGTTATGACTGTGAGACATGTCGGTTCCTGGCAGTACCAATTTACTTCAGAGAAAATATGGGCATTGACGAAACTGCAATTGGAGTTAACTTTCATTGTGGCAAAAGTTAGCCACTGGACAACAAAGTATCCTCGAATCAACTGCTGACAAACAGGACAGACAGGACATGAAACAAAGGACTACCTATTCTTGCCAAAACAAGTGTGGTTATGGCTTTATCAAAAGGCATCTTCTGAGGCCCGGACAATATGGCACCATCCCTGAAGTGACCTTCGCAATCTTGAAAAAGGACAGTACACTTTTCTTCTAGAGCAGCTGAACAGGCAGTGGGCTGATGGCTTCTGATGTGCAGTGGAACAACAGCTGAAACAATTATTCTTGAAGAGTAACTAAACTCACACCTCTCAATAGTAGACTGGCATTTAGTAGAAGGATATACAGAAGAACAGGATGCTGAGATGAAGCAACACACACACATAGCCAAGAAGAATGGACAGCTGAATTTAAAAAAAAAAAAAAAATCAACAATTTCCAGAATTTAAAATCCTGAATCATGACAAAACACTAGTTGAATTCAGTTGTTTCTGGTACATAGATTGCTTTCACCCATTGTGAGGTTGAACTGTTGACCTTGTGTACATCCTACTTCACAAATGAGTCTGTCAGATACGCTAAGCCTATAGGCTAAAGATGATGCCCCAACACTGCGGAGAAACCTCAGGTGACTGTCTAGGCAGCTGGCTGTTTCTGTCAACTCACAATTTTTTAGAAGTTGCTTGCATCTACTTCCTGTTTTAATTTTTGTTAGGTAATATTATTTCCTTCTTGGGTCTCTGAGGGAATTGAAGATTAGTTAGTTATAGTTGAAGATTAATTAGGAAAGAAAGTGAATTAGGTACATTTTGGACTTACCAAAATAGGATAGATAATGGAATTATTTTCTCTGAATTTGTCAAATACAAATGGACTAGACATTGTTTAGGTATTTATTACTTGTATATATGGTATATACTTATTGTACTTTTGTATACAGTTTTCTTATGTTATTTATAACCTTCTTCCTTTTTTCTTTTTATTAAAATAGAAAAGGGGAAATATGGTGATATTTTATTTGTACTAAAATGTGATTTGTATGTTAATAAATAAAGTTGTCCGGGGGACAGAGCTAACAGCAAGCCATCACAGAAGCTAGGTGGTGGTTGTGCACGCTTTTCATCCCAGCACTTGGTAGGCAGAGCTAGGTGGATCTCTGTGGTTCAAGGATACAGCCAGCATTGGAGACACATGACTTTAATCTCAACACCAACCATAGAAGACCTGGATGTCTGTACAGACAGGCAGTGACAAGGAGGTCATGTGGTTGACTATACAACCAATGAGAAGGCAAAACAGAAAGTCTTTATAAAGACAAACACACAGGAACTGCCTCACTTCTGGAGAGGTAGGACCCTCAGGAGAGGAAGTGTAAGGTTTTTAGCTCTTAGCTATTGCTCTGACCTCTTGGCTTTCTTCTTTGCATTGGTTCTGTGTTTCTTATTGAATAAGATGGTTACTTCTACAACCCAATCCCCCAACTGTCCACTATTAGCACTAATATCTCAAAGGAGTTTGTATACTCTGTTACTTGCAAATTCTTTCAAACATTTTGGAGAAGGTTTTGGAGTAATTTTACAAGAAGTTATACTTGCAAATTTGTTGTGGCAGACTTCTTGGTTCCTATCAAAACACACTGGTTTGTGACCTATTTGGGGCCAGAAGAGAATTTTACCTTAAAGAAACTTCTGAGTAACAGGCACTAATCTGTGACTGAGTCTTGAAGTAGACTTTCTCATCTCAGAGACCTCAAGATCCAACTAGAGAGTTTGCCTAAAAATGGTGGCTGTTGTCTATTGAAGGTCTGCTGTTGACTAGGTGTGATTTTAATTTGATCCACTTAGTTGGTTAACAAAACAGTTCTAGTTAAGTACATGCAATTCCGCTGTAGAGGGGATCAGCCTGAAGCTTAGCCATGGGAAGAACAGTTGGACAACAAGAAAACAAGTCAGGTGACCTGGTGCAAACACAGCCATTGAATCCCAGAGCCTGAAGATTCTTATTGACTTATTGCACCAAATGACCTTGCAAATAAAAGGAACAATTTAAATGTAATGTGACAGACATGACAGGGAAGATCTCCTGAAGTCTCTTTGGACAGAAGGAAGGGAGAAATGCAAGTGACTTACACTGGGTTCTCAGGAAGAATGCTATAAACACAATTCTTTTATGTTGCAGCTTGGTGAACTTCCTCCTCTTGTAGAAGAGCCTAAGAATGTAGTCAAAACTAACTGTGAACTTTTTGAGAAGCTTGGCGAGTATGGATTCCAAAATGCGTGAGTAGTTTTTTAGCTATTTTTTCCCTTGGTCAATTAAATTACTTAAAGCAATGCATAGGTGACCAAGCATGTGGCCTTAGTAATGAAAACACATTATTTATACTCCTGGGCTCATAGAAAACCTTGATATATTGGAGCTGGGAGTATCCTTCAAAGGTTAGGCAGAGTTTATGAGCAAGCAGTAGAACAATATAGGGTAGAACAAGAAAGAGCATGCTTTGGATAGCAAAACCTCAAGAATTGGTAGAAATGCTGAACATAAAAATATAACAAAAGATTTAGATAAAATTCAAATGATACATGAATAAGGGTTCACTTCAGAAAACATTGGAGCTTGAGAGTTATACCTAAATTTTCATAGTTGTGATTTTGTATTCCTATGGAATTTCATTTTTAGAAGAGATAGATTATGAATGCCCTGCTGGAGTAATGTCCCAATTCCATAGAACCTTATCTATGGAGGTAAAGTGAAGACACATTATTCCTTATTCAGGTTGTTACAGTTTTAGTGCTCTTCTAACTCTAGCATTTGGAGTTGACATGATTTCTTCACTTGAGTAGATTACAGTCATTCACTGACTTTTATTATTATGATTCATTGTTAAATACTAGATGTTATTAGATGCTAGATAATGTACCAGGCAGACACATTATTTGCTTTCATTTAATCCTTGTGCAGTCTCTATTAAACCAGCCATCTTTTCATCAGTATTTTTAAGATTATCACAGTGTTAATACGTGTAAGTTTGTGATAGAATTTATTTCAAGCAGTACCATGTACATTAATACTGTTAGACTAGAGAAATGTAACTCACTTCCTTATGACTATAGTACAGATCTAAGACTAAGATCATATGCTCCAGCAAATTTTCATGGACATATAGTTAATTGCTCAGGAGAAGGCCTTCCTCTAATACTATGCTATCATCCTGGAAGTGAAGAACTTTGGTTCATGTGGAAAAACTATCTTAGTTGACTTGGGGTAAATTTTCTCTTGTTGAAATACTTTACAGCAGACCAGTTTCTTGTCTGGATGGAAACAAATAAGTTATTTTTTTAATAACAGGCTCCTAGTTCGTTACACTCAGAAAGCACCTCAGGTGTCGACTCCAACTCTTGTGGAAGCTGCAAGAAACCTAGGGAAGGTGGGCAGCAAGTGCTGCATGCTTCCTGAAGCAAAGAGACTGCCCTGTGTGGAAGATTATGTGAGTCTTTTAAACTATGATTAAGTCAGCAGTGCTGGGTTTTTGTCTTCAGATATTGACACTTCTAACTTTTAGGAGCAAGGGTATGCTGATATGTGCATGTGTATATGGTAGCTGATATGGGTACCTATATTAAAGTGAAAGAGAATTTTTATAAGTCATATGTTTGGTTTCAAAGATAAATAAATCACTATGGCAATCAATGCTGAATTCATAGTTGTTAATTCAATATGGCAGTTCTTTTTGTGCATCAGAAAGTGAGTGTCTGTGGATCTATTGACTGTTCTCCTCCTCTGTCTGCCTGTCCCTTAGCTGACAGAGATCCTGAACTGGGTATGTGTGCTGCATGAGAAGACTCCAGTGAGTGATCAAGTCACCAAGTGTTGTACTGGATCTGTGGTAGAAAGACGACCATGCTTCTCTGCTCTGCCAGTAGATGAAACATATGTCCCCAAAGAATTTAAAGCTGAGACCTTCACCTTCAATGCTGGTATCTGCACACTTCCCAAGAAGGAGAAACAGATAAAAAAACAAATGTGAGCAATATTTTCTTAATGCATAGGTCTTTTTCCTGGGTACTGCTTACTCTACAAGTATCAATGACAGAGACCCAGCATTCCCCTCTTGCTTGGCTTTGTTTAATTCTTATAACATCCCCATTATTACCTTCAAATGAGGCAGATGTTAGAGAGCAAAATTCTGTTTATTAAGTGCAAAGAGAGAAGTCTTTCAGGAATTTTCTGGAAACTACGTAAAACACTGAGTGACTTGCATTGATTATTCCATTTCATCCAGTCCTAGCCAAGTGGTCCTAATTGCCCTCTTACACAGTCAAGAATACTAAGTTTGGCAATGGCCTGCTTGGTCCTGGAAGCCAAAGTCACTCGGCTCCACGATGTGTGAACTTGAACTGTGGCCTCACCATCCTTGCTGTCTTGGTTTCCTGCATGGGAGTCAACATTTCCTTGCTCTTCCTGCTCTCTGTCCTAATGCAGGGCACTTGCTGAGCTGGTGAAGCACAAACCCAAGGCTACAGATGAGCAGTTGAAGACCGTGATGGGCGATTTTGCAGCTTTCTTGGATAAGTGCTGCAAGGCTGACGACAAGGAGGCCTGCTTCTCTGAAGATGTAATAGAGCTTTTTACACTTTGATATGTTCAGTTTCCATTTGTGTGCATTTGGTCAGGTTGAGGCTTAGACACTCATATGCTGAATAATGTGATCAATCTAGATCATGTTCACTACAGAACTGTAATACAAACTGACTCACGTAACTCTTAAATTGTGTGTTCTACCACACTGTAGCATTAAAATGTTCATAAAGGCCATTCAATTCCAAACTTATAACACTTAAGAACATAGAAATATTTGTAAAGCCCAGAATCATTAACTCATTTAATCCTTGTCTTGAAATGTTACACTTTGAATTGACTAATTTCACACGTGAGAGGAGAACATTTACATTTACATGTCTGAATCATTTCACATTTCCCCCCATGCCCTAACAAAAGTTTACTTTAGTCTTTTAGATACAACAGATATCAATGAGCTTTGTTTAAGAATTCTAGGAGAACTGTAATTAAGTGATGCAAGGCATGTGAATTTACATTATAATCACTGAAAACTGTGGAGGTGCAAATTCTAATAGTCTTACTAGTATTTTTCTAACATGTATCATTTTGTGTATGTGTGTGTGTGTGTGTGTGTGTGTGTGTGTGTGTGTGTGTGTGTGTTTTCAGGGCCCAAAACTTGTTGCTGCAAGCCAAGCGGCCTTAGCCTAAACACATCACAATCACAAGCATCTTAGGTAAGTGTATTTGGGATTTTTTTTAGAAAAGCAATCATACGCATTTTTCCTAAAATGGCTAAGTTTGCTGACCCTTTGGCAAGAGCCGTGTAGACTAGCACCTGCCACCAATCTTAGGCCTTCATTTATGTTCACCGATTTGCATATAAGAAAATGAATACATAAATGTCTAGATCAATGCAATTTACCCAAGGGGCAGCCAAACTAGGGAGAGAAAGAGCCAAACTTGAGAATTCACTCCAGAGCTGAGTACTTATCATGGCTCTGTTCTGACTTACATGGTGCACTCCATGGAGTCACACATGTTAGTCCAGTCAAGGGTGGCCTAAGAATAAAAGTGAAGCCATATGAAAGAACAATTTTTAGTCAAAACAATTGTGTATTGTTGATTCTGCAGAGTTTGAGTCAGTACTTCTGTAACTTCATTCATTAGAAGATTCAATGGAGCTTTTTTATGGGGGTCTCTGTTTCATAATATATGATCTGTTTCCAAATCTCTGATGTGTCACATGCCAAGCTTTGACAGAATTTATATTCAGATTTCAAAACAGCATTTGAAAATGTAGATAATTGAATAGAGCTATGACGATAAATATTGTTTGAAATATTTTGGAAGAGAATTTAAAAAATAGACCAACAATAAAATAAGGTGGCAAAATAAAATAGTTTCTCCACATGAAAACACATATATATTGTGTATTCAATCAAAGAACCTACATATATAGTTATTTCAAAATTATTTCCATTTTTAGAAGGAAAAGGAAATTTTGTTTCATTCTGAGAAGACAGCTTTCATTTTTAATAAATTAGGGAATAAGTAGGTCTAGAGAAATGGTGAGAATTCTGACCTGACACATGAGGGCCCTGATGGGACCAGTGAGAAAGAGCAGGTGTCAGAACATGCAACACTGTATCTCTCCCTGATTGAGGGAGGTGAGCTAAGTCTAGGTCATGCTTAGGCTGTCTAGACCAGTGAAAATTGCAAAAAGAATTTAAGAGATTCAAAATTTCTAAAAAATAGTTTTGGAAAACATATTCCAATTTTAAAAGACACTTTTTTGCTTTTCAGTATACTGCGAGAAAAGGAGAGACAAAGACTCAAGCCTTACTCATCTTTTCTGTTGGTGTGAAATCAACACCCTAAGGAACACAAATTTATTTAAATATTTGACTTCTTTTTTCTGTACTGCAATTAATAAAAAAAATGACTCTGTATTTTCCAGGACTGTATTTTCTAAAGGCATGCTCCCCCTGACAGTCTTGTAGGCTCTGGGAAATACTCAGGTGCTTTTCATCCCCACAGCCTTGTAGGCTCTGGGAAACACTCAGTTTTCTCTCTTCTTTTCCTCAGCAGAGGCTCTAGCTCCTTATAGGCAACCCGATGAAAATAAATGTTAAAACTCTCCCGAGTTGTGAGCAGTGAGCATATAAACTAATTTCAACATTATGAGAGTTCTGAATGAGAGACTAAAAGCTTATGAACCATGGCTTTCCTTGTCAGTGGGACTCTAAGAATGAGTTGGGGACAAAGGAGACAGGAATGGCTTTAAAGGTGTCTCGGTTAACCGGTAAAGTAAGTGATCAAGAAAAATTTACTACAGTTGAGGATGATATCATAAAACCTCAAGAAGCAAAGTTGGAAGAGGGGACTGAGTGATCTGGAGGGATGCTGAAGGACACTGGATCAATGAAGAGGGGACTGGGTGTTCTGGAGGGGTGCTGAAGGACACTGGATTGATGAAGAGGGGACTGGTTGATCTGGAGGGGTGCTTTAGCACACTGGTTTGATGAAGGGGGACTGGGAGATCTGGAGGGATGCTGAAGGACACTGTATTGATGTAGCACAAGAGTTGGGTGGTGAAAAAGTTGTATAAAAATTTTGAATTCAATGCTAGATTCTTTTCTCTGTTCTAGGAGGGGACTGCTCATATGTACTCTGTTTTATGAATTTTGTAGACTTACCCAAGCATTGTCTATGAATTTACATACATAGTAATTCATATCCATATGAAATTTTTATTATTATGTCCTTGGTTTCAAATTGTGCCTATTATTCTACATCTGGCTCTTAGTGATCTTTTATAGTTTCATTTAAAGCATGATACCTGAAAAGATGAGGAGACCACTGTAGCAGGAATCTTAAATGGTCTTATTAATTAAATCAAGCCCAAGGCCAGTTTTTGGGGTGAATACTGGAAAATCAGAGAAGCAGAACAAGCCACAGCTTCCTCACCTCGCCAATTCCTCAGGTGATCCTGATTCCTCATACTGGATGCCTCTGAGTTCTCATTCAGAATGGTTCTCAGCTGAATTGCTGCTAGAAGCCTGAAAATTTTACCAGCCAAATGCTTAATCAGGCCAAATGCTTCTAGTTTCTGGTCCTCACGCTTTATATAACTTTCTGCTTTCTACCATCACTCCCTGGGATTAAAGCCTCGCTTTCTGGGATTAAAGATGTGAGTCACCATGCTTGGCTGTATCCTTGAACACATGGAATTCTGCCTCTGGAATGCTAGGATTAAAGGCTTGTGCTACCCCTGCCTATCCTCTATGATTAATATTGTGACTGTTCTGTCTCTGACCCCAGATAAGCTTATTAGGGTGCACAATATTTTGGGGAACACAATACCACCTCATTTCCCCTTTTTTGTCTAAAATTTTAAAAAGCTTATAACTAATACAAGAAAAAATATATCCAGTAAGTATATACAGTATACACAGTCAAGATTACATTAACATTTGACAGACTCAGACAAAAAACTCCATTAAAATAATGTCCAGTCCAGTAACATTTGATAAACTCAGACAAAAATTTTCACTACTTATCCTGTTTAAAACAAGTAGTTCCTTTTTAAATATAGATTCAATAATTGACCTTTTATCTTATTATATCCATATTCTATAATAGATTCAGTAGTCTACCTTTTGTCATTTTTATATCTTCCCCCTTTTCTTTAGTATAGATTCAGTGATCTACCCATTTATCCTATTATTTCTTTATATTTTTTCTCAGAGTAGATTCAATTATCTACCTCAAATCTTTATTCTCTTTTTTCTTTTTCTTTCTTTTTTTTCAAACAAAAACTGTACCTAGTGTTTTCCTGCCTGGCCCACAGTCAGGACAAATCTCTGACACCCGCCAGTCCCACAGCCTCTCAGACCCCACCAAGTAAACACAGAGACTTATATTGCTTACAGACTGTATGGCCATGGCAGGCTTCTTGTTATCTAGTTCTTATATCATAAATTAACCCATATCTATTAGTCTATAAGTTGCCACATGGCTCATTGCTTGCCGGTACCTTACATATTGCTTTTCATGGTGGGTGGCTGGCAGCATCTCCTGACTCAGCCTTCCACTTCCCAGAATTCTCCTCTCTCCTTTTCCTGCCTATACCTCCTTCCTGGCTACTGGTCAATGAGTGTTTTATTTATTAACCAATCAGAGCAACACATTTAACATACAGAACATCCCACAGCACTTCTTTTCTTTTTTTTTTCAAAAAGGAAGGTTTTAACTTTCACATAGTAAAATTTCAGATAACAAAACAATTATCAAGCAAGAATATAGTTACAATATCTAGTCTTTTTATAATTACTAGTCTATTTGTATTTGGCAAAATTGGAGAAGATATCCCATCTATCTTATATTTGTGAATATAAGGTTTCATAGCTAGCCTATGTTTTATCATAACTAAGGAAAATTATAACCATCTAGTCTTCAACTACATCAAACACCTCAGAAGGATATAATATCATCTGAGAAATGGGATAAGAATGCAAGCAACTTCCAGGAGTCTTGCAAGAGTAGACAGAGACAGCTGGCAGCCTGGACAGTCACCTAATGTTTCTTTGTAAACTGGGGCATCTGTCTCAGCCCATAGGCCTAGGTCTCTCAGTCACTTTTCTTTGTGTCCTGTACAATGTCTGGCAGTTTCCTCTGCAAAGCAGGAAACTAAATGACCATTTTGCCAAGCAAAGTTCAGTGGTCACCTTCCTATGGGTCCTGCATGTCCAGTGGATACATTTTTTCAAGCAGTCCAGGCAACAACAATTTCTTGCCCAAATGGCTATTTTTCTCAAGAAGAAGATAAACTCCATATGGAGTGTCTTCGATGCCCATCCTCCTCTCTGAAGTAAATAGGTGCTGCCAGGAGCAGACATGTCTCACTGTCCAGAAAGTCTAAATTTTTAAAATATTTTACATGCTATATTCTGTAGGTCTTTGAAGTGTTTGGGGATTGCCTATCTGTCTGAAATATATCTATATATACCTAGAAATCTTAACTAACACGGCTACAAGTATGATTATCATAGATGACTAATTATTAATCTATTTTTTTATTTATCCATTACAATTTTAAATGAGCTATACAAACATAATACCTTAAACAAGAGTAGAAATATACACACAATATAACAAAATTAACTTTAAATTTATATCAATAAACTAAAATCTATACCAATGTAAAACATTTAAAACAAGTTGTTGCTCTTTAAAAGTAGGTTCAACAATCTACCCTTTTATCCTATCATTATCTATATTGTCCCCCTTTTTTTCATTAGAAAGAGATTGCATTTATAATCGACCTGTTTTAAATAAATCTATTGGTTTTTCTCTGTCCCACACTAGAGGGCTCTTTTGATATGGGACAGAAGTATCTCTTAACTTTTTTTTCTTTAGCAATATGCTTGGGTTTAGAGAAGCATTGAGCCAATTCTATCTTCAAAGCCTGATTGGTATATTTGGGAATTTGGGCGGAGCTTCTCTTACTACTTCCTTCTGGATAGAGTCACTGTATCTTATGGGGACACAAAGAAAATTTTAGGCTTATGTGGTAGTCCATGAAGCTATATTGTCTGAGCCACTTGCCTTGAAACCATTCTGGATGTTGGAACATCTGGGCTATGGTGTCATCAGAGACCTTTCAGGGGGTCTTGGCTGGTCAAACCTGATGTATCTTAATCTGGAACAAATCCATAGCCTCTGGCTTTCTGTGGAAATAAAAGCAGAGCCTGCTTTCCAAAGCAACATATCCTTAGACCCAATTTTGAAGTCAAGGTATCTTTAAAATATGCATCACTGAATTAAGTATTTCTTATATCTTAACTAATTCAATTACATCAAAATGAGAACATCTAAGCATAAGTAACTTACTAAGCACTTCCTGTTTCCCTCACAACTGTTGTCTCCTCTCACGCAGCCCTTACTCAGCTCACATTTTCTTTCTTTTTTTTTTTATCATTTTTTTTATTTTACAACACCATTCAGTTCCACACAATAGCCACAGATTCCCCTGCTCTTCCCCCTCCCCGCCCCCCTCCTTCCCCCAGTCCACCCCTCCATTCCCACCTCCTCCAGATCAAGGTCTCCCCCGAGGACCAGGATCGACCTGATAGACTCAGTCCACGCAGGTCCAGTCCCCCCCTCCCAGACCGAGCCAAGCGTCCCTGCCTAAGTCCCAGGATTCAAACAGCCAACTCATGCAACAAGCCCAGGACCAGGCACCACCACCCAGATGCCTCCCAAACAGATCAAGCCAATTGACTGTCTCACCCATTCAGAGAGCCTGATCCAGTTGGGGGCCCCTCAGCCTTTGGTTCATAGTTCGTGTGCTTCCATTCATTTGGTTATTTGTCCCTGTGCTTTATCTAACCTTGGCTTCAACAATTCTCGATCATATAAACCCTCCTCTTTCTCATTAATTAGACTCCCAGCGCTCCACCAGGGGCCCAGCTGTGGATGTCTGCATCCAGATTCCTCAGTCCTTGGATGGGGTTTATGGCACAACTATCAGGGTGTTTGGCCATCCCATCACCAGAGTAGGTCAGTCCCGGCTGTCTCTCGACCATTGCCACCAGTCTTTTGCCGGGGTGTCTTTGTGGATCTCCGTGGGCCTCCCTAGCTCTCTGCTTCCTCCCCTTCTCATGTGGTCTTCATTTACCATGGTCTCCTATTACTTGTTCTCTCTCTCTTTTCTTGATCCAGCTAGGATCTCCCGCTCTCTTTCCCTCGACCGTCGCCCTTCATTGCTCTCACTCATGTCCAGGCTGTTCATGTAGATCTCTTCCATTTCTCCATCAGTAGGTGATCTCCGTGTCTTTCTTGGGGTCCCGTTTTCCAGGTAGCCTCACTGGTGATGTGAGTAGCAGTCCAGTCATCCTTGTTCCACATCTAGCATCTTCCTATGAGTGAGTACATACCATATTTGTCTTTCTGAGTCTGGGTTACCTCACTCAGGATGATTTTTTCTAGATCCATCCATTTGCCTGCAAGCCTCATGATGTCATTGTTTTTCTCTGCTGAGTAGTATTCCATTGTGTATATGTGCCACAATTTATTTATCCATTCTTCAGTTGAAGGGCATCTAGGTTGTTTCCAGGTTTTGGCTATTACAAACAATGCTGATATGAACATAGCTGAGCAAGTGCTCTTGTGCTATGATTGAGCATTTCTTGGGTATATGCCCAAGAGTGGTATAGCTGGATCTTGGGGGAGATTGATTCCTAATTTTCTAAAAAAGCCCCCTATTGATTTCCAAAGTGGTTGTACAAGCTTGCATTCCCACCAGTAGTGGAGGAGAGTTCCCCTAGTTCCACATCCTCTCCAGCATAAAGTGTCTTCAGTGTTTTTCATCTTAGCCATTCTGACAGGTGTAAGGTGGTATCTCAGAGTTGTTTTGATTTGCATTTCCCTGATGATTAGGGATGTTGAGCAATTCCTTAAATGTCTTTCAGCCATTTGAGTTTCCTCTGTTGAGAATTCTGTTTAGTTCTAAAGCCCATTTCTCAATTGGACTGTTGGTTGTTTTGATGTCTAATTTCTTGAGTTCCTTATATATTCTGGATATCAGTCCTCTGTCAGATGTGGGGTTGGTGAAGATCTTTTCCCATTCTGTGGGCTGTCACTTTGCCTTGTTGACCGTATCCTTTGCTCTACAAAAGCTTCTCAGTTTCAAGAGGTCCTATTGATTGATTGTTTGTCTCAGTGTCTGTGCTACTGGTGTTATATTTAGGAAGTGATCTCCTATGCCAATGCATTCAAGACTGCTTCCTACTTTCTCTTCTAGCAGGTTCAGAGTAGCTGGATTATGTTGAGGTCTTTGATCCACTTGGACTTAAGTTTTGTGCATGGTGACAGATATGGATCTATTTGCAGTCTTCTACATGTTGATATCCAGTTATGCCAGCACCATTTGTTGAAGATGCTTTCTTTTTTCCATTGTACACTTTTGGCTTCTTTGTCAAAAATTATATGTTCATAGGTGTGTGGGTTAATGTCAGGGTCTTCAATTCGATTCCATTGGTCCACATGTCGGTTTTTATGCCAATACCAAGCTGTTTTTATTACTGTAGCTCCATAGTAGGGCTTGAAGTCAGGGATTGTGATGCCTCCAGACGTTGTTTTATTGTGCAGGATTCTTTTGCCTATCCTGGGTTTTTTGTTTTTTCATATGAAGTTGAGTATTGTTCTTTCCAGGTCTGTGAAGAATTGTGTTGGTATTTTGATGGGGATTTCATTGAATCTGTAGATTGCTTTTGGTAAGATTGCCATTTTTACTATGTTAACCCTGCCTATCCATGAGCATGGGAGATCTTTCTATTTTCTGACATCTTCTTCAATTTTTTTTTTGGGGGGACTTAAAGTTCTTGTCATATAGGTCCTTCACTTCCTTGGTTAGTGTTTCACCAAGGTATTTTATGTCATTTGTGGCTATTGTAAAGGTGATGTATCTCTAATTGCCTTCTCAGTTTCTTTGTCCATTGTATATAGGAGGGCTACTGATTTTGATGAGTTGATTTTGTATCCCGCTATGTTGAGGAAGGTGTTTATAAGCTTTATCAATTCCTGGGTGGAACCTTTGGGGTCACTCAAGTATACTATCATGTCATCTGCAAATAGGGAAAGCTTGACTTCTTCCTTTCTAATTTGTATCCCTTTAATCTCCGTATGTTGTCTTATTGCTCTGGCTAGAACTTCAAGTACTATATTGAATAAGTATGGGGAGAGTGGACAGCCTTGCCTCATTCCTGATTTTAGTGGAATTGCTTTGAGTTTCTCTCCATTTAATTTGATGATGACTGTTGGCTTGCTGTAAATTGCCTTTATTATGTTTAGGTATGTTCCCTGTATTCCCGATTGCTCCAAGACTTTTATCATGAAGGGGTGCTGGATTTTGTCAAATGCCTTTTCTGCATCTAGTGAGATGATCATGTGATTTTTTTCTTTGAGTTTGTTTATATGGTGTATTACATTGATGGACTTTCGTATGTTGAACCACCCTTGCATCCCTAGGATGAAGCCTACTTGATCATGGTGGATAATTGTTCTGATGTGTTCTTGGAGTCTGTTTGCCAGTATTTTATTGAGTATTTTTGCATCAATGTTCATGAGGGAGATCGGTCTGTAGTTCTCTTTCTTTGTTGCATCCTTGTTTGGTTTAGGAATCAGGGTAATTGTAGCCTCATAGAAGGAGTTTGGTAATGTTCCTTCTGTTTCTATTATGTGGAACAATTTAGAGAGTATTGGTATTAACTCTTCTTTGAAGATCTGGTAGAATTCTGTGCTGAAACCATCTGGTCCTGGGCTTTTTTTGGTTGGGAGACTTTTAATGACTGTTTCTATTTCCTTAGGGGTTATTGAACTATTTAAATAGTTTATTTGGTCTTGATTTAACTTAGGTATGTGGTACCTATCCAGAAAAATGTCCATTTCTTTTCACTTTTCCAGTTTTGTGGAGTAGAGGCTTTTGAAATAGGACCTTATAATTCTCTGGATTTCCTCAATGTCTATTGTTATGTCCCCCTTTTCATTTCTGATTTTGTTGATTTGGATTCTCTCTCTCTGGCTTTGGTTAGTTTGGATAAGGGCTTGTCTATCTTGTTGATTTTCTCAAAGAACCAACTCTTTGTTTCATTAATTTTTTGTATTATTCTCTTAGTTTTTAATTTATTAATTTCACCTCTCACTTTGATAATTTCCTGGCGTCTATTCTTCCTGGGAGACTTTGCTTCTTCTTCTTGTTCTAGAGCTTTCAGGTGTGCTGTTAAGTCACTAGTGTGGGATTTCTCCAACTTCTATGTAGGCATTTAGTGCTATGAATTTCCCTCTTAGCACTGCTTTCATAGTGTCCCATAAGTTTGGGTATGTGGTGTCTTCATTTTCGTTGATCTCTAGGAAGTCTTTAATTTCTTTCTTTATTTCTTCCTTAACCCATTGGTGATTCAGTTGAGCATTATTCAGTTTCCATGAGATTGTAGGTTTTCTGTAGTTTTTGTCGTTGTTGAAATCTAACTTTAAACCATGGTGGTCTGATAGAACACAGGAGGTTATTCTAATTGTTTTGTATCTGTTGAGATTTGCTTTGTGGCCAAGTATGTGGTTGATTTTAGAGAAATTTCCATGGGGTGCTGAGAAGAAGATATATTCTTTCTTGTTAGGATGGAATGTTCTGTAGATATCTATTAGGTCCAATTGGGCCATGACATCAGTTAAGTCCTTTATTTCTCTGTTAAGTTTCAATTTGGGAGATCTGTCTAGTAGTGAAAGTGGGGTGTTGAGATCTCCCACTATTAATGTGTGGGGTTTTATATGTGGTTTAAGCTTTAGTAATGTTTCTTTTACATATGTGGGTGCCCTTGTGTTTGGGGCATAAATGTTCAGAATTGAAACTTCATCTTGGTGGATCATTCCTGTGATGAGGATGTAATGCCCTTTTTGATCTCTTTGGATTGATTTTAGTTTGAGGTCTATTTTGTTGGATATCAGGATGGCTACACCCGCTTGTTTCTTAAGACCATTTGATTGGAAAGTCTTTTCCGAGCCTTTTATTCTTAGGTAGTGTCTGTCTTTGAATTTGAGATGTGTTTCTTGTATGCAAAAGAAAGATGGGTCCTGCTTTCGTATCCATTCTGTAAGTCTATGTCTTTTTATAGATGAATTAAGTCCGTTTATATTAAGGGATATTAATGACCAGTGATTGTTCATCCCTGTTATTTTTGGTGGTAGTGTGTATGTACTTCTCTTCTTTGGGGTTTACTGTTGTGGCTTTATCTATTGCCTGTGTTTTCGAGTGTGTATCTGACTTCCTTCGGTTGGAATTTTCCTTCTAGTGCTTTCTGTAGGGCTGGGTTTGTGGATAGGTATTGTTTAAATCTGGCTTTGTCTTTGAATGTCTTGTTCCTTCCGTCTATGATGATTGAAAGTTTTGCTGGGTATATTAGTCTGGGCTGACATTCATGGTCTCTTAGTGTCTGCATTACATCTGTCCAGGTCCTTCTGGCTTTCAAAGTCTCCATTGAGAAATCGGGTGTTACTCTGATGGGTTTACCTTTATAGGTCACTTGGCCTTTTTCCTTTGCTGCTCTTAATATTCTTTCTTTATTCTGTACATTTAGTTGTTTAATTATTATGTGTCGAGGGGACTTTTTTTGGGGATCTAGTCTGTTCGGTCTTCTATAGGCTTCTTGTATCTTCATAGGCATTTCCTTCTTTAAGTTGGGAAAGTTTTCTTCTATAATTTTGTTGAATGTATTTTCTGTGCCTTTGAGTTGGTATTCTTTACCTTCTTCTATCCCTATAATTTTTAAGTTTGGTCTTTTCATGGTGTCCCAAATTTCTTGGACATTTTGGTTCATGACTTTGTTGGCTTTAGTGTTTCCTTCGACTGATGAAACTATTTCTTCTACTGTATCTTCAATGCCAGAGATCCTTTCTTCCATCTCTTGCATTCTGTTGGTTATACTTGCATCTGAAGTTCCTGATCTTTTACTCAGGTTTTCTATTTCCAGCATTCCCTCTGTTTGTGTCTTCTTTATTTTTTCAATTTCCCTTTTCAGGTCTTGAACTGTTTCCTTTGTTTGTTTCATTGCTTTTTCATGATTTTCTTTCAGTACTTTATTGTTTTCTTCCAGTACTTTATTGTTTTCTTTCAGGACTTTATTGTTTTCTTGCAGGACTTTATTGTTTTCTTGCAGGACTTTATTGTTTTCTTCTAATTTGTTTGTCCTTTCCTCTAGTTGTTTACAGTGTTCTTCCAATTTTCTTGTCTTTTCCTCTACACAAGCCTCTACCTTCTTCATGATGTTACTCATAAGGCTACTTTCTTCTGCTTCTTCCAATTTTTGATGTTCAGGTCTAGATGTTGGAGGCGGACTAGGTTCTGGTGATGCTGTATTGCTCTTCATTTTGTTGTATGTACTTCTGCCTTGACGTCTGCCCATCTCCTTGTGGTTCCTTCTTGGTCTTATCAGTGTACTTGGTTCAGAAAGAGCTGACAGATTCAGGAAGTCTCTCTCTCATGTCCAGATGGGAGTTCTCTTGTCCAAATGGGAACTCCGGGGCAGGATGGAAGCTCTTTTCTGGACCAGAAGTCTCTGGTCCAGAAGGGAAGTCCAGAGCAAGATGGGAGCTGGGGGCCGGTCTCTAAGTCTCAGGAGGTGGCTGGGGTCTCGGGCAGATGGGAGTAGGGGCAGGGCGTGGAGATTACAGGGGCTGCTGGGGGGCTTGGAGAAGGGGATCCCTCCCAGTGGGGCTAGAAGGGGACCTGCCCGGTGGCCAGAACCTGGGGCCAAGTTGGGCAGGTCCTCCCAGAGTGGCTGGTGCCCAGGGATGGGGTCCGGGTTGGGCCCGGATACTCACCTCTGGTCCAGAAGGGAAGTCAGGGGCAGTCAGCTCACATTTTCTAATCTTATTAAATCATGAAAAAGTGAGTGTGAAGTGTAACCCCAAAGGGACAGAGGAGGGAAGGGGATAAAAGATGAGGGGCAGAGCCACAGCACCTGAAAGACAGACAAGGTACCATCATCAGTTAGCCAGCTCACACTATAGATCTGAAGTGTTGTTTTCATCCTTAACTACATATGGAGAAATTTGTGTTTTATAAAATGAAGGAATTGTCAATGTCAGGGAGATTGAGACTGCCTATGTTCTCATTTCAAAATTACCTCTGTTTTTCTTCTCATTAGGGACTTATTTTTTTTTTCCATCACAGGCAATTTATTTTGTTCTATTCATTCACAGTTAATACAGAAAATACTTGGAAACATTTCCATATAATGTTTGACACAGAAATCATCAAATAGAAGTATACAATGTTGACAGGAGGCAGTACATTTATAATTTATAACCCCAAATGTATTTATAAATTAGAAATGGAAAGATCTACAAATGAAATTATGAAGGCTCACCAAAGTCATTTAATCTGTCAGTTTCTCATTCATTTTTATGTCTTAATAATATTCTATTGTATGAATAAGCCACATTTTATTTCTCTCCAGTATTTGATAGCTATTTGAGTTGTTTTAACTTTTTTACTATTAGCAACACACTGCTGTAAACCTTCATGTACATGTTTCATAGGTGCACATTTTCAGTAGTTTGAGGATATATTCCTAAGGGTAGAATTGTTGAGTAACAGAGTAACAATGTTTTGCATTTTGACCAACCACCAAACTGTTTTGCCAAAGTGGCACACCATTTTACAATCTCACCAAATCCTTGTTTTTAAGGCTCTGATTTTTGTACAAAAGCATTCAATCATTCTGTCAGACCAAACCAGGAAAAGTAAGCTATAGTTCAGAGCTGTTCTATTCCATTTACTATGCAAAGCCATTCTTGGCGTTTGCAACTCTCAGCCCTTTTGAGTATTCTTGCAGTGTTCACCTTTTCCTCCACCACTTTTTTTTTTCTTCTTTTTTTCTGGTTTATTCCTATCTATTACAAATGTATAAAAAATCCTCCATCAACGCTGCTGATAGCAACAGAACCTTGAGAAATATACCTTTGGTTTGCCTCAGAAAAGGAACACATATTGTACTGTAAAGTTTATAAAATTGGCGCAAAACATTGTGATAATGTTACAATACCAGTTTTAAGAGTTCAGTGACTAATGGGGAGCCGATGGGATACATGCAGAACTGTGAAAGCGATCTCACTTAGCCAGCTGTACACGTAGACTGTAAATCTACATTCAGATCATTTCTGATCTAAGACTATCATCTCAGTTTATCTGTTGAGGTCAACCAGGAAACCCTAGAATATACCTTGATTTTTGCAAAAACAAAATAGGGGGAGGGGTTTTTTCAGCATTTCAGTCCACGAGTAACAGTATCCTAACAGGCAAAGTGTTCTCTCACTGTCAACATAGAATGAACTGCTGCTGGAGGTCAACTTGGGCTTTAATTTGCATTAGCACTTACATGCATAGTAGTCCAAGTTGTTGACCTCATGACTTTAAAAAGTAACTCTAAAAAAGTAAAATGGCCCTTCTTGGAAGACTAAAGAAAGACATCCAGCCATAGTTGTAAAAAGTCTCATCAAAACAATATACCCTTTTATGAATTACGCCCCAATTAAAAAAAAAAAGTAGCCCCAAATAAGAAGCAGCTCTGAAAAAGAAAATATAACTTAAGATATTTGAAAAAAACAAGGTGAATACAGGTTCAAAAATAATTAAGATACATTTTCTTAAGGCTACCTAGAATTAGGCTTTAAAGAATTCTACCATTTCAAGTTTACCACTAGTTAATAGATACCTATTTACAAACAAGATGTTCACCTTTTTTGTTCCTTTATCAAGAGAAAAATCTACCTTCAGATTATGAGGGTGGTGATGGGGAGGGACTAGAAAACAAGATTCAAACAATCCCATGTAAATATCACATTTTTCATATGGAAGAACTCCAAACTGCACTAGAAGATCCAATCACTAAGACACTTTCCATTGAAATGATTTAAGTACAACTACATGGCACCAAGGTTTAGGCCTAATATAGGCCTGACAACCAAGTCCTTGTTTTCTGGAAGAAAGGCCTCAAAAGTCCCACTCAATTCCACATAACAATACTTCAAAGATCAATTAAGTTTTCCTTTCCTTAATATTTTTGTTTTTGACTTCTAATCTTAAAGACTAGATTAAAACTTAGCTCATTTCCCAGAAGGCATTGCTTCCCTTTGCTCTATGAAAGAGTCCACCAAGACCTCTTCCTCAAAACCATCTAGCCCCCAGCCTCCAGCCTGTGCTTTCTCAACATCCTGAAAAAGTAATGTAGGTAAAATATGCTCATGAACATTAAAACTAGTTGTTAGAAAGACGTAACTAGCTTTATAATTTAAGTTTTAGAACATAAATACTTGCAGCTTAATCTGCACTGACAATGATTATCGAAGCCTAGAATTCAACATTTACAAATTCTCATTCACACACACAAACCACACTATTATCACACAACTTATGTCTTAAGAGAATCTTCTGCTTTTTAAATCTTTGGCCTCCCAGTCAATCCCAAGTTCAACCAACTTTTCCGAGTTCTGGTAGTTACCTGGACCACTGAGGCATTGCCACAAGACTTCTTCTCTTTTGAAACATCCTTTTTCTCTAGATATTAGGATAGCTACGCCAGCTTGTTTCTTCTGTGGTGTATGTTGGTGTGGGATTATCTATTCCTTGATTTTTCATGGATGTGTTTAGCTTCTTTGGGTTGAATTTTCCTTTCTAGTGCTTTCTGTAGGGCTGGGTTTGTAGACAGGTATTGATTAAATCTGGTTTTATCCTGGAATATTTTGTTTATTCCGCCTATGGTGATTAAGAGTTTTGCTGGGTATAATAGTCTGGGTTGGCATCCGTGGTCTCTTAGTGTCTGCATGAGGTTTGTCCATGATCTTCTCGCTTTCATAGTCTCTATTGAGTAGTCTGGTGTTATTCTGATGGGTTTACCTTTATATGTTACTTGGTCTTTTTCCTTTGAGGCTCTTAATATTTTTTCTTTGTTCTGTGTGTTTAGTGTTTTGATTATTATGTGGCGAGGGGACTTTTTTTTTGGATCCAGCCTATTCGGTGTTCTGTAAGCTTCTTGTATCTTCATAGGTATTTCTTTCTTTAGGTTAAGAAAGTTTTCGTCTATGATTTTGTTGAATATATTTTCTGTGCCTTTGAGTTGGTATTCTTCTCCTTCTTCTATCCCTATTATTCTTAGGTTTGGTCTTTTCATGGTGCCCCAAATTTCCTGGACGTTTTGTGTTACAACTTTTTTGTCTTTAGTATTTTCTTTGACTGACGAATCTATTTTCTCTATCATGTCTTCAGTGTCAGAGATTCTCTCTTCCATCTCTTGCAATCGGTTGGTTATGCTTGTTTCTATAGTTCCTGTTCGTTTTGTCAGGATTTCTATTTCCAGCATTCCCTCAGCATGTGTTTTCTTTATTGTCTCAAATTCATTTTTCAGATCTTGGAATGTTTCTTTCATCTGTTTAATTGCTTTTTCTTGGCTTGATTTGATTTCTTCCCATTTTTTGTTCATTTTTTCTTCCATTTCTTTAAGGGAGTTTTTTATTTCCTCTTTAATGGAGTTTTTCATTTCTTCTTTAAGGGAAGTTCTTATTTCCTCTTTAAGAGAGTGTTTCATTTCCTCTTTAAGGAAAGTTTTTATTTCCTCTTTAAGGTAGTTTTTCATTTCCTCTTTAAGGAAAGTTTTTATTTCCTCATTGAGGGAATGTTTTATTTCTTCTTTAAGGGCCTCTATCATCTTCTTAAAGTCATTTTTAGGGTTGATTTCTTCTGTTTCTTCTGTCATGGTATGTTTAGGTCTTGCAGGTGTAGAATCACTAGGTTCTGATGTTGCCATATAGGTCTTTATGTTGTTGCCTGTATTTTTGCACTGGCGTCTACTCATCTTTTCCTCTGTGCGGTGCAGGTGGTGTCTGTGTCTGAGAGTGCCTCTCTTCTTCTAATTTTTAGTTTTGGTTTAGTAGGGGTTCTTGGTTAAATTGGTGCTATTGGGCTGTTTCTTCAGGGACAGCTGATTTCAGTCGGTGAATTATATACTTATGATTCTGGTGATCTGGTTTAGTGGCTGGGTAGCGCCTTCTTCTGTGTTCCCAGGTCACGTTTTGTTCATTTGTCAACTCCTCAGCTGATCTTGTTTCTTCAGACTTCAAACTGTAGGCATCTGAATCCTCTCCCAGATGGGTTTCAGCTGAGCAGGGTAGTCTCACCAACACCTCCAAGTTGTTGGGTTTCACAGGATCAGCAGTTGGGCCCTGGGTTGTCCCCAAACGGAGTGCCCAGACTCGCCCTGGTTCTGACCCACAGAGATAACCTCTTCCCCAGGTGTTGGGGCTAGGGGCGTCCCCGTTCCAAGCTGCGTCCGCCCCTCTCCATCCCCGGGCCTGTCCACCCCTGTGGCCCGCTGCCACAGGCCCACCTGTGTCCACTTGTCTCCGCCGCTGGGGCTGTATGTCCCTGTCAGCTGCCGCTGGGTCTGTCTGCCTCTGCGGGCGGCCAACGGGACTGTATGTCTCTGCCTGCTGCCACCGCGGCCCTACCTACCCCTGCCCGTCACTGCTGCCGGGCCCATCCACCTCTGCGAACTGCCACCAGGCCTGTCTCTGCCGGTTGCCGCTGGGCCTGTATGTCCCTGTCGGCCGCTGCCACCGGGCCCTTCCACCTTGGCGAGTCGCCGCCGCGGACCCACCTGCGTCTGCCCGTTTCCGCCCAGTGGCCTGTCTACTTCTGTGGGCCGCTGCCGCCAGGCCTGAATGTCTCTGTCGGCCGCCGCCGCCGCCGCCGCCGGGCCCGTCCACCTCTGTCTGCTTATCTCTACCGCAAGGCCTGTCCACCTCTGTGGGCCGCCGCTGGGCCTGAATGTCTCGGCCGGCTACCGCCGGGCCTAAATGTCCCTGTTGGCCGCTGCCGCCGGACCCATCTACCTCCGCGGGCCGCTGCCACAGGCCTACCTGCGTCTGCTTGTCTCCGCCATCTTGAATCTCTCCCTAGGGACTTATTTTTAAAGGGAACTGTTAGGGAGATCCAAACCAGAGAAGTCTGGTTGGCATTTGAGCTTCATTAAGGCCATGACAAGTCTTGTTTCCAGGTATGCTGACTCAAAAGAACTCTTATTTCCACTGATGGTGTGGATATTTTCTTCCTGAGATTACAGAGACTACATTAAAACAAAGAATAAGGTATTAAAAGGTCGTTGCTGAACAGGCCAACTCTCAAGTTTCTTTAAAATTTTTTTTTCTAATTTAGTTGAGTAAAAAAAAATCATAGACTATGATGATATAGTAAAGGACTTAATTATCATATGAAAACTGGAGCTCATAGCTATTGTGATTATCTCTGAGGCATTATAAAACTCTTATTAGTGGAGAACATTACAGTAATGATCTTGTGAGTTCTCTGAACATTGGTTTTTAAAATGACCTCAGAATACAAAGTCTTCCAAAATTCCACTCCCAAGACTGTTTTTGTAGAAGAGAGCAAGGACATGATAGGGTAGTAGGTGGTGAAAATCCAGTATGTATATACAGATGACATTATTGGAGAACAACATAAAATGCTATCTAAATCTAAGCATTTATCCTATTAGATAATTCTGTTCTGTTGCATTTTGTGAGCAGGCATGTGCATAGGCAGCAAATTAATGTCATTAATAGAGCAGCATAGAGCAGCAAAACTTTGATTTTAGGAGTGTAGACAAGCATAAAATCAAAGAAGATGACATTCTCTACATGGAGAAGTTTGGTATATGAATAGCCTTACATCAAGTCAGCACAACTTTCCATACTACTAGGTACCTATCATATAAGAACACTCTAGATAAGTCTAAAAGTTGTGGATGAAAAATTAGAGCATTCACCAGTATAATGATTATGTAGACAAACCAAAGAAGTTCAGGATCCTCTGTCCACAGTGATTCATTGTGATTAGTCAAGCATCAAGACAGGGAAAATGAAAGTGCACTTCACAAAGCATTGAGTGTATCACAGAAATGAAATACAAATATTCAAAGCACTTCACACCAAGAAATATTTGAAACACCAATCTTAACATTTATTTACTTATTTATTTTGTGTGCAACAATTTTTTATTTAAATTTTTTTATTTTATGTACCAACCACAGATCCCCTTCTCCTTTCTCCTGCTCCCCTCACCCCTGCCTAAGCCCCCTACCTCCTCCTACTCCCTCCTCCAAAAGGGTGAGTTCTCCCAGGGTGGGGACAGCAAAGCCTGGTACTTGCTGTTGAGGCTGGACCAAGCCCCTCCCCACTGCATGAAGGTAATGGACTCCAGAAAGCCAGCTCATGTACCATGGATAGATTCTGATCACAGTGCCAAGGGCCCCTCAAACAGAACCAGCTACACAACTGTCTCCTGTATGTAGAGCGTCTAGTCTGGTTCCATGCAGATTCTACAGCTGTTGGTCTAAAGTTCGTGAGTTCCAATGAGCATGGTTCAGTTGTCTCTGTAGATTTCCCCATCATGATCTTGACCCCCCTTGCTCCTATAATCCCTCTTCCCTCTCTTCACCTGGACTCCTAGAGCTCAGCCTGGTGCTTGGTTGTGGATCTCTGTATCTGCTTCCATCAGTTACTGGATGAAGGCTCTATGATGACAGTTAGGGTACTCACCAATCTGATTACCAGGGTATGCCAGTTAAGGCACCCTCACCATATTGCTAGTAGTCTTTGCTGGGGTCTTCTTTGTGGATTTTGGGAATTTTCCTAGCACCAGGTTTCCCCCTTACCCCACAATGTCTCCTTCTATGAAGATATCGTTTTCCTTATTCTCTCACTCTGTCCCTCCACCAGATCAACCATCCTATTCCCTCATGTTCTCATCCCCCATCCCCTACACTCTATTGCCCCATCATCCCCAGTTTACTCATAGGGATCTCCTCTGTTTCCCCTTTCCAAGGTGATCCATACCTTCCTCTTAGGGTCCTCCTTGTTTCCTAGCTTCTCTAGAGCTGTGGGTTGTAGTCTGATTATCCTTTGCTTTACATCTAGTATCCACTTATGAGTGAATGCATACCATGTTTGTTTTTCTGAGTCTGGGTTACCTCACTCAGGACGATATACTCTAGTTCCATCCATTTGCCTGCAAATTTCATGATGTCATTGTTTTTTATTTTTAGCTGGGTAATACTCCATTGTGTATATGTACTACATTTTCTTTATCCATTCTTCAGTTGAGAGGCATCTGGGCTGCTTCCACGTTCTGGCTATTATTAATAATGCTGCTGTGAATGTAGTTACTATCAAACACATCTTCAAAATGTGATGGACACTTTCTGAACAATATCATGAATACACATGCTGAAGTAGGGGGAGGGCTTAAAGCATTCCTACTAAAATAAGAAGAAAGACAAAAGTTCCTACTATCTTGACTCCTATTCAAAATGGTGCTTGAAATCTCAGTCAAAGCAAATAAAACAAAAAGGGAAGAGGATGTGGGTATAAAAAGAAGCTAGACTATCCCTGTGTGCAGATGTGGTTCTAGGAAAGACTCTGAAGACTCCATTTGAAAATTCTTAGATCTGATAAACACTTTCAGTGAGGTGCAGAATAGGAGAGTACTCTACAGCCATCAGTAGGCTACCTGTAGACAAATAATGTGCAAATGAAATCACGAAAACAACCCCATTCTCAGTTGACTCTAAAAAAAAAAACTTGCAATAAACCTCATTAAGGAGATGAAATGCCTTTACAGTGAAATATTTAAAACACTGAAAAAATAAATCGAAGAGGATACTGGAAGAACAAAGCCCTGTATGCTCATGGATTAGCTTTGGAGTCCATCGACAAAAGGAAATGGAGAAGGAAAATAAGGGATATGCACACATTGGATTTTTTTCTCACCTATAAAGAATGAAGCTACATAGTTTTCCAAGGTTTGATTACAACTGGAGACAGTTGTGTTGAGTGAGTGAAGTCAGTCTTAGAAAAACAAATAATGTGTTCTCTCTCATTTGTGGTTCCTAGATTTTATGCAGATGTACAAAATTATGTATATATATATGACAGAAAAACAGAAGTGACACCATCTAGAGGAATAAAGGAGACCAATGGGAGGGGCAATAAAATGGATAAGAGGGCAGCATATAGGAGCAACAAGGAGACTAAACTCATATTTTACTATATACTGATACAAAGGTGTGCTTATGTAAGTCAGAACAATGTACAATGAAAATGTGTCCATGAAACACACACACACACACACACACACACACACACACACACACACATACACACTCAGAACCATTTAGAATACTTCAGCTCCAGAGCCATTTAGAATACTTGTTTACTTTCATGTATGTGTACTGTATTATACGATTTTGTTCTTTCTCTTTCTTCCCTTCATCCCTCCTTAGTTTGCACTCTACTCCCTCTTAAATTCATGACTTTTCTTCAATTATTATTGTTACATATAATATATATGTATATATGAATATTAAATAATGCAACCTGCTGAGTCCACTTAGTTCCAGAAACCATTTTCTCACTTGCCCTGTCCTCAGAGGCTAGTGTCTGCATACACATCTTTATCTAAGTCTACATTCTAGCATTTTTCTTTTTTTCTTGAGATAGAATATCTGTCGCTATATAGCCCAGGCTGGCCTGAAATTTGTGATCTCTCTCATCAATAGTACTAGGATTATTAGGATGTCTCCAGGCATGGCACAATGATGTCTTAATGAGATACAACTCATTGTTGTATCTTTTCCAGCAAAATCTGCTCTTTACTAATATCCACTTTGTACATTCCCACATTCCTTATCAAACTTCTCAGACTGGAAGTTTTCTTGGAGAAGGTCCTGCCTCACTTTTTGTACATGGTTGTTTTGAATTGTTCTTATCTCCAAACGGTTCTGGGTTCTCCATCTCCTCAGCATCCCAGGTAAAAGTGGTCATTAACTCTCTTGCAGTGTCTTTATTTACCTGATGGAATCTAACCACAGAGAGCATGCTACTAAGTTCTTCCATTTTTAAAAATCTTCATCTACTTTGGACCAGATCCAGTGGGTGAAGGAGTTTGGTGTCACTTTAGTCAATTTCTCCCGAATCTTTACCCTTCAATTGCTCTAGTTCTGACAGGTCCACTATTCACCACACTGTGCATCACCTTCACAGGCATATATTTAAGTGTTTAAGTCCCTGCCCCAAAATGTGTAAAAAATAAATCAAAGCAATGCTGGACCCTGTTGTCAATGATGTCCCACCTACTGCAGTCATTCTTGTCACATTAGTACTCTTCAAACTGCTTGTCAATGTCATTATCTTTAAACAATTTCTGCTGTTGATAGTATCAAAACACCACTATTAAATGTGTCTGTCATCATAACGTACAGCTTGAAGGACTCCCCACACCACAGTCTCCATACTTAAGGAGTTAGAGTCATAACCTAGTGGTAGAGCACTTGCCCGGCATGGCATGAGACCCTGCATTTGATACTCAGCACTACACAGACCCAAAGAACCTCAGCTGTTGAGTTACATTTCGGCTCTTCTTGAACTTTTCTAGAGGCACCGAGTGGGGTGTTTAGGAACAGGCGGTTTATGAGGAGCAGCATTCTAAGACAGACCTGTCAATTGTGAACTCAGAACTTTCCACCACTGCTTTCCTAGGAAACTGATCAGAATGATTTGCCAATCTAAGAGCCAGGAGTTTCTGGATTTATCCACTGAATTGGCTGTTACTTAAACACCTTTCATGGCGTTCCTTCCATCAGCTCTATCTGCTGATGTGCTGGAAATCAGTGCCTAGTACTGATGGGATCCACCTGTCTAAGGTGAGATTTTTTTTTTGTGATATAACTTCTTTATCTCCAGGAAAATCTTTAGCACAATCTGTATTTCTCAATAATTCAAGTAGATATTTTGGGAGAATTGCAGCCTTACATTGGCAATGATGAGGGACAATTAATGTTTGAGTTATAATGTGTATTTGCACTAGAAAATTTGATATAAACTTAAATATCTTGGACATTCTTTGACTTTTATTGGGAAATGTATTTTCATAATGGAATGAGAAATTAATTTGCTCATCATGTTTCAGTTGTTGAATTTTATGCATAATGATCTTCCATTTTACTCACTTCATTGTTTATAAAGCATTTCTAGCCCTTTACACTAGGTGGGATCTGCATATACCTGCTGAATTATAGAAAAAATGGTTGAGGAAAGGTTTTTGGTCTGCATTTTTTCTTCCAAATTCAACCACATTTTCTATATTTCACTCTCAAATTATTAATGACCAGCCTTAATAATAAGCCTTAATAATATTCTTCCCAGGGACTCAGGAGAGAAGCTATGAAGAGTGAGAATTATTTTCGGGAAAAGAATCTCAGCATTGTTAGTTATTTAGCTGCGTTGTGTTCTTACCCTGCAAGGAAGTGTCACAAAACACGACAGAATCCGCTTATAAGAGTTTATTAGAGATAAAGGGACAGAGAGTGCACAGGCCTGTGGGAGAGACACGTGCGTTGAGAAGAGGAAGAGGAGAGAACCGGGAATATGGCACTCTGCTTAAAAACCGGCTGGGGGCGTGGCCAGGTCACGTCACTACTCCACGCGTGTGCATAGATCACATGGTCACGTTGCACGCTTACGTGACCATGTAACGTCACGGATCCTGGTTACTCGAGACGCCTTGACCTGGAAATGCCTATCCTGACTGGAAATGGCTAGGCGGAAGTGTCCGCCTGGTATATGCGACCGTGGGGGTGTGTTGTGAACCCTTCATTCCCGACTCTTTCCTTTTTAAAAAAAGAAAAAAATTGTGGTTGACTGGGTATGGGGGCGACGTTTCTCTCAAAGACTGCTTCCAGCTGAATAATGGGCATTGGTTGGCTCTTGGGGGATGAGGGGTATCTTGTGAAGTCCTGGGATGATGGTGGACATCCTGGAATGATGTTCTGCCATCCCCTCATTCTGCAGCTGTCCATCTGTGCTGTGGTTGGGGACCTCCTGTGCTGTGGCTGGGGACCTTCTGTTTGACAAGATACTGTTGACATAGGAAGAGCTTAGAGAGAAAGAATCATTATTATTTTATTTTGGAGTTGGCATTTGTCTGAGGTAGATCTGGCCTGTCCAGATAGAGGCATGTGACATTTACCTGAGGTAGATCTGGCCTTAGTACTCTGCTTAATTTCTATCTGAGACAAGCCTTATTAGAGGTAGTTCATTTAAGGCACCCGTTTTCCTTAGGCAAGCCTTGCTGAAGGTAGTTTATTTAAGGCACCTGTTTCCCTTATTAGGTTAACGCTTAGAAAACACAGGTGATCAGTTGCTGAGTATTGAACAATGATAAATTGTTGTATTACATTATTCCTTACCGCCTGGATATTTTTGATGGTCCTTTTTGCCTCCGGCTCTGTGTGGCCCTGGTTGGGAAAGGGAGGGGTGATACCTTATTCCTCTGGAATTGGTGACAAGGCAGTGGATCCTGATGTCCTCTGGAGCTTGAGAGTGAGAGGCCCTGTTTGTTTCACTGTATATGGAGAGAGATTTTTCTGGGATGGAAGTGAGATAAAAGGTTTTAGGTGAGACAGGTGGACCCAGTGAGGAAAGCCCTCGAGTTTAGCAGCTGTAGGAGCTACAAGAATTACTTTGAAGGGTCCCTGCCACTTAGGGGAAAGGGGTAAAGGGCGCTGGCCTGGAGGAAAGAGAAGAACCTGATCCCCAATGTGTATTGGAGATGGGCAAGGATTGTCACACGGCTGCGGCAGTGAACAGTCCGCATAGCTCCATAGAATAGACCTTAGGTGACATAAAAGAGGAGGCTTGGAAAAAAGACCTGATGTTAGAACTGGCCTTCCATACATTAGTTCAAATGGAGAGATTGAAAGAGGCTTTTTAGGAAGAGCCCTGAGCCTGAGGAGAACTAGAGGCAATAATCTTACCCAGTCGAGATGAAGTTCCTGTGACATCTTGGTAAGAATAGTTTTTAAAGACCGGTTGGTATGCTCCACCTTAGCTAGGAGATCCCTCCCCATTAAAGGTACAGGGCAACTTGGCACCACTAAGAATGTGTGTGTTAGAGGGATGCCTCTGAAAATACAATTGAGTGGTGCCTGATGAGGCAGGTAAGGCTGTCCTCTGTACCCGGCAATAAAGGAGGTGGCATCCCAAAACTCCCAGGACTGAGTCAATGGCTCTGGTGTCCAGAAGGAAAGAAATGGATCGCTTCCCTGCTGCGTTCTGGGTTCCCTGCCATGTCTGTAGCCAAGCCTAGGTCTGTTGGAGGTCTTAGCTTGATGTACCCATGTATCTTGGTGCCTGGGGGCAGTCAGCTGACTCTTTGTATTTCTAGGAGGCACTTTTAACAAGGCTGTTGATGGCCTGCAGGGCATTTGGTAGCCCGTGGCCTTTTCCTCATTTAAAACAGGGACCCAACAGCTTTTGGAAGTCAGCAAGTGCCAGCACTTGGCAATTTTGTTTTTGGGCTTTTATCTCTTCCCTGGCACACCTTAAATGCCACAGATGACTCTTTTGCCTGTGGGGTCAGGAGCCTTGCTCTCCAGATGCTTAAGTTTTAGTTGGGGAGGTCTGGGGAACAAGAGACTGATTTTCGTATTTATCCTGAACTATTTACTGGTTTTAGGGCAGCCTTACGGAGGCCTGTCAGGAGACAGGTAACAAACCTATCTCTGGCTAGACAGCCACACAGCCACTCTGAGTGTTATAGTCCCAGTGTGGTTCTCGGTCAGGAACTGCTTCAGCTCCTGGGGGGTGTGAAAGGTTAGTTTGATGAATTTCGTCTGTATGAGTCCTAGCCTGCTCCCATAAACACCTGAGCTCCTCAGGAAGTCATGAAAGGTGAGACTATAAGATTGAGTTATATATTGAAACTGTTTAATAAAGGAAGGAGAATTAGATGTATAAGAACCCAGCTTACTTTCTATCTGAGAGAGTTCTGTTAGAGAGAGAGGATGGAACATGAATTTTAATTATTGGTTCCTTAGCAAGATCTAGAGTCAGAGATTCCGGAGTCAGAGAATCCTCTGGTTTACGTATAGCTAGGAGCATATGAGCAGGAGAGAAGGAATTGAGAAGAGACAGTTTAGCATTGAGAAAGAAGAAAGCAACTCTCTCCATTTGCCTGAATGCCGACAGTGATTAGAGAGCTCCTGTAAAATATCGGGATCCAAGGAGCCACTCAGCAGCCATTTTTGTTATTTTCTAAAGCATAATTGGCCACTTTTTGAACATAGACGAGTTAGCTTAGAAATCTTTATGTAAGGCATTAAACTGAGAGGTTTTAAAGCTTCAACAAGACAGCCTAACGGAGAGGCAGAAAAATAATAAAAAAAAAATAAAAAATAAACGTGATCTGGAGCCAAGACCCCAGGCGTCCCCAAGGTCAAGGGCAGATACTGGGCGCAGACTGCTCCTCACTCATCAGCCAGAAGCAGTGTCCCCCTCCACGGTGAGGGAAAGGATTCCCCGGGAATCTGGACAGCGTTTGCCCCTCCTTCGAGGGGATGAACCCGTCGACCCCACGTGGCTCCCAGGACGCACCACGACGGTGGCCCCAACTCTAGAAATATCTTAGGCTGCAGATGTGGGAGACGGCTAGAAAAGTTAGGCCTGCGATAGGGGCCGACCGTAGCCAATGAAGACCGTGGTCGGGGGTTCCCCTGGTCTCAAGAATACGTGTGAGGCGCCGGACAATCAAAGGTCGTTCTCACAGATTCAGGAAACCGTTTACGCTGGCTGAAAAATGGGGGAACTCACCAATCAAAGAAAGCGGTGTTGGATGCAATTTGGATGCGGTTCCCGCGAATGGAGAGCGGTCTGTCGCGTAAGGAGCAGATTACCCAGTTCGTGGGTTTCCAGGCGCCGCTCGGTTTCGGCACTAAAATGTTAGTTATATAGCTGTGTTGTGTTCTTACCCTGCAAGGAAGTGTCACGAAACACGACAGAATCCGCTTATAAGAGTTTATTAGAGATAAAGGGATAGAGTGCGCAGGCCTGTGAGAGAGACACGTGCGTGGAGAAGAGGAAGAGGAGAGAAGAGAGAGAACCGGGAACATGGCGCTCTGCTTTAAAACGCCTGGGGGCGTGGCCAGGTCACGTCACTACTCCACGCGTGTGCGAGATCACATGGTCACGTTGCACGCTTACGTGACCATGTAACGTCACGGATCCTGGTTACACGAGATGCCTTGACCTGGAAATGGCTATCTTGACGTGGAACTAGCTAGGCGGAGGTGTCCAGGTCCGCCTGGTATCCTGGTTACGAGAGACGCCCTGACCCGGAAATGCCTATCCTGACTGGAATTGGCTAGGTGGAAGTGTCCGCCTGGTATATGCGACCGTGGGGGTGTGTTGTGAACCCTTCAAGCATACCGAGAGTTCTTTGTCCGTGTACTTTATTCCTCTGGGATAAAATCCTGTCTACACAGCTTCAGTTCCATTCTTGTGCCTAGCTCCTTTCTTGCCTGATTTCTCTCTACCTTTATTGGCTGTGCACTCTAAGTTCTGTCTTAATTCTCTCATCTTAGTTCTGCCTCATCTAGGTCTTACTTCTCTCGTTCTTACCCATCTCGTTCCTCCCCATCAGGCTCTTCCTCATCTTCCATGTCATTCTTCTAGTTCTCCATCTACTTCTCCAGTCAAAATCTTCAAAATCCTCTCTAAGTCCCTGAAGTTTACAGTTATATACCCATGCAAGAGCAATGCTCTAGCTAAAGCAAGGTCAGCAGGCTTGAATTCTTACAGGGTCAAAAATGCAGTTAAGAGTTTTCCTCAGGCAGTGTCTACCAGGCTTTCTTTTACAACCCAAAAAGGGAGTGGTAAAGGTGGAGGTCAACTGAGAGCTAATATTAGAAATGGAATTTATCTGCTCAATCTACATTCCTAGAAATGGTTAGGTAAGAAGTCAGGAGTCTATAATGTTAGTAAGGCTGTATAAGGAAGGAGGGACTCAGTTTAAATTGCACAAGAAATAAAGCTACACACCTAACCTAGGAGACAGGCGTTGTTTCCATAAGGGTGTTACCTTAGTTCAGGAGATCATTTGGCCTTGGAGGCTTGATAGATATTTTAGATAAATACACTGCTAGGAGTTCTTGGAAGCACACATAACATACAAGAAAATCATTGCAGGAGCTGGCTAATATTTATAATATATATATATAAAAGCTAAAATATCACCAAGACTTCTTAAGTCATGGCTAGACCTTCGGAAAAGTCCTTGACCTTTCCAAGTAGCAGCTTTTGTAATAGTAGCTGGATTCCACTGCATTTTTTTTATGACCTGCAGCATTTAGAATGCAAACAAGTAATGTCACTACTTTTGAAAAATCTGTGGTAAAATCCTGAGGACATTATTAGATATTGTTGTCTTATTTTCCTGGACACATTGTAATTCCAAGAAGAGGGTCTGGAAATACTATAGGATCATGGGGGAAGAAACGTGCAGGCTGGACCAAGGTTGGCAGATGGAAGGCAAGGCTGGTTTGAAAGAATTTATGAGAAGTTCCAGAAATCAGGAGGGAGAGAGAGAGAGAGAGAAGGAGAGAGAGAGAGAGAGAGAGAGAGAGAGAGAGAGAGAGAGAGAGAGAGAGAGAGCTGGTTTTAATGGGATGACAAGGAAGTTAAAAAAATTCCAATGAGATAATCCATCTACTTCAAACCATCTTATCAAATTGAGTGAAAGCAAAACAAAACAAGAAACATCCAAAGAGACAACGGGAAACAAAGGACCAAAGGGACTGAAGCTCAGGGTTAATTCCTAGTCATACTGGGTTTCAACAGAAGTGGGGGTTTTTCTTTTTTCTTTTTTTACTTCTAAAGGATGAACACACGATTATACTTTCCAAACAAAGAATTTTCTCAACTACTTTCTATTTTTGAAATCCTCCCACAAGCATGAGAAAACACTTAAAATAATCATCTGAGATATTTTCTATTTACTCAGAAACTAGATTCTTTAAACCACATTTAAAACTCAGTTTAAAATTTGCATATGGTCATGCCAAAATCTTTTAATGACTGATACACCATAGAATTTAAAAAAGTGAATAATAGGACATTTAGAAACAACTAACAATTATGTGTCTTCATTCCTTTCAGTATAGAATGTACCTGCAGAATTGTTGCCAGGATTTTCAGAAGAAAGAGTATAAATTCTTTCTTACCAAATGCAACTGTTCAAGCATTTCTTATCAGGTGAGAAGAAATGTAAGCATAGAGGTAGTGTAAAGAATTAAGCCCTTTCATTCTCTGCTGCTAATGATTAATTAGGATATGTACATGTAAAACATTGAATTAATACAGTTAAGAAAAAACTCAGTTGTTGTTAATTTGTATTTAAAATTATTGGAGCTTCATCAGTTAGTAAATAAACTTAAGTTCCTAGTTCATTATGATAAATTTAGTTTGTTTTTAGATGTTGGTATTTATGATTATACTACATATGAAGGTAATTTTTTTTACTCAATTATCAAACTAAATACACACACACACACACACAGAGTACATGTGCGTGAAAAAACTGAATTTGTGAGTTAGCAATACAATGTATTCAAGGACTTAAGTGTTGCATACTTGCTCATGCTTCCAGACTCACACTAGGACAGGGCTAGGCATGACTACTGACTTTGAACAAATAGTGTCCAGTCTTTCTAGGAAGCTTAAAGAGAAATTCATAATTTGTCCAAGAAATAAATAGCTTCTTTCCTTAGTTTCTTTTTTTCTTTCCCAGTTTTTGGCTCAACTACCTCACCCCTGGTGGAATTATTTCCACAGGCAGTCATCCTGTTATATTCTGTTCATCTATGTCTTCAGAGACTAGTCTGTTATATCATTTCAGGATGCCTTTGAGTCATGAAAGAGTAAGGAAACACTTGTTTCTTCTCCTCCATTATTTGTGTTTGATCTCTCTCTCTTGTGTTTGGTTATATATTTCGTACACTTTCCTGAAGATGAGGACATGAAATGAGGTTATAGAAAGTCCATTTCTTTCATTGTCTAACTGGATATGAAACAGGAATGCTTTTCCTGGCCACTCAGTGGCCTCTGCCCATGTAGGTACCATGGGAACAATTTGGATGGTAGTCTTGATTAACTCACTTTTTTAAGGTAATTGAGACAACTGCTCTGCTACTTATTATCTTTCTATTGTGTCAGAGGAAGTATGTCACCGTGGCAAAGACCATCATCACTATCATTTAGGTGTGTGTTCTTCTACTGTCTCTTCTAAAAAAAAAAAAAAATCCCAAGAAAGAGATTCACATCAGATGAAAATATTCCACGGCAGACCTGTTTCACACACAGCCAGAGCTGGGATGGTGACACAAAACTTCTCAACATCCTCCATGATTGTTCTTATTGCTCTGGCTTTTTCTCAGTTTACATTTGAGGCAATGTGAGCTTTATAGGAAATTCTAATTTTGAAAGGATGAGAAAGACATGGAAACCCTATAATTAGTTCCCCCCCCTTCTCATGTAAATTCTTTATTATCAAAAGATAAAAGCATATTTGGAATGAGAAGTACGTGTAATTCAGTTCTTAGCTTTTAAAATACATCACGTTCCCATGCAAAGGCCCAAACCAAAAATGTTCAAATGGGGGACAGAGAGCACAGTAAAGGATAATAGGTTTGAACAGTTTAAACTCCAAAAAACAGTTTACAGTTTATGTAAAATTTGATGTTTTACATAACTTTCATGGATTGATAAAATCTTGTGGGGGGAAAAACTGCAGAGAGCAAACACACACAAGGGATCTGGTCAAACAACTTTATGGCAAAGATTGTATGATTTTGTAATTGGGGAGGAACCAATGAAATGTGAGCTGAGTCTGGTTAATGATCTAAAATTATTGTTTAAAGAACTATATTAGAGCAGATTTCCCTCCACACATCTCACCTTTCCTGTCAAACCCAGGAGCATCTGGCCCAATGAAGTGGGTGACCTTCCTCTTCCTCCTCTTTGTCTCAGGCTCTGCTTTATCCAAGGGTGTGTTTTGCCAAGATGGACGTAAGAATTTTATGTTTTTACTGCTCTACTTTTATCTTACTTTCCTAATAATGGAAGCCCTGCATTTTGAAAGAGTTAAGGTGCCGAGGACAATTTTAAGAGCCACACCATATTGCCTGCCTGTGTTAAGGTTCTGTTGTCCAGTATTGAGCCACCAACCAGAAACTTTTGACATGCCTGGACAAGATGTGAGTTACTAGAAAATAACTTAACATTTTCTTATCTTTCTGCTACAGTGACCATTAGTAACAATGTTTTGTGGTTAGGTTGCTTGGTTGGGTTGCTTGGCAACTCAACAGTCCCCTGATCTTTTCCCAAAGAAAGTTTCCTGGTCTGCTTACTATAGAACCCACCTGAGGAAAAATAAAATTTTGCAGCTTGATCAGGATACTGTCTTGCTGCCAATTCTTTGTGTCTCTTGTCCCTTTCATTCGCCATTCCCCCTTCTAGGGTCTCTGCGGAAGGTCCCACTGGCTGGGACATTAAGGTTTCCTTTAGTGCTTATTTCTAGACTTTGATGATATTTTGCATCTGAGAACCCTTGTGTGGCTATATTATTAATATACCTTAGACACCTTAGGTGACAATAATGAGGGGATTTTTTTAAAGTTTAGTTTTAAATTTCTTTTAATTTTGAAGACATGCTAGGCTGAGTGACTTAAGCTATACAGAATACAGCTGAAGCCAGAATCTTCAAAGTCTCAAAGTCCTGTTTACTCTACTATGCTATACGGAAAACTAAACGTGTGTTGTTAATTTTATACATGGAGCTTCCATTTGTATTTTCTTTCATTTCAGATTGTCTTAGTAGATCCTTAGAGACATGATAAAAGCATTGACTCCGATTTGAATGCAAAGCTATAAACACTTAGACAGTTGTAAAGTAGTATTCGTGGTGAAAGGGTAGTTCTTTAAATGTAGAAGGAAGGAGTCATTGGCAGATTCATTTTTTTTTTTTTTGTAGAGATCAGAGGCCGGTGTCTTAAAGTAAAGGAATAGTGTAAGTGTGTAGAAAAAAAGTGTGAAAAACAACATTATACTTAGTTGTTTTCATCCATCTTTAAATATGGTTTTTGGTTTATGTCTCCCTGTTCCCACAGACAAGAGTGAGATTGCTCATCGGTTTAATGATTTGGGAGAACAACATTTCAAAGGCCTGTAAGTTAAAATGTTGAAAGTCAATTTAATGTTTCTGGTAGTATTAGTTCCAGTTCTAAATTGCCTTTTTTCCACCTTGAGCTTGCAAAATTGTAGGGCAGCACTGTCCAACAGAAATGTCTCTGTTGATGGAAAGACTGTGGACCTGTGCTGAGCATATGGCAGCTGGGGGACACATGGTTACTGGGCACTTGAAACATGGCAAGTCTAACTGAGGAGCACACATTCAAATGTTATTTAACTTTGATTTAATATATCTATCCACTTGTGGCTAATGGATGCTTTAGTGGAGGATAAGATTCTGGGGCCCACATTAAACTTGTGAAGAATGGAATCTTAATGTTCTTTCTGGGAAGGTCTATGATATATAACTCCTTGAGAGGCTAATTTGCTAATTCTTTACACAACAAGATCCCATGGTATATTGAGAATATTACTTTGTTTTTTTAGAACTGGGGATTCACACATGTGAAACAAGTGATCTATAATTATGTCACATCCCCAACCTCCAAAATGTTTTAATGTAGTGAAAATAAGTATTTTTAAAAGATCAGCACTGTCATATACCTTGATTAACAGAGGTATATGGATTAGAAGAGAAATAACTCAAAGGAATTACATAATGTCTAACCTTGACAATGAAATGTATTTAGATCATAGTTTGCTTGTTTGCCGCAAGTTCATAAATCTACTGACACACATATGCATCTATACTTAAGCACAGTAGGAATCCATGTTCTTTTTGCTTATAAAGGCACCTCTTCCTGGTTATGCCTCAGGGGAGGGCTGACAGGAATAGGCTTTCTAGAGGGTTCTAAGAAAGGTACACAAAATATGGATGATATACACGTACACAATTGACCGTTTAGGAAAGCCAGCTACTTCGTAGTAAAGTTTTATTTCTATGTCTGTTTTTCAGAGTCCTGGTCACCCTTGCCCAGCATCTCCAGAAATGCCCATATGAAGAACATGTGAAATTAGTGAATGAAATAACTGAATTTGCAAAAATATGTGTTGCTGACGAGTCTGCTGCAAACTGTGACAAATCAATTGTCAGTACATTCTGATTTTGAGGATTCCTTTGCCTCTTTTATGTAATTCCTAGTGTTTCAAGGGAAACAACTACTTTCTCCCATACCTAAGACCCAGGGAACACTGTGGAAGAGGGGCCAGAATGATTGTTAGAGCCAGAGGAACAGGGATTTTGCTATGAGATTGTCTCCTAGCAATGTCACAAGCTAGACTCAAAAAGTCTCACCAACATGACTGGCCAAATGTGAGCTTAAGAGTGACAACACAACATACATGCCAGGGTGGATGAAAGACCCCAAGGCCTCTACCTACACAAAGACTTCAGGCAAACAAGGATGCTGAGAGAGGGAGAAATTGGCTTCTGCAGGGAAGGGAGAACCAATTGGTTACTTCAATACCAATGGTCAGCCCTGAAAACATGCATCCAAGTGACATTATACAGCCTAACAGGCTATATTTAGGAATATATATGTGTATGATACACATATATATATGTAACAACAATTAATGAGAAATGAGGTCATAGATCTAAAAGAGAAAAAGGGGCATATGTGTATGGATTTGGAGGGAGAAAAGGGAAGGAGGAAATGATGTAATTATATAGTAATCTCCAAAAACAAAAGGAGTGATAAAAGGTTATTAAATGATCAAAATTGCAAGCAAATGGAGACATTCTATCTATTCTCACAACTTATAAAAATTCTTGGAGGCTACAGATAGAAGTTACAATAATGTTAATGGCAATTTGGTATTTGTACAATTTTTTTTCAAACTCTAAAATCTGATTTCTGTTCACAGAGGCAAATAGTAAGAGCATGCTTTATGTAATGATTAATTTTTTTGTGGTGAGCGCCTTCTACTCTCTTACTATAGTTGACAATAACTATACCACCAAGCTTATCTTGGAATTTGTCTTGCTTAACTGAGAGGCTATGCCAGATGATCAGTAACTGAGTTCCTCCTCTCTCTGTCAGCCATCACACCTCTTTTGGATTTTGTGAATTGCACTATTTTAGTTATCTTTTTTTGTTTGTTTGTTTTTGTAGACAGGGTTTCTAGGTGTAGCTTTGGCACCTTTCCTGTAACTCGCGTTGTAGACCAGACTGGCCTCCAACTCACACAGATACTCCTGGCTCTCCCTCCCGAGGGCTGGGATTAAAGGCATGTGCCGCCATCGCTAGGCCTTATTTTAGGTATGTTATCTGAGTAGAACCACACAGAATGTGTCTTTCTGTGGCTGGCTTATTGCACTTACCAACATGTCCTCCAGGTTGGCCCATGTTGGTGCCAGTTGCAGAACGTTCCTCTTCTACGCGTAAAAGTAATCCCTAGTGTGTATTCATCACACTCTTACCTGTCCATCCACATTTTCTTTATCCTTTCATCTGCTGGTGGCTGTTTAGGCTGTTTACACATTTTGATTATTATAGGCAATGCTACAGTAGCCTACGAAGGCTAATGTTTTCTTGACATAATGGTACTATACTAATCTTCTGAATGCATCAGCTGATTTCTATGCTATTTGGTTACTTAGAAAAAATTATAGTGTATTGTAGCAGGAATCTTAAAAGTTCTTATTAATAAAATCAAACCCGAGGCGAGTTATTGGGGTCCATGCTGATAGATCAGAGAGACAGAACAAGCCACAGCTATCTCACCTCGCCAGATCCTCAGCTGGTCTTGTCTCCTCAGACTGGAGGCCTCTGAGTCCTCATCCGGAATGGGTCTCAGCTGAATTACTGCTCAAAAGCCTGAATACTTAACCAGCCACATGCTTAACCAGCCAAATGCTTCTAGTTTCTGGTCCTCACGCCTTATATATCTTTTTGCTTTCTACCACCACTCCCTGGGATTAAAGGCTGGCTTTCTGGGATTAAAGGTGTGTGTCACCATGCTTGGCTATTTCCAATGTGGCCTTGAACTCACAGAGATCCAGAGGGATTTCTATCTCTGGAATGCTAGGATTAAAGGTGTGAGTGCCACCATTTTCTAGCCTTTGTATTTAGTGGCTGTCTGTTCTCTGACCCCAGATAAATTTATTAAGGTACACAATATTTTGGGGAACACAATACAACCACAGTGTATAGCTCTTTATTTCTGTTTTAGTGACATAAATATTTTAGACACAATTAAAAAGTGGGGTTTTCAGGCATTTAGAAGTTGTGCTATTTATGGATACGGATATAAAACCTGAGGCATGAGCTTCTCTGACTGCTTAATATATGGGCAAAGCCATTTCTCAAATTGATCTCTAGGCCCTTTCGTTTTGCTTTTCTCTGGAAAACTTTCCTCTGGAAACCTTTTCCTCTATTTGCAGAGTTAGTGATTCACACAAAATATTACAGTTCTACCTTGATATTCATAAAAGTACATTTTTGAAAGTTAATAATTTCTGTTTAGATAAGTAAAATATCCATGAAATTAAATTATTTTTGTAATAAAAATTAATGAGGAAGGGAAGGATTATTTAACAAATGAAGTTCTTTGGAGTGGCATTGTTTCTAGAATAAAAGGGCAATCTGTATTTCAATGCAGTAATTATTTATAGTAGATTGTGTTATTCCTCAGTTTGACAGGAAACCTACTAAAACCTTGAGCTTCCTCAAAAAAAGCAGATCACGTAAGAAGTTGTGTGAACATGTTGTTCCTGAGCATGAGGTCACATGCTTCTTCAAGTCCTAGCTTCCCATGATTTTTTTATTATAGTGACTTCACTCCTAGCTTTTAGTTCCATACAGAAAACATGTAAGGCAACATTCCTTAAGGCCATTAGCTATTTGCTTCTCTGTTTTATTCACCATACACAATACTGTGGCACTTGGCTATTATGAAAATTATCAAAAAATAGATGAATCAAAGGAAAGCAAATGAATTTTTATGTGATTTTTTTTTGCTTCACAGTTAAAAAATTATATGATTAACAAATATTTATACTTAAATTTATTTTAAGTAGTACATTAAGTCCTAAAATTGTATTTACTTCAAAGTGTCATGTGATGTTTCAGTATAGGCACATATCATCTATATACCTATACACAAGGCATTTAGTTTCTTAATCAAGTTTTATCTGCACATTCAGTTTTTTTACATTGCTTGTTGGTTATAGAGAAAGTCAGGTATTGGCAGGAATTTGACACCTTCTGTTTCCCATTTAGCAAACTCATTTTGGAGACAAGTTATGTTCCATTCCAAGTCTTTGTGAAAACTACAGTGAACTGGCTGACTGCTGTACGAAACAAGAACCCGAAAGAAACGAATGTTTCCTGCAACACAAGGATGACAACCCCAACCTGCCCCCACTTGTGAGGCCAGAAGTTGAGGCCATGTGCACCTCCTTTCAGGAAAATGCTGCTGCATTTATGGGACAGTAAGTAAACAGATATCTATGTTTTAAATTAAAAACTGAGCAATAGCTCTGCCAGGAACACTTATGCTAGTAGTCATAAAAAACTCAAATATCCATCATCAAGCCTGGGAAAGTTTTACCTGGAGGTAATTTTTAAAAATTTAACATTTGATACAAAAAACTATGCACAATGACAATAAAAAAATCAAAGATATTTTGATCTTGAAAACAGATATAGCCTGTGGGAAAAATCTGAGATTGAGAAGTTGTAAAATATTCTGACGTGGGGTGTGTGTGTGTGTGTGTGTGTGTGTGTGTGTGTGTGTGTAGTGTTCATGTTCTGGATCATTTTCATTTTAGTCAGCAATGTTACATCACCCAAATTTATTACTTACTGAAAATATACACATGTGAATATTTGAACACAGATACACAAATTTAACCTACCTTCTCTCTCTTGAGAAGAATAGAGACAGACCATCACTCATGGCCACAATGAGTAAACTTGGTCAATTACAAATCTTTGGGTTTGGGTTGAGTGATCATTTCTGTAGTGTTATGTGCTGTGGGAAATGATTGTCTGCTTTCTTCTTTTTCCATAACTCAGCTATTTGTACGAAGTTGGCAGAAGACATCCTTACTTCTATGGCCCAGAGCTCCTTTACTATGCTGAGAAGTACAATGCCATCATGACTGAGTGCTGTGCAGAAGCTGACAAAGCTGCCTGCTTGACACCAAAGGTGACCCTTGGGGAGATGGGGACAGAACTGCTCTGTATACCAAACCCAGAGATTTGACCGTCTTACGGTTGACTTAGGAAATCTGAATCTCTGAATGAGACTTCTCTCTGTCATTAGAAAACCTTCTTCCCTCTTATGTTACCAATGGCTTTTAGTCCTAATACCTTTCTTCCTTCTGAGATTTAGCAGTGATGGTCTAGAGAGGGAATTCTTGGATGTGTGTTTACTTGTCTTCCAATTCTTTATGGTGGTGACTTCTGGAGTGGAATAGTGTTTGTCACACTGGACAGCAAGAGCTAGTTTGTTTGGTTTTTGCTTTTTATTTTTTAGTCCTTCCTTGAGACATTTTAATGGAGAAGGAATTCAAAGCTGTGAATTTTACTGAGGCTAGATGTTGGAATCCATTCATTTTGTCTATACATATTTATTATGCAAATTATTTGTTTTTCTTAGGCACTCACTCATTTTATGAAAGATGATGAAGTAGGAACAGAGATGAATTAGTCACACAACTAAAAAGTCATATCCAGGGCCCTTCCACTGGCAATGTCTCTATGCTGCTTTCTAAATACCTAGCAGTCTCCACTATGCCCATACTGATTTTCATTCTATTAGGTATGAAAAATAATCATTTGTCAAAAGAGAGTACATGTGAATTCAGGTGTAAATAATGTTTTAAATTTTTCATTTGGATGAAAGGTGCAACTCAATAGCATAGCTCTGGCCAAACATGCACAAGGTCCTGATTTCAACTCCCAACCCAACAAATTATCTTGGCATTGGGCTGTCTGAACTTTTGAAGGTGTGTGTGTGTGTGTGTGTGTGTGTGTGTGTGTGTGTGTGTGTATGTGTTGAAATTATCTTTTCCAACTGGATTTCTTCTTGTAGCTTGATGCTCTGATGGAGAAAGTGTTGTATTCCTCTGTGCACCACAGACTGAAGTGCTCCAGTATTCAGAGATATGGAGAGAGAGCTTTCAATGCATGGTACATTGTTTTTTTTACATCACAATTCACGTCTTGATAATGATATTGTCCAATCTACAAGATTGCACATTTATAAAGTACATCTTGAGAAGGTCATAGAGGTGAAATCAGAAAAACGGTAATAATTTGAAAATTTGTCTCAGTGTTTTTGTTTTAAATTGTCAAAGAACGTAAAAGACTTGATTTTGTCTAACAGAAGACAGGCCTTTAGATCCCATTATTTATAAAGACCAGGAATCTCATGTTAAATGATTAAAAATTACAGTCACTGTCAGAGTAATTAATTTACTTAATTTATTTTCCCTCAATCTGAAAGTGACTCTTGAATGTATGCATAATTGAACTTAGCCATCAACCAAGTTGGAGTTATTACTTTGACTTTTCTTAAAGCTCCAATTCTGTTCCTAATTTCATGTGTTTGCTCCACCCTCTCTTGCGTTTATGTTATGTAGCTGTGTCTGGGAGCATCCTTTAATATATAAGTCAAGACTAATGTGCCTGCCCCTCTAGCACCTCTCCTGTTTGTCAATAATGAATCAACCCAACAGGAGAGAAAATGGAGATGACAGACACTGTGCATGTTCTCTAGAGACTGTCAGCAGGAATTATCCTCACTGAGTCATCCTTACTATCCAAATTCTTAAAGCCAATCAGATCAATAAATATAGCAACTCCAAGATGAAACAACACACTGTTACATGGGCTATGGTTGGTTCTTACAAAGACAAGATAGCTTTATTAGAGCTATAGAACTGAAAATTACTTTTGAAATAACGAAGATCTTGGCTTTTGACATCTTGCCATAGAGCTTAGAGGCTCTCTGCTGGAACAATTTCTTGGCAGAAGGATTCATAATTAAAAAAAAAACAAAAAACCTCTCTAATTCTCCAGAAGTTTGGGAATTTTTCCCTCCACAGACCTTTAGAATTCAGAAAATTCAAAATTAAAGGCACACACCTTTAATCCTAGCACTGGGGAGCCAGAGGCAGGTGGATCTCTGTGAGTTAGAGGCCAGCCTGTGCTACAGGAAAGGCTCCAATGCTACACAGAGAAAGCCTGTCTCAACCCGCCTCCACCATCCAAAAAAAGAAAAAAAAAAAAGAATTCAAGAAAGTATGTCTTAATTAAGACAAAAGATGATGCGTCGTCATTTCGAGATAAGAAAACACTTTCATGTCATGATGTAATTTAACCTCATGGATCCTTTGATTTAGTGTGTTGTAACAGTATAAAATCTAAAGCCTGTTTGAGGTCACATTGCTAAGATGAGACCAAGCCAGAGACAGAAGCCAGGTGAGTAAACAAAACTGATGCCCCTGGACTGCCACCTCTTTAGGAATTCCTCTTTGGTTTTAATTTTATGAGGCATTTGCTTTCCACGCACCACCCACATTCTTTCAGTAGACTCTGCCAAAGGAAAACATAACTATTATGTCAGAACTAGCATTCTAGTAAAGCTAGTTGTTGTAACTAGTGAATTTTTATAATTTTCTTCATGTCAGTTAGTTTTGAACTTCCTTGTTATAAATGGTATCTTCTCACTGCTTTCTTACAAATAAAATATGATAATAAGTCTTTGATGGCAAATTTTCTTTTTAGGATGGTAGTTTATACAAGCCAGAAATTCCCCAATGCTGACTTCACAGAAATTAGCAAATTGGCAACAGATGTTACCAAAGTCACCCAGGAGTGTTGCCAGGGCGACCTGCTTGAATGCGCAGACGACAGGGTAAAGAGTTGTTGCATGCTCACAGTCAGTGAGTGGATGTGTTTGCCTGCATCGGTGAACACTGATGGTGGTTCACATGGTCTCTGGGCTCTCCTTTATTCTACCAAGTTTCCTTGTTTTGTGGCACTTTCCAGTAACAAACAAACAAAAAACCCAAAAACAGTATTCTGAATTGTTACATGACCCAAAACTTCTCTGTTCAGCTACATTCTGAGGAGGCTTAAAGGGAAAGAGAACAGTTACACATGTAGATTTCTAAGATGTTTGGGGGAGAGAAGTAGGGCTGGGGACCTCACAGATTGGAGAGGCTTTTAAAGAATGATGCCCTAATCCCTCCATAGTCTTTCCCTAATTAACTGTGTGTTAAGTGATTAAATATTTGCTGTGACCTCAGTTTCTCCAAAGTTGTACTTTTATCTCCTTCACTTCCCCCTTCAAGAGATTAAAAATACAACCAAATCTTCTTCTGCTATGATAACCCTGGAAAACCTAAGATCCATATATTATGTATGTAAGCAGGGCCGGTATCTCTGCTCATTACTCATTATTTAATTATGCCTCATATTTTAATGAGTTATTTAGTTTTAAAATATGTACCTCTTTTTGGAGGAATATTTGGAAAAATAGCACTAAATTTTATGGAAAAAACAACCTGAAGTCTCTCAGTCATAGAAATATCGAGTTAATGAACAATCAAAGCAAACTAATTTAAATAAATAACTTGATTCTGAACAGTCTCTTTGAATCTATTTGTTTGAGTCACAGCATCTTGAGTCTGCAGGCTCTGAAGCACTATGTGGGTGAGAATGTGTTGCAGAAGCCACTTTGGTGGTGTATGGTTTTGAGTAGGATGAATATGCTTTATCCATATAACAGAGGTGTGCAGGAAAATGTATCAAAGATGACTTCTCTTAAACATTTCTTTTCTCACAGGCGGAGCTTGCCAAGTACATGTATGAAAACCAAGCATCTATCTCTAGCAAACTGCAGGCTTGCTGTGACAAACCAGTGTTACAGAAATCCCACTGCCTTGCTAAAGCAGAACATAATGATATGCCTGTTGATCTGCCTTCATTAGCTGATGATTTTGATGGTGGTCAAGTGTGCACCAACTATGTTGCAGCCAAAGATATCTTTCTGAGCAAGTGAGGAGATGCCTTTCCTCTTATAGTTTTTTTTTTTTTTTTAATACAGGGTCTCACTGTGTAGCTCTGACTGTCCTAGAACTCTCACTATGTTTACCAGGCTGGGATTAAAAGCGTGTGCACCATGTCTGGCTGCTTTCATAGTTTTGGCAGAGCTGAATAAATTAGGAAGCCTCACCAGGCTGTCTTTGGAGTTACCATGACTTCTGTGGCTCTCAGTAAATTATTCACCCTTGTCATTCTCAGCCTTGAAAATTTACCTGAAAAGTATGTTAAGTAATTTAAAATATTGTTATGAAATCATCCATGCATTTAGCACAAACTCAATGTTCCTTACTTCATATGGATATTTCTGGAAATCTTTAGAAATATTCCATAAATATATAAATTGTATGTATCATTCAATCATTCTTATAACCATATTTCTTAAATATCTAATGCATTTGAACATATTATGTATTATTTACTATCTCCTTACCTGTCCACCTATATCTATCCATCTCTGCGATGACAGGAAGGATATATATCTATATATATGTGTGTGTTCATATATATATACTAGTATCATATTGATGTATATATGTATATGTGTGTTTTATGTAAATAAATATCAATATGAATATATTTGTTTGGTATATGGTTGAAAAGACGAGAATGTCACAGTGTGGCAAGGCAGGATACAATTAATAACAAAGGACTATATGTTTTCAGTAATTGCAACAATATATTTTATCTTTTTATTAGGTTATGATTGTACCCTATGCACTAAATAGTACTTAATGGAAGATTTTACTCATATGTAGAAGAAAAAGAAACTTTTAGTATTGTCTCTATTTACTCATTTGTTGAGATACTTTGGAGACATAAATCAAAGCAAACTAGATATACAGTAAAAATAACTATGAATCAAGCATTTAACATGCACCAGTCTCTGTGTGCTTTGACAGTGTGTCATGTATTTATCCCAACCTACCTTGTAAGAGAGATGCTATCCTTCTTTCCTTTCTATATGGAGGAGCCTAATGCCCTGATAGTGTTAATAAGTTGCCCCTGCAGAACAGTAAAATACAGTGTGGTGGGAAAGCTGAACCTGGGAAGAGTTATCTCTGAGTTCCAAGTTCTTGCTGCTTATTTTTCTTCATGGAGCTCATTCCAAAGCGGGACACTTGGAATGTGAATCACTATTGAGTTTACTTACGTGAGTCTATTACTTGCTCATCTATTTAACTCAGTGTATGTTCATCTTCTTTAGGTTTTTGTATGAATATTCAAGAAGGCACCCTGACTACTCTCTTGCCTTGTTGCTGAGAATCGCTAAGAAATATGAAGCCACACTGGAAAAGTGCTGCACTGAATCTGATCCTGCCATATCATGTGGCAGTGTGGTAGGTTTCCATAGGCCAAGAGCACAGCAGCTCCTGGCAGCACTTCCTGTAAGGAGAAAGGAAGCGATGCACTAATGAGAATTGACTTATAGGTCAATTCAGATATTCTCTTGAGATGTAAGCAAGCCTGAGCTCTAAAGTTATTAATCATTATAGGATCAACACTGGATAAAATATAAGGAAACCTCAAACAATCACTCTAGAATGAGAAGGTTTGAAGAAAGGAAGGAATCTTTACTTGCACAAAATCTTTACAATCGTTTTTCTTTTTTCATACTCTTGAGAATAAAATAGAGTAAATTCAAATGCCAACTAAAAGAGTTTTAACTTTGATTAAAAACACTTAACCCAATAAAAAAAGAAAAAGAAAAAGACAATTACTAGTTTTAAATACTTTACATTGCGCCGGGCGTTGGTGGCGCACGCCTTTAATCCCAGCACTCGGGAGGCAGAGCCAGGTGGATCTCTGTGAGTTCGAGGCCAGCCTGGGCTACCAAGTGAGCTCCAGGAAAGGCGCAAAGCTACACAGAGAAACCCTGTCTCGAAAAAACCAAAAAAAAAAAAAAAAAAAAAAAAAAAAAAAAAAATACTTTACATTGCATTGGATTGTTTTATATTATATACAAATTATATATATATTGAAATTGATATTGTTAGAAAATGCTATATGTATATTTCTAATTGTACTTATACCGTTCATTTAACAATGTAATGCAATTCTCTGATCCTTGAAAGTTATTATTACCAACTATTAGGATATAAATAAATGAAAGTTAGTAGGTATACATTATAATTGAACTTGTAGTCATATTAGGTACGTTTTCAAGATTGAGCAGAAATATTTTAGATAGACAGGTCATCTTCAAACCCTTCAGAGATCTACAGAATATGGCATTTCAAATGTTTTAATAACTTAGAGAATTTTTCTTTTTTGTTATGACTATGAGACATGTCGGCTCCTGGCAGTACCAATTTACTTCAGAGAAAATATGGGCATTGAAGAAACTGCAATTGGAGTTAACTTTCATTGTGGCAAAAGTTAGCCACTGGACAACAAAGTATCCTCGAATCAACTGCTGACAAACAGGACAGACAGGACATGAAACAAAGGACTACCGATTTTGCCAAAACAAGTGTGGTTATGGCTTTATCAAGGCATCTTCTGAGGACAGGACAATATGGCACCATCCCTGAAGTGACCTTTGCAATCTGGAAAAAGGACAGTACACTTTTCTTCAAAGGCAGCTGAACAGGCAGTGGCCTGATGGCTTCTGATGGGCAGTGGAACAACAGCTGAAACAATTATTCTTGAAGAGTAACTAAACTCACACCTCTCAATAGTAGACTGGCATTTAGTAGAAGGATATGGAGAAGAACAGGATGCTGAGATGAAGCAACACACACACATAGCCAAGAAGAATGGACAGCTGAATTTAAAAAAAAAATCAACAATTTCTAGAATTTAAAATCCTGAATCATGACAGAACACTAGTGGAATTCGGGTGTTTCTAATATCTAATACATGGACTGCTTTCACCCATTGTGAGGTTGAACTGTTGACGTTGTGTACATCCTACTTCACAAATGAGTCTGTCAGATACGCTAAGCCTATAGGCTAAAGATGATGCCAAACACTGTGGAGAAACCTCAGGTGACTGTCCAGGCAGCAGCAGGCTATTTCTGTCAACTCACAATTTTTTAGAAGTTGCTTGCATCTACTTCCTGTTTTAATTTTTGTTAGGTAATATTATTTCCTTCTTGGGTCTCTGAGGGAATTGAAGATTAGTTAGTTATAGTGGAAGATTAATTAGAATAGAAAGTGAATTAGGTACATTTTGGACTTACCAAAATAGGATAGATAATGGAATTATTTTCTCTGAATTTGTCAAATACAAATGGACTAGACATTGTTTAGGTATTTATTACTTGTATACATGGTATGTACTTATTGTACTTTTGTATGCAGTTTTCTTATGTTAGTTATAACCTCCTTCCTTTTTTTATTAAAATAGAAAAGGGGAAATATGGTGATATTTTATTTGTACTAAAATGTGATTTGTATGTTAATAAATAAAGTTTTCCGGGGGTCAGAGCTAATAGCAAGCCATCACAGAAGCTAGGTGGTGGTTGTGCACGCTTTTAATCCCAGCACTTGGTAGGCAGAGCTAGGTAGATCTCTGTGGTTCAAGGATACAGCCAGCATTGGAGACACATGCCTTTAATCTCAACACCAGCCATAGAAGACCTGGACGTCTGTACAGACAGGGAGTGACAAGGAGATCATGTGTTTGGGTATACAACCAATGAGAAAGCAGAACAGAAAGTCTTTATAAAGACAAACACACAGGAAGTAGCTCTCTTTCGGAGAGGTAGGACCACCACGAGAGGAAGTGTAAGGTTTTTAGCTCTTGGCTATTGCTCTGACCTCTTGGCTTTCTTCTTTGCATTGGTTCTGTGTTTCTTATTGAATAAGATGGTTACTTCTACAACCCAATCCCCCAATTGTCCACTATTAGCAGTAATATCTCAAAGGAGTTTGTATACTATATTACTTGAAAATTCTTTCAAACATTTTGGAGAAAGTTTTGGAGTTATTTTACAAGAAGTTATACTTGCAAATTTGTTGTGGCAAATTTCTGGTTTCCTATCAAAACACACTGGTTTGTGACCTATTTGGGGCCAGAAGAGAATTTTACCTTAAAGAAACTTCTGAGTAACAGTCACTAATCTGTGACTGAGTCTGGAAGTAGACTTTCTCATCTCAGAGACCTCAAGATCCAACTAGAGAGATTGCCTAAAAATGGTGGCTGTTGTCTATTGAAGGTCTGCTATTGATTAGGTGTGATTTTAATTTCATCCCCTTAGTTGGTTAACAGAACAGTTCTAGTTAAGTACACACAATGCTGCTGTAGAGGGGATCAGCCTGAAGCTTAGACATGGGAAGAACAGCTGGACAACAAGAAAACAAGTCAGGTGACCTGGTACAAACACAGCCATTGAATCCCAGAGCCTGAAGATTCTTATTGACTTATTGCACCAAATGACCTTGCAGATATAAGGAACAATTTAAATGTAATGTGACAGACATGACAGGGAAGATCTCCTGAAGTCTCTTTGGACAGAAGGAAGGGAGAAATGCAAGTGACTTACACTGGGTTCTCAGGAAGGATGCTATAAACACAATTCTTTTATGTTGCAGCTTGGTGAACTTCCTCCTCTTGTAGAAGAGCCTAAGAATGTAGTCAAAACTAACTGTGAACTTTTTGAGAAGCTTGGCGAGTATGGATTCCAAAATGAGTGAGTAGTTTTTTAGCTATTTTTTCCCTTGGTCAATTAAATTACTTAAAGCAAAGTATAGGTGACCGAGCATGTGGCCATAGTAATGAAAACACATTATTTATAATCCTGGGATCATAGAAAACCTTGATATATTGGAGCTGGGAGTATCCTTCAAAGGTTAGGCAGAGTTTATGAGCAAGCAGTAGAACAATATAGGGTAGAAGAAGAAAGAGCATGCTTTGGATAGCAAAACCTCAAGAATTGGTAGAAATGCTGAACATAAAAATATAACAAAAGATTTAGATAACATTCAAATGATACATGAATAAGGGCTCACTTCAGAAAACATTGGAACTTGAGAGTTATACCTAAACTTTCATAGTTGTGATTTTGTATTCCTATGGAATTTCATGTAAGAAGAGATAGATTATGAATGCCCTGCTGGAGTAATGTCCCAATTCCATAGAACCTTATCTATGGAGGTAAAGTGAAGACACATTATTCCTTATTCAGGTTGTTACAGTTTTAGTGCTCTTCTAACTCTAGCATTTGGAGTTGACATGATTTCTTCACTTGAGTAGATTACAGTCATTCACTGACTTTTATTATTATGATTCATTGTTAAATACTAGATGTTATTAGATGCTAGATAATGTACCAGGCAGACACATTATTTGCTTTCATTTAATCCTTGTGCAGTCTCTATTAAACCAGCCATCTTTTCATCAGTATTTTTAAGATTATCACAGTGTTAATATGTGTAAGTTTGTGATAGAATTTATTTCAAGCAGCACCAAGTACATTAATACTGTTAGACTAGAGAAATGTAACTCACTTCCTTATGATTATAGTACAGATCTAAGACTAAGATCATATGCTCCAGCAAATTTTCATGGACATGTAGTTAATTGCTCAGAAGAAGGCCTTCCTCTAATACTATGCTATCATCCTGGAAGTGAAGAACTTTGGTTCATGTGTAAAAACTATCTTAGTTGACTTGGGGTAAATTTTCTCTTGTTGAAATACTTTACAGCAGACCAGTTTCTTGTCTGGATGGAAACAAATAAGTTATTTTTTTATAACAGGTTCCTAGTTCGTTACACTCAGAAAGCACCTCAGCTGTCAACTCCAATTCTTGTGGAAGCTGCAAGAAACCTAGGGAAGGTGGGCAGCAAGTGCTGCATGCTTCCTGAAGCAAAGAGACTGCCCTGTGTGGAAGATTATGTGAGTCTTTTAAACTATGATTAAGTCAGCAGTGCTTGGTTTTTGTCTTCAGACATTGACACTTCTAACTTTTAGGAGCAAGAGTATGCTGATATGTGCATGTGTATATGGTAGCTGATATGGGTACCTATATTAAAGTGAAAGAGAATTTTTATAAGTCATATGTTTGGTTTCAAAGATAAATAAATCACTATGGCATTCAATGCTGAATTCATAGTTGTTAATTCAATATGGCAGTTCTTTTAGTGCATCAGAAACTGAGTGTCTGTGGATCTCTTGACTGTTCTCCTCCTCTGTCTGCCTGTTCCTTAGATGACAGAGATCCTGAACTGGGTATGTGTGCTGCATGAGAAGACTCCAGTGAGTGATCAGGTCACCAAGTGTTGCACTGGATCTGTGGTAGAAAGGCGACCATGCTTCTCTGCTCTGCCAGTAGATGAAACATATGTCCCCAAAGAATTTAAAGCTGAGACCTTCACCTTCAATGCTGGTATCTACACACTTCCCAAGAAGGAGAAACAGATAAAGAAACAAATGTGAGCAATATTTTCTTAATGCATAGGTCTTTTTCCCGGGTATTGCTTCCTCTACAATATCAATGACAGAGACCCAGCTATCTCCTCTTGCTTGGCTTTGTTTAATTCTTATAACATCCCTATTATTACCTTCAAATGGGGCAGATGTTAGAGAGCAAAATTCTGTTTATTAAGTGCAAAGGGAGAAGTCTTTCAGGAATTTTCTGGAAACTACGTAAAACACTGAGTGACTTGCATTGATTATTCCATTTCATCCAGTCCTAGCCAAGTGGCCCTTATTGCCCTCTTACACAGTCAAGAATACTAAGTTTGGCAATGGCCTGCTTGGTCCTGGAAGCCAAAGTCACTTGGCTCCACGATGTGTAAACTTCAACTGTGGCTTTGCCATCCTTGCTGTCTTGGTTTCCTGCATGGGAGGCAGCATTTCCTTGCTCTTCCTGCCTTCTGTCCTAACGCAGGGCACTTGCTGAGCTGGTGAAGCACAAACCCAAGGCTACAGATGAGCAGTTGAAGACCGTGCTGGGTGAATTTGCAACTTTCTTGCATAAGTGCTGCAAGGCTGACCACAAGGAGGCCTGCTTTTCTGAAGAGGTAACAGAGCTTTTTACACTGTGATATGTTCAGTTTCCGTTTGTGTGCATTTGGTCAGGTTGGGGCTGAGACACTCATATGCTGAATAATGTGATCAATCTAGATCGTGTTCACTACAGAACTGTAATACAAACTGACTCACGTAACTCTTAAATTGTGTGTCCTACCACACTGTAGCATATAAAATGTTCATAAAGGCCATTCAATTCCAAACTTATGACACTTAAGAACATAGAGATATTTGTAAAGCCCAGAATCATTAACTCAGTTAATCCTTGTCTTGAAATGTTACACATTGAATTGATTAATTTCACACGTGAGAGGAGAACATTTACAATTACATGTCTGAATCATTTCACATTTCCCCCCATGCCCTAACAAGAGTTTATTTTAGTCTTTTGGATACATCAGATATCAGTGAGCTTTGTTTAAGAATTCTAGGAGAACTGTAATTAAGTGATGCAAGGCATGTGAATTTACATTATAATCACTGAAAACTGTGGAGGTGCAAATTCCAATAGTCTTACTAGTATTTTTCTAACATGTATCATTTTGTGTATGTGTGTGTTTGTGTGTGTGTGTGTGTGTGTGTGTGTGTGTGTGTGTGTGTGTGTGTGTGTTTTCAGGGCCCAAACCTTGTTGCTGCAAGCCAAGCGGCCTTAGCCTAAACACATCACAATCACAAGCATCTTAGGTAAGTGTATTTGGGATTTTTTTAAAAAAAGCAATCATACGCATTTTTCCTAAAATGGCTAAGATTTGCTGACCATTTGGCAAGAGCCATGTAGACTAGCACCTGCCACCAATCTTAGGCCTTCATTTATATTCACCGATTTGCATATAAGAAAATGAATACATAAAGGTCTAGATCAATGCAATTTACCCAAGGGGCAGCCAAACTAGGGAGAGAAGGAGCCAAACTCCAGAATTCACTCCAGAGCTGAGGACTTAATCATGGCTCTGTTCTGACTTACATGATGTACTACATGGAGTCACACATGTTAGTCCAGTCAAGGGTGGCCTAAGAATAAAAGTGAAGCCATATGAAAGAACATTTTTTAGTCAAAACAATTGTGTATTGTTGATTCTGCAGAGTTTGAGCCTGTACTTCTATAAATTCATTTCATCAGAAGATTCAATGGAGCTTTTTTATGGCGGTCCCTGTTTCATAATAAATCATCTGTTTCCAAATCTCTGATGTGTCACATGCCAAGCTTTGACAGAATTTATATTCAGATTTCAAAACAGCTCCATTTGAAAATGTAGATAATTGAACAGAGCTATGATGATAACTATTGTTTGAAATATTTTGGAAGAGAATTTAAAAAATAGACCAACAATGGAATAAGGTGGCAAAATAAAATAGTTTCTCCACATGAAAACACATATATATTGTGTATTCAATCAAAGAACCTACATATATAGGGTTATTTCAAAATTATTTCCATTTTTAGAAGAAAAAGGAATTTTTTTTTTTTTGGTTTTTTTCGAGACAGGGTTTTCTCTGTGTAGCTTTGTGCCTTTCCTGGGACTCACTTGATAGCCCAGGCTGGCCTCGAACTCACAGAGATCCACCTGGCTCTGCCTCCCAAGTGCTGGGATTAAAGACGTGGGCCACTACCGCCCGGCTGAAAAAGGAAATTTTGTTGCATTCTGAGAAGACAGCTTTCATTTTTAATAAATTAGGGAATAAGTAGGTCTAGAGAAATGGTGAAACTTCTGACCTGACACATGAGGGCCCTGATGGGACCAGTGAGGAAGAGCAGGTGTCAGAACAGGCAACAGTCTATCATCTGTTCCTGAGTGAGGGAGGTAAGCTAAGTCTAGGTCATGCTTAAGCTGTCTAGACCAGTGAAAATTGCAAAAAGAATTTAAGAGATTCAAGATTTCTAAAAATAGTTTTGGAAAACATTCCAATTTTAAAAGATACTTTTTGTTTTTCAGTATACTGCGAGAAAAGGAGAGACAAAGACTCAAGCCTTACTCACCTTTTCTGTTGGTGTGAAATCAACACCCTAAGGAACACAAATTTCTTTAAATATTTGACTTCTTTTCTCTGTACTGCAATTAATAAAAAAATGACTCTGTATTTTCCAGGACTGTATTTTCCAAAGTCATGCTCCCCCTGACAGCCTTGTAGGCTCTGGGAAATACTCAGGTACTCTTCATCCCCACAGCCTTGTAGGCTCTGGGAAACACTCAGTTTTCTCTCTTCTTTTCCTCATCAGAGGCTCTAGCTCCTTATAGGCAACCCAATGAAAATAAAAGTCAATACTCTCCTGATTTGTGTGCAGTGAACATATAAACTAATTTCAACATTGTGAGAGTTCTGAATGAGAGACTAAAAGCTTATGAACCATGGCTTTCCTTGTCAGTGGGACTCTAGGAATGAGTTAGGGACAAAGGAGACAGGAATGGCTTTAAAGGTGGCTCGGTGAACCGATAAAGTAAGTGGTTCAAGAAAAATTTATTACAGTTCAGGATGATATCATAAAACCTCAAGAAGCAATGTTGGAAGAGGGGACTGGGTGATCTGGAGGGGTGCTGAAGGACACTAGATTGATGTAGCAGAGGAGTTGGGTGGTGAAAATTTGTATAAAAATTTTGAATTTATATTCAATGCTAGATTTTTTCTCTGTTCTAGGGGGCGATTGCTCATATACACTCTTTTTTTATGAATTTTGTAGACTTACCTATGTATTGTCTATGAATTTACATACATAGTAATTCATATCCATATGAAATTTTTATTATTATATCCTTGGTTTCAAATTGTGCATATTATTTTACAACCGGCCATTAGTGATCCTTTATAGTTTCATTTAAAGCATAATACTTGAAAAGATGAGGAGACCTCTGTAGCAGGAATCTTTAATGGTCTTATTAATTAAATCAAACCCAAGGCCAGTTATTGGGGTGAATACTGGAAAATCAGAGAAGCAGAAGAAGTCACAGCTTCTCACCTCGCCAATTCCTCAGATGATCCTGTTTCCTCAGACTGGATGCCTCTGAGTCCTCATCCAGAATGGTTCTCAGCTGAATTGCTGCTAGAATCCTGAAAACTTAACCAGCCAAATGCTTAACCAGGCCAAATGCTTCTAGTTTCTGGTCCTCATGCTTTATAAATCTTTCTGCTTTCTCCCTCACTCCCTGGGATTAAAGGCTTGTTTCTGGAATTAAAGGCATGAGTCACCATGCTTGGCTCTATCCTTGAACACATTGATTTCTGCCTCTGGAATGCTAGGATTAAAGGCATATGCTACCACTCCCTATCTTCTATGTTTAATATTGTGACTGTTCTGTCTCTGACCCCACATAAGCTTATTAGGGTGCACAATATTTTGGGGAACACGATACCACCTCATTTCCCCTTTTTTGTCTAAAATTAAAAAAGCTTATAACTAATACAAGAAAAATTATATCCAGTAAGTATATACAGTATACACAGTCAAGATTACATTAATGATGTCTAGTCCATTAACATTTGACAGACTCAGACAAAAAACTCCATTAAAATATAACAATGTCCAGTCCAATAACATTTGATAAACTCAGAGAAAAAATTTCACTACTTATCCTGTTTAAAACGAGTAATTCCTTTTTAAATATAGATTCAATAATTGACCTTTTATCTTATCATATCCATATTCTATCTTTTTTTCTTTTCATAATAGATTCAGTAGTCTACCTTTAGTCATTTTTATATCTTCCTCCTTTTCTTTTTAGTGTAGATTCAGTGATCTACCCATTTATCGGATTATTTCTTTATCTTTTTTTCTCAGAGTAGATTCAATTATCTACCTCAAATCTATATTCTCTTTTTTCTTTTTCTTTCTTTTTTTTCAAACAAAAACTGTACCTAGAGTTTTCCTGCCTGGCCCATGGTCAGCACAAATCTCTCTCACCTGTCAGTCCCGCAGCCACTTAGACCCAACTGAGTAAACACACAGAGACTTATATTGCTTACAAACTGTATGGCCATGGCAGGCTTCTTGTTATCTAGTTCTTATATCTTAAATTAACCCATATCTATTAGTCTATAAGTTGTCACATGGCTCGTGACTTACTGGTACCTTACATCTTGCTTTTCATGGTGGGTGGCTGGCAGCGTCTCTCTGACTCAGCCTTCCACTTCCCAGAATTCTCCTCTCTCCTTGTCCTGCCTATACTTCCTTCCTGGCTACAGGCCAATCAGTGTTTTATTTATTAACCAATCAGAGCAACACATTTAGCATACAGAACATCCTACAGCACTTCCTCTTTTCTTTTTTTCAAAAAGGAAGGTTTTAACTTTCACATAGTAAAATTACAGATAACAAAACAATTATCAAGCAAGAATTACAGTTACAATATCTAGTCTTTTAATAATAACTAGTCTATTTCTATTTGGCAAAATTGGAGAAGATATCCCATCTATCTTATATTTGTGAGTATAAGGTTTCATAGCTAGCATGTGTTAAGGAAATTATAACTATTGTCTCCAATGACACAAAATAACAAAATTAACTTTAAATTTGTATCAGTAAACTAAAATCTATACCAATGTAAAACATTTCAAACAAGTTGTTGCTCTTTAAAAGTAGGTTCAAAATTATAATTTTAAGGAAATTATAACTATCTAGTCTTCAACTACATCAAAGACCTCAGAAGGATTTAATATTACCTGAGAAATGGGATAAGAATGCAAGAAACTTCCAGGAGTCTTGCAAGAGTAGACAGAGACAGCTGGCAGCCTGAACAGTCACCTAATGTTCCTTTGTAAAGTTGGGGCATCTGTCTTCAGCCCACAGGCTTAGAGTCTCTCAGTCACTTTTCTCTGTGTCCTGTAGAATGTCTGGCAATTTCCTCTGCAAAGCAGGAACCTAAAGGACCATTTTGCCAAGCAAAGTTCAGTGGTCACCTTCCTATGGTTCCTGCATGTCCAGTGGATACATTTTTTTCAAGTAGTCGAGGCAAGAACAATTTCTTGCCCAAATGGCTATTTTTCTCAAGAAGAAGATAAACTCCATATGGAGTGTCTTCAATGCCCACCCTCCTCTCTGAAGTAAATTGGTGCTGCCAGGACCAGACATGTCTCACTGTCCAGAAAGTCTAAAATTTTAAAATATTTTAAATGCCATATTCTATAGGTCTTTGAAGTGTTGAAGATTGCCTATGTGTCTGAAATATATCTATATATACCTAGAAAACTTAACTAACATGGCTACAAGTATGATTATCATAGATGACTAATTATTAATCTATTTATTATTTATCCATTACAATTTTAAATGAGCTCTACAAACATAATACCTTAAACAAGAGCAGAAATATACACATAGTATAACAAAATTAACTTTAAGTTTGTATCAGTAAACTAAAATCTATACCAATGTAAAACATTTCAAACAAGTTGTTGCTCTTTAAAAGAAGGTTCATCAATCTACCCTTTTATCCTATCATTATCTATACTGTCCCCTTTTTTTTCTTTAGAAAGAAGAGATTGCATTTATAATCAATCTGTTTTAAATAAAACTATTGGTTTTTCTCTGTCACACACCAGAGGGCTATTTTGGTATGGGACAGAAAAATCTCTTAAACTTTTTTTTTTTTTTAGCAACATGCTTGGATTTAGAGAAGGAGTGAACCAATTCCACCTTCAAAGCCAACTTGGTATATTTGGGAATTTGGGCATAGCGTCTCTTATTACTTCCTTCTGGATAGAGTCATTGTATCTTATGGGTACACAAAGAAAATTTTAGGCCTACGTGGTAGTCCGTGAGGCTATATTGTCTGAGCCAGTTGCCTGGAAACCCTTCTGGATGTTGGATCATCTGGGCTATGGTGTCATCGGAGACCTTTCAGGGGGTCTTGGCTGGTCAAACCTGATGTATCTTAATCTGGAACAAAGCCATAGCCTCTGGCTTTCTGTGGAAACAAAAGTAGAGCCTCCTTTCCAAAGCAACATATCCTTAAATTCAAATTTTGAAGTCAAAGTATCTCTAAAATATACATATTGGCTTAACTCAACAGCTTTTACAATCAAATGTCTTTCTGCAGGTAAGAATATCAAAGACAGCATAATCCAGATTCTCTGTGTGATATCCATCTTTAAGGGCTTATTTTTTATATTAATTTTACTGTCTTTTTTTATTTTACAATACTATTCAGTTCTACATAACAGCCATGGATTCTCTTGTTCTCCCCCTTCCCCCCCCCCCTCCTCTTCCCTCCAACCCACCCCCCATTCCCACCTCCTACAGGGGGCAAAACCTCCCCCAAGGACTGAGATCAACCTGGTAGACTCAGTCCAGGCAGGTCCAGTCCTCTCCCCCCAGATTAAGCCAAGCATCCCTGCATAAGTCCCAGGTTTTAAACAGCTAACTCATGCAACGAGCCCAGGACCTGGTACCATCCCATCACCAGAGTAGGTCAGTCCCAGCTGTCTCTCGGCCATTGCCAGCCGTCTTTTGTGGGGGTATCTTTGTGGTTTTCTGTGGGCCTCTTTAGCACTTTGTTTCTTCCTTTTCTCGTGTGGTCTTCATTTACCATGGTCTCCTATTCCTTGTTCTCCCTCTCTGTTCTTGATCCAGCTGGCATCTCCTGCTCTCTTTCCCTCGACCCTCCCCCTTCATTGCTCCTACTCATGTCCAGGTTGTTTATGTAGATCTCAGCCATTTCTCCATCATTGGGCGATCCTCGTGTCTTTCTTGGGGTCCTGTTTTCCAGGTAGCCTCCCACTGAAGTAGAGTTTTTTTTGTGCTATCTGCCCAAGGGCTTGAATCACTAGGGGCAGTGCCAGTGTTAACAGTTGAGGAGTTAACAGGTACGTCAAGCGAGCATCTGCGGGAGTCCAGGCACAGGGAGGTTGTTATTGTCAGGAAAGAAGAAAGAAGCAGGACTCTTGCCAACCATCCATGGAAGGCTGGTCTTTAGGGAACAATGTATCCAAGAACCATGGCTCGGGCTGATTGCCAGGGGACTGCGAGGGGCCTAGCCTTGAGAGACACGTCCCCTCCTTCCTTGTGAGACCACCAGATTGGCATATGTCACACAGGCGACACCGTCGCGGGTGTAGCAACCTACTCTGGTGATGGGATGGCCAAACACCCTAATAGTCGTGCCAGAACCCCCATCCAACAACTGAGGGATCTGGATGCAGAGATCCACGGCTAGGCCCTGGGTGGAGCTCCAGGAGTCTAATTAACGAGAAAGAGGAGGGTTTATATGAGCGAGAATTGTTGAAACCAAGGTTGGATAAAGCACAGGGACAAATAGCCAAATGAATGGAAACACATGAACTATGAACCAAAGGCTGAGGGGCCCCCAACTGGATAAGGCCCTCTGAATAGGTGAGACAGTTGATTGGCTTGATCTGTTTGGGAGGCATCTAGGCAGTGGTACCAGGTCCTGGGCTCATTGCATGAGTTGGCTGTTTGAAACCTGGGACTTATGCAGGGACCCTTGGCTCAATCTGGGAGGAGGGGACTGGACCTGCCTGGAATGAGTCTACCAGGTCGATCTCAGTCCTTGGAGGAGGATTTGTCCTGTAGGAGGTGGAAATGGGGGGTGTGCTGGGGGGAAGGGGAGGGGGCAGGAAGGGGGAGAACAAGGGAATCAGTGGCTGCTAAGTAGAACTGAATGGTATTGTAAAATAAATAAAACACACACACACACACACACACACACACACACACACACACACACACCCAACAGCTCCAAAGCCATTTAATATACTTGTTTACCTTCATGTATAAGTACTGTATTACATGATTTTGTTCCTTCCCTTTCTTCCTTCCAGCCCTTTGTTTGTACTCTACTCCCTCTCAAATTCATGACTGTTTTTCTTCAATTATTATTGTTACATATAATATATATATATATATATATATATATATATACACAAATGAATATTAAATATTACAACCTGCTGAGTCCATTTAGTTCCAGAAACCATTTTCTCACTGGCCCTGTCCTTGGAGGCTATCATCTGTATACTCATATGCATCTAAGTCTACATTGTAGTGTTCTTCTGTTTTTCTTGAGACAGAATTTCTGTCACTATATAGCCCAGGCTGGCCTGAAATTTATAACCTCTGTCTTCAATAGTACTAGGATTATAAGGATGTCTGCAGGCATGGCACAATGATGTCTTCTTGTGGCAGAGCTCAGCTTCCTTTTCCAACAAAATCTTCTCTTTACTCATATCCACTTTCTACATTCCCACATTCCCTATCAAACTTCTCAGAATGGAAGTTTTCACAGAGAAGGTTCTGACTCACTTTTTGGAGTTCTGCACGTTTTTGTTGTGAATTGTTCTTCTCTCCAAATGGTTCTGAGTTCTCCCTCTACACACCATCCTAGGTAAATGTGGTCATTAACTCTCTTGCAATGTCTTTATTTACCTGATGGAATCTAACCACAGAGAACATGTTACTAAGTTCTTCCATTTTTAAAAATCTTCATCTACGTTTGACCAGATCCAATGGGTCACATTACTCAATATGTCTAGAATCTTTTCCCTTCAATTGCTCTAGTTCTGACAGGCCCACTATTCACCACACTATACATCACCTTCACAGGCATATATTTAAATGATTAAGTCCCTGCCCAAAATGTGTAAAAAATAAATCAAAGCAATGCTGGACCCTGTTGTCAATGATGTCCCACCTACTGCAGTCACTCTTGTCAGGTTAGTACTGTTCAAACTGCTTATCAATGTCATTATCTTAAAACAATGTCTGCTGTTGATAGTATCAACATACCACTGTTAAATGTGTCTGTCACCATAAGGTACAGCCTGAAGGACACCCCATCCCACAGTTTCCATCTTAAGGGGCTAGAGTCATAACCTAGTGCTAGAGCACTTGCCCGGCATGGCATGAGACCCTGCATTTGATACTCAGCACTACACAGACCCAAAGAACCTCAGCCGTTGAGTTACATTTGGGCTCTTCTTGAACTTAGAGGCACTGGGTGTTTAGGAATAGGCGGTTTATGAGGAGAAGCATTCTAAGCCAGACCTGTCAATTGTGAACTCAGAACTTTCCACCACTGCTTTCCTAGGAAACTGATCAGAATGATTTGCCAATCTAAGAGCCAGGAGTTTCTGGATTTATCCACTGAGTTGGCTGTTTCTTAAACACCTTTCATGGCGTTCCTTCCATCAGCTCTATCTGCTGATGTGCTGGAAATCAGTGCCTAGTACTGATGGGATCCACCTGTCTAAGATGAGAATTTTTGTGATATAAATTCTTTATCTCCAGGGAAATCTTTAGCACAATATGTGTTTCTCAATAATTCAAGTGGATATTTTGGAAGAATTGAAGCCTTATATTGGCAATGATGAGGGACAATTAATGTTTGAATTACAACGTGTATTTGCATTAGAAAACTTGATATAAGATCAAATATCATGGACATTTTTTGATTTTTACTAGGAAAAGTATTTTCATAACTGAATGAGAAATTAATTTGCTTAATATGTTTCATTCATTATTTGTTGAGTTTATGAGTTTATGATCTTCCATTTTACTTACTTCATTTTTTTTAGCCATTTCTAGCCCTTTAGACTCTGTGGGATCTGCATATATCCGCTGAATTATAGAAAAAAGGCTGAAAAAATATTTTGTGTTCCCATTTGTCTCCCAGATTCAGTCAAATTTCCTATATTTTAGAATGGATACAGGTAATGTCAGTACTTTTAGAAAATCTGTGGTAAAATCCTGAGGACATTGTTAGATATTTCTGTCTTATTTTCCTGGACAAATTGCATTCTCAAGAAGAGGTCCAGAAGTTCTATAGGATCATGGGAGAAGAAACGTGCAGTCTGGACCAAGGTTGGCAGATGGAAGGCAAGGCTGGCTTGAAAGAATTTGAGAGTTTCCAGGAATCAGGAGGGAGAGAGTGTGTGTGTGTACTGGTTTTAATGGGATGACAAGGAAGTAAAAAAAAAAAAAATCCAGTAAGATAATCCATCTACTTCAAACCATCCTATCAAAATGAATGAAATCAAAACAAAACAACAGACATCCAACAAGACAATGGGAAAACAAAGGACCAAAGGGATTGAAGCTCAGGGTTAATTCATAGTCATACTGGGTTTCAACAGGAATCTTTTTTTCCTCTTCTTTTTTTTTCCACTTCTAAATGATGAGCACATGATTATACTTTCCAAACAAAGAATTTTTTCAACTATTCTCTATTATGAAGTCATCATGTAAGCATGAGAAAACACTTAAAAATTATCTGAGCTATTTTCTATTTACTCAGAAACTAGATTCTCTAAATCATATTTAAAACTCAGTTTAAGTTTTGCATTTATTGTCATGCCAATCTCTTCTGATGACAGACTAACCATAGAATTTTAAAACTTGAATAATAGGACATTTAGAAATAACTAACAATTATGTGGCTTCATTCCTCTCAGTATAGAATATACATGTAGAATTAATGGCAGGATTTTCAGAAGAAAGAATATAAATTTTTTCTTATCAAATGCAACTGTTCAAGCATTTCTTATCAGTTAAGCAGAGCTCTAAGGATAGAGGTAGTGTAAACAATTAAGCCCTTTAATTCTCAGCTGCTACTGATTAATTAGGATATGCACATGTAAAACACTGAATTAATACAGTTAAGAAAAGACTCAGTTGTTATTAATTTGTACTTTAAATTTATGGAACTTCATCATTCAATAAATGAACTGAAGCTCCTAGTCCATTATGATAAATTTGATTTTTTTAGACTTTGGTATTTATGATTATACTACAAAAAAATGTAAAGTAGATAAGCAGGTAATTTTTCTACTCAATTATCAAACTAAAAATATTTATACACAGTACATATGAATTTGTGAGTTAGCAATACAAATACATTCAAGGACTTAAGTGTTGCATACTTGCTCATGCCTCCAGACTCATACTAGGACAGAGCTAGGCATGACTACTGACTTCAAACAAATAGTGTCCAATCTTTCTAGGAAGCTTAAAGAGAAATTCATAATTTGCCCAAGAAAGAACTATCTTCTTTCTTTTGTTTCTTTTTTTCTTTTCTAGTTTTTGGTTCAACATCCTCTTCCCTGGTGGAATTATTTCCACAGGCAGGCATTGTTTTATATTCCATTCATTTCTGTCTTTAGAGACTAGTGTGTTGTTTTCATTTCAGGATGCCTTTGAGACATAAAACAGCAAGGAAATACTTATTCATTCTTCATTATTTGTGTTTGATATTGTCTGCATTTGGTTACATAATTTGTATACTTTCCTGAAGATGAGGACATGAAATGAGGACACAGAAAGTGATTTCTTTCATTGTCTAACTAGATATGAAACAAGAATGCTTTTCTGGCCACTCAGTGGTCTCTGTCCATGTAGGTACCATGGGAACAATTTGGATGGTAGTCTTGATTAACTCACTTTTTTAGGTAAGTAAGATAACTAACTGGTTTACTATTTATTATCTTTCTATTGTTTCAGATGAAGTATGTCACCGTGGCAAAGACCATCATCACTATCATTTAGGTGTGTGTTCTTCTACTGACTCTTCTAAAAAAAGAAAAGAAAAGAAAAAACCCAAGGAAGAGACTCACATCAGATGAAAATATTCCATGGCAGACCTGTTTCACACACAGCCAGAGCTGGGATGGTGACACAAATCTTCTAAATATCTTCCACGATTGTTCTTATTGCTCTGGCTTTTTCTCAGTTTACATTCGAGGCAATGTAAGCTTTATAGGAGATTCTAATTTGGAAAGGATGAGAAAGACATGGAAACCCTATAATTAGTCCCTCCCCTTCTCATGTAAATTCTTTATTATCAAAAGATAAAAGCATATTTGGAATGAGAAATACATGCAATTCAGTTCTTAGCTTTTAAAATACGTCATGTTTCCATGCAAAGGCCCAAACCAAAAGTGCTCAAATGGGAGATACAGAGGGCACAGTAAGGGAAAATAGGTTTGAACAGTTTAAACGCTTATGTAAAATTTGATGTTTTACATAACGTTAAGGAACTGACAAAGTCTTCTGGGGAAAATAGCACCAGATGGCAAACACAAACAATGGATTTGGTCAAACAACTTTATGGCAAAGATTGTATGATTTTGTAATTGGGAAGGAACCAATGAAAAGCGAGCTGAGTCTGGTTAATGATCTGCAGTTATTGGTTAAAGAAGTATATTAGAGTAGGTTTCCCTCCACCCATCTCACCTTTCCTATCAACCCCACAAGGCTCTGGCACAATGAAGTGGGTGACCTTCCTCTTCCTCCTCTTTGTCTGTTGCTCTGCTTTTTCCAGGAGTGTGTTTCGCCGAGATGCAAGTAAGAATTTTATGTTTTCACTGCTCCACTTTTATCTTACTTTCCTAATAATGGAAGCCCTGCATTTTGAAAGACTTATTTCTAGACTTTGATGATATTTTGCATCTGAACCCTTGTACAGTTATATTATTAATATACTTTAGACATCTTAGGTGATAATAACTTGAGGATTTTTTTAAAGTTTAGTTTTACATTTCTTTTAATTTTGAAGAAATGCTAGGCAGAGTGACTTAAGCTATATTGTATATAGCTGAAGCCAGAATCTTCAAAGTCTCGAAGGCCTGTTTACTCTACCATGCTATACTAAACAATAAACGTGTGTGTTGTTAATTTTATAAATGGAACTTCCATTTGTATTTACTTTTACTTCAGATTGTCTTAGTAGTTACTTAGAGACACGATAAAAGTATTGACTCTTAAGTTTCAATGCAAAGCTATAAACACACAGATGGTTTTAAAGTAGTATTCGAGGTGAAAGGGTAGTTCTTTAGATGCAGAAGGAAGGAGCCATTGGCAGATTCATTTTATTTTTTGTAGAGATCAGAGGTCAGTGTCATAAAGTACAGGAATAGCTTAAGTGTGTAGAAAGAAGTATGAAAAGCAGCATTTTAATTAGTTATTGTCATCAATCTTTAAATATGTTTTGTGGTTTTTGTCTCCCTGTTTCCGCAGACAAGAGTGAGATTGCTCATCGGCTTAATGATTTGGGAGAACAACATTTCAAAGGCCTGTAAGTTAAAATGTTGAAAGTCAATTTCATGTTTCTGGTAGTATTAGTTCCAGTTCTCAATTGCCCCCTTTCCCACATTGAGCATGCAAAATTGGAGGTCATGACTGTCCAACAGAAATATCTCGGTTGGTGGAAAAACTGCTGACCTCTATGAGCATATGGCAAGCAGAGGACACATGGTTATTGGGCACTTGAAACTTGGCAAGTCTAAGTGAGGAGCACATATTCAAATTATATTTAACTTTAATTAAATGTATCTATTCACTTGTGGCTAATTGCTGCTTTAGTGGAGAATGTGATTCTGGAGCCCACATTAAACTTGTGAAGAATGGGGTCTTAGTTTTCTTACTGAAAAGGTCTATGATATATAGCTCCTTGAGAGGCTAACTTGCTAATTCTTCTTTACACAACAAGATCTCATGGTATCTTGAGAAGATTATTTTGTCTTTGTAGTACTGGGGACTCATACCTGTGAAGCAAGTGATCTATAATTAAGTCACATCCCCAACCTCAAAAAGGTTTTAATATAGTGAAAATGAGAAGTTTATATTTAAATGTTCAATAGTGTCATATACCCCTGATTAACAGAGGTATATGGATTAGAAGAGAAAAACTCAAAGGACTTTCATAATGTCTAGCCTTGACAATGAAATGTATTTAGAACATAGTTTGCTTGTTTGCCCCATGTTCATAAATCTACCTACACACCTATGTGTCTATACTTAAGCATGGTAGGAATCCATGTTCTTTTTGCTTGGAAAGGCACCTCTTCCTGGTTATATCTCAGAGAAGAGCTGACAGGATTAGGCATTTGAGATAGTAGTAAGAAAGATAGACAAAATATAGATGGTATACATGTACACAATTTGCTGTTTAGGAAAGCCAGCTACTTCGTAGTAAAGTTTTATTTCTATGTCTGTTTTTCAGAGTCCTGGTCATCTTTTCCCAGTATCTCCAGAAATGCCCATATGAAGAACATGTGAAATTAGTGAATGAAATAACCGAATTTGCAAAAACCTGTGTTGCTGACGAGTCTGCTGCAAACTGTGACAAATCAATTGTAAGTACATTCTGATTTTGAGGATCCCTTTGCCTCTTCTATATAATTCTGAGTATTTCAAAGGAAAACAAATACTTTCTCCCATACCTAAGGCCCAGGGGACACCGTGAGAGGGGTCCAGAATAATTGTTAGAGCTAGAGGAACAGGGATTTTGCTATGAGATTGTCTCCTAGTAATGTCACAAGCTAGACTCAAAAAGTCTCACCAACATGACTGGCCAAATGTGAGCTTAAGAGTGACAACACAATAGACATGCCAGGGTGGATGAAAGACCCCAAGGCCTAAACCCTACACAAAAACTTCAGGCAAACAAGGAATGCTGAGAGAGGGAGAAATTGGCTTCTCCAGGGAAGGGAGCACCAATTGGTTAATTCAATACCAATGGTCAGCCCTGAAAACATGCATCCAAGTAACATTATACAGACCAACAGGCTATATTTAGGAATATATATGTGTATAGTACACATATATGTATGTAACAACAATTAATGAGAAATGAGGTCATAGATCTGAAAGAGAAAAAGGGGCATATGTGGGTGGATTTGGAGGGAGAAAAGGGAAGGAGGAAATGATGTAATTATATAGTAATCTCAAAAAAATAAAAGGAGTGATAAAAGGTTATTAAATGATCAAAATTGCAAGCAAATGGAGACTTTCTATCTATTCTCACAACTTATAAAAATTCTTGGAGGCTACAGATAGAAGTTACAATAATGTTAATGGCAATTTGGTATTTGTACAATTTCTTTTCAAGCTCAAAAATCTGATTTCTGTTCACAGAGGCAAATAGTAATAGCATGCTTTATGTAATTATTATTTTTTGTTTGTGGTGAGAGCCTTCTACTCTCTTACTATAGTTGACAATAACTACAATACCACCAAGCTTATCTTGGAATTTGTCTGGCTTAACTGAGAGGCTATGCCAGATGATCAGTAACTGAGTTCCTCCTCTCTGTGTCAGCCATCACACCTCTTTTGGATTTTGTGAATTGCACTATTTTAGTTATCTTTTTTGTTTGTTTGTTTTTTTTGGAGACAGGGCTTCTAGGTGTAGCTTTGGCACCTTTCCTGGAACTCGCCTTGTAGACCAGACTGGCCTCCAATTCACAGAGATACTCCTGGCTCTCCCTCCCGAGGGCTAGGATTAAAGGCATGTGCCGCCATCGCTAGGCCTTATTTTAGGTATGTTATCTGAGTAGAACCACACAGAATGTGTCTTTCTGTGGCTGACTTATTGCACTTACCAACATGTCCTCCAGGTTGGCCCATGTTGGTGCCAGTTGCAGAACATTCCTCTTCTAAGGGTTAGAATAATCCCTAGTGTGTATTCATCACACTCTTACCTGTCCATCCACATTTTCTTTATCCTTTCATCTGCTGGTGGCTGTTTAGGCTGTTTACACATTTTGATTATTACAGGCAATGCTACAGTAGCCTACGAGGGCTAATGTTTTCTTGACATAATGGTACTGTGCTAATCTTCTGGATGCATCATCTGATTTCTATGCTATTTGGTTACTTAGAAAAAATTATAGTGTATAGCTCTTTATTTCTGTTTTAGTGACATAAATATTTTAGACACAATTAAAAAGCGGGGTTTTCAGGCATTTAGAAGAAGTTGTGCTATTTATGGGTAGGGATTTAAAACCTGAGGCATGAGCTTCTCTGACTGCTTAATATATGGGCAAAGCCATTTCTCAAATTGATATCTAGACCCTTTCTTTTTGCTTTTCCTGGAAAAGTTTCCTCTGGAAACCTTTCCCTCTATTTGCAGAGTTAGTGATTCACACAAAATATTACAGTTCTACCTTGATATTCATAAAAGTACATTTTTGAAAGTTAATAATTTCTGTTTAGATAAGTAAAATTTCCATGAAGTTAAATTATTTTTGTAATAAAAATTAATGAGGAAGGGGAGGATTATTTGACAAATGAAGTCCTTTGGAGTGGTATTGTTTCTAGAATATAAGGGCAATCTGTATTTCAATGCAGTAATTATTTATAGTAGATTGTGTAATTACTCAGTTTGACAGGAAACCTACTAAAACCTTGGGCTTCTTCAAAAGGAACAGATCACATGAGAAGTTGTATGAACATGTTGCTCCTGAGCATGAATTCCATGCTTTCTCAAGTCCTAGCTTCCCTTGATTTTTTATTATAGTGACTTCAGTCCTAGCTTTTAGTTCCATATAGAAACTATAGGAATGTAAGGCAACATTCCTTAAGGCCATTAGCTATTTGCTTCTCTGTTTTATTCACCATACACAATACTGTGGCACTTGGCTATTATGAAAATTATCAAAAAATAGATGAATCAAATGAAAGCAAATGAATTTTTATGTGATTTTTTTTGCTTCACAGTTAAAAAATTATATGATTAACAAATATTTATACTTAAATTTATTTTAAGTAGTACAATAAGTCATAAAATTGTATTTACTTCAAAGTGTCATGTGATGTTTCAATATCATGCACATATCATCTATATACCTATACACAAGGCATTTACTTTCTTAATCAAGTTTTATCTGCACATTCATTTTTTTACATTGCTTCTTGGTTATAGAGAAAGTCAGGTACTGGCAGGAACTTGACACCTTCTGTTTCCCATTTAGCAAACTCTTTTTGGAGACAAGCTATGTTCCATTCCAAGTCTTTGTGAAAACTATGGTGAACTGTCTGACTGCTGTATGAAACAAGAACCCGAAAGAAACGAATGTTTCTTGCAACACAAGGATGACAACCCCAACCTGCCCCCACTTGTGAAGCCAGATGATGAGACCATGTGCACCTCCTTTCAGGAAAATACTGCTGCATTTATAGGACAGTAAGTAAACAGATATCTATGTTTTAAATTAAAAACTGGGCAATAGCTCTGCCAGGAACACTTACGCTAGTAGTCATAAAAAACTCAAATACATATGTGAATTTTTGAACGCAGATACACAAATTTAACCTACCTTCTCTCTCTTGACAAGAACAGAGACAGGCCATCACTCATGGCCACAATGAGTAAACTTGGTCAATTATAAATCTTTGGGTTTGGGTTGACTGATCATTTCTGTAGTGTTATGTGCTGTGGGAAATGATTGCCTGCTTTCTCCTTTTTTCATAACTCAGCTATTTGTACGAAGTCGGCAGAAGACACCCTTATTTCTATGGCCCAGAGCTCCTTTACTATGCTGAGAAGTACAATGCCATCATGACTGAGTGCTGTGCAGAAGCTGACAAATCTACCTGCTTAAAGCCAAAGGTGACCCCTGGGAAGATGGGGACAGAACTGCTCTGTATACCAAACCCAGAGATTTGACCGTCTTACAGTTGACTTAGGAAATCTGAATCTCTGAATGAGACTTCTCTGTGTCATTAGAAAACCTTCTTCCCTCTTACATTACCAATGGCTTTTAGTTCTAATACCTTTCTTCCTTCTGAGATTTAGCAGTGATTGTCTAGAGAGGGAATTCTTGGATGTGTGTTTACTCGTCTTTCAATTCTTTATGGTGGTGACTTCTGGAGTGGAATAGTGTTTGTCACACTGGACAGCAAGAGCTAGTTTGTTTGTTTTTTGCTTTTTATTTTTTAGGCCTTCCTTGAGACATTTTAATGGAGAAGGAATTCAAAGCTGTGAATTTTACTGAGGCTAGATGTTGGAATCCATTCATTTTGTCTATACATATTTATTATGCAAATTATTTGTTTTTCTTAGGCTCTCACTCATTTTATGAAAGATGATGAAGTAGGAACTGAGATGAATTAGTCACACAACTAAAAAGTCATATCCAGGGCCCTTCCCCTGGCAATGTCTCTATGCTGCTTTCTAAGTACCTAGCAGTCTCCACTATGCCCATACTGATTTTCATTCTATTAGGTATCAAAATAATCATTTGTCAAAAGAGAGTACATGTGAATTCAGGTGTAAATTATCTTTTAAATTTTTCATTTGGATGAAAGGTGCAACTCAATAGCATAGCTCTGCCAAACATGCACAAGGTCCTGATTTCAACACCCAACCCAACAAATTATCTTGGCATTGGGCTGTCTGAACTTTTGAAGGGGTGTGTGTGTGTGTGTGTGTGTGTGTGTGTGTGTGTGTGTGTGTGTTGCAATTATCTTTTCCAACTGGATTTCTTCTTGTAGCTTGAAGCTCTGACAGAGAAAGTGTTATATTCCTCTGTGCACCACAGACTGAAGTGCTCCAGTATTCAGAGATATGGAGAGAGAGCTTTCAAAGCATGGTACATTGTTTTCCTTACATCACATTTCACGTCTTGATAATGATATTGTCCAATCTACAAGATTGTGCATTTATAAAGTACATCTTGAGAAGTTCATAGAGGTGAAATCAGAAAAACGGTAATAATTTGAAAATTTGTCTCAGTGTTTTTGTTTTAAATTGTCAAAGAATGTAAAAGACTTGATTTTGTCTAACAGAAGACAGGCATTTTGATCCCATTGTTTATAAAGACCAGGAATCTCATGTTAAATGATTAAAAAATACAGTCACTGTCAGAGTAATTAATTTACTTAATTTATTTTCCCTCAATCTGAAAGTGACTCTTGAATGTATGGATAATTGAACTTAGACATCAACCAAGTTGGAGTTATTACTTTGACTTTTCTTACAACTCCAATTCTGTCCCTAATTTCATGTGTTTGCTCCACCCTCTCTTGCTTTTATGTTATGTAGCTGTGTCTGGGAGCATCCTTTAATATAAAATTCAAGGATAATGTGCCTGCCCCTCTAGTACCTCTCCTGTTTGTCAATAATGAATCAACCCAACAGGAGAGAAAATGGAGATGACAGACACTGTGCATGTTCTCTAGAGACTGTCAGCAGGAATTATCCTCATTGAGTCATCCTTACTATCCAAATTCTTAAAGCCAATCAGATCAATAAACATAGCAACTCCAAGATGAAACAACACACTGTTACATGGGCTATGGTTGGTTCTTACAACGACAAGATAGCTTTATTAGAGCTATAGAACTGAAAATTACTTTTGAAATAACGAAGATCTTGGCTTTTGACATCTTGCCATAGAGCTTAGAGGCTCTCTGCTGGAACAATTTCTTGGCAGAAGGATTCATAATTCAAAAAAAAACCTCTCTAATTCTCCAGAAGTTTGGGAATTTTTCCCTCCACAGACCTTTAGAATTCAGAAAATTTAAAATTAAAGGCACACACGTTTAATCCCAGCACTCGGGAGCCAGAGGCAGGTCGATCTCTGTGAGTTAGAGGCCAGCCTGTGCTACAGGAAAGGCTCCAAAGCTACACAGAGAAAGCCTGTCTCAACCCGCCTCCACCCCCCAAAAAAAGAAAAAAAAAAAGAATTCAAGAAAGTATGTCTTAATTAAGACAAAAGATGATGTGTCATCATTTCGAGATAAGAAAACACTTTCATGTCATGATGTAATTTAACCTCATGGATCCTTTGATTTAGTGTGTTGTAACAGTATAAAATCTAAAGCCTGCTTGAGGTCACATTGCTAAGATGAGACCAAGCCTGAGACAGAAGCCAGGTGAGTAAACAAAACTGATGCCCCTGGACTGCCACCGCTTTAGGAATTCCTCTTTGGTTTTAATTTTATGAGGCATTTGCTTTCCACGCACCACCCACATTCTTTCAGTAGATTCTGCCAAAGGAAAACATAACTATTATGTCAGAACTAGCATTCTAGTAAAGCTAGTTGTTGTAACTAGTGAATTTTTATAATTTTCTTCATGTCAGTTAGTTTTGAACTTCCTTGTTATAAATGGTATCTTCTCACTGCTTTCTTACAAATAAAATATAATAATAAGTCTTTGATGGCAAATTTTCTTTTTAGGATGGTAGTTTATACAAGCCAGAAATTCCCCAATGCTGACTTCACAGAAAATAGCAAAGTGGCAACAGACATTACCAAAATCATCAAGGAGTGCTGCCAGGGTGACCTGCTTGAATGCGCAGACAACAGGGTAAATAGTTGGATGTGTTTGGCTGCATTGGTGAACACTGATGGTGGTTGACATGGTCTCTGGGCTCTCCTTTATTCTACCAAGTTTCCTTGTTTTGTGGCACTTTCCAGAAACAAACAAACAAACAAACAACCCAGAACAAAACAAAAAACAAACAAACAAAAAACCAAAGACCAGTATTCTGAATTGTTACATGACCCAAAACGCCTCTGTTCAGCTACCTTCTGAGGAGGCTTAAATAGAAAGAGAACAGTTACACATGTAGATTTCTAAGATGTTTTGGGGAGAGAAGTAGGGCTGGAGACCTCACAGATTGGAGAGGCTTTTAAAGAATGATGCCCTAATCCCTCCATAGTCTTTCCCCTAATTAACTGTGTGTTAAGTGATTAAATATTTGCTGTGACCTCACTTTCTCCAGATTTGTACTATTATCTCCTTCACTTCTCCCTTCAAGAGATTAAAAATACAACCCCATCTTCTTCTGCTATGATAACCCTAGAAAACCTTAGATCCATATGTTATGCATGTAAGCAGGGCCCATAACTCTGCTCATTACTCATTATTTAATTATGCCTCATATTTTAATGAGTTATTTAGTTTTAAATTTTTTAACTTGATTTTGGAGGAATACTTGGAAAAATAGCACTAAATTTTATGGAAAAAACAACCTGAAGTCTCTCAGTCATAGAAACAAAGTCAATTAACAATCAAAGCAAATTAATTTAAATAGATAACTTGATTCTGAACAGTCTCTTTGAATCTATTTGTTTTAGTCACAGCATCTTGAGTCTGCAGGCTCTGAAGCACTGTGTGGGTGAGAATGTGTTGCAGAAGCCATTTTGGTGGTGTATGGTTTTGAGTAGGATGAATATGCTTTATCCACGTAACAGAGGTGTGCAGGAAAATGTATCAAAGATGACTTCTCTTAAACATTTCTTTTCTCACAGGCGGAGCTTGCCAAGTACATGTGTGCAAACCAAGCTTCTATCTCTAGCAAACTGCAGGCTTGCTGTGACAAACCAGTGTTACAGAAATCCCACTGCCTTGCTAAAGCAGAACATAATGACATGCCTGTTGATCTGCCTTCATTAGCTGATGATTTTGATGGTGGTCAAGTGTGCACCAACTATGTTGCAGCCAAAGATATCTTCCTGAGCAAGTGAGGAGATGCCTTTCCTCTTATAGTTTTTTTTTTTTTTTTTTTTTTTTTTTTTTTTTTATACAGGGTCTCATTGTGTATCTCTGACTGTCCTAGAACTCTCACTATGTTTACCAGGCTGGGATTAAAAGCATGTGCCACCATGATGTCTGGCTCCTTTCATAGTTTTGGCAGAGCTGAATAAATTAGGAAGCCTCACCAGGCTGTCTTTGGAGTTACCATGACTTCTGTGGCTCTCAGTAAATTGTTCACTGTGGTAGTAATCTAATTGTACTGAAATGTGATTTTGATTGTATGTTAATAAATAAAGTTGCCTGGGGGTCAGAGCTATTAGAGCCATAGCAAGAGTGTGGTGGTGGTGGTGGTGGTGGTGGTGGTGGTGGTGGTGGCACACGCCTTTATTCCCATAGATCTCTGTGTGTTCAGAGATACAGCCAGCATTGGAGACATATGCCTTTAAGACCTAGGGGGCTGTACATTCAGACAGTGACGAGGTAGTCACGTGTTTCGGTTTACAACCAATGAGAAGGCAGAACAAATACTATAAATAGACGAACAGACAGGAAATAGGTCTCTTTCGGGAAGCTGGGACACCTCAGGCGGAAGGGTAAGATTTTAGCTCTGAGCTCTGACCTCTCGGCTTTCTCTTTTACATTGTTTCTGTGTTTCTTATTTAATAAGATGGTTAGTTACATCTACAGTTCACCCTTGTCATTCTCAGCCTTTAAAATTTACCTGAAAAGTATGTTAAGTAATTTAAAATATTGTTATGAAATCATCCATGCATTTAGCACAAACTCAATGTTCCTTACTTCATATGGATATTTCAGGAAATCTTTAGAAATATTCAATGAATATATATATTGTATGTATCATTCAATCATTCTTATAACCATATTTCTTAAATATCTAATGCATTTGAACATATTATGTATTATTTACTACCTCCTTACCTGTCCAGCTGTATCTATCCATCTCTGCGATGACAGGAAGGATATATATCTATATATATATGTGTGTGTTCATATATATATATGTATATCTATACTAGTATCATATTGATGTATATATGTATATGTGTTTTATGTAAATAAATATCAATATGAAAGTATTTGTTTGGTATTTGTTTGAAAAGACGAGAATGTCACAGTGTGGCAAGGCAGGATACAATTAATAACAAAGGACTATATGTTTTCAGTAATTGCAACAATATATTTTATCTTTTTATTAGGTTATGATTGTACCCTATGCACTAAATAGTACTTAATGAAAGATTTTACTCATATGTAGAAGAAAAAGAAACTTTTAGTATTGTCTCTATTTACTCATTTGTTGAGATACTTTGGAGACATAAATCAAAGCAAACTAGATATACAGTAAAAATAACTATGAATCAAGCATTTAACATGCACCAGTCTCTGTGTGCTTTGACAGTGTGTATTGTATTTATCCCAACCTACCTTGTAAGAGAGATGCTATCCTTCTTTCCCTTCTATATGGAGGAGCCTAATGCCCTGATAGTGTTAATAAGTTGCCCCTGCAGAACAGTAAAATACAGTGTGGTGGGAAAGCTGAACCTGGGAAGAGTTATCTCTGAGTTCCAAGTTCTTGCTGCTTATTTTTCTTCATGGAGCTCATTCCAAAGCGGGACACTTGGAATGTGAATCACTATTGAGTTTACTTTCGTGAGTCTATTACTTGCTCATCTATTTAACTCAGTGTATGTTCATCTTCTTTAGGTTTTTGTATGAATATTCAAGAAGGCACTCTGACTACTCTGTTGCCTTGTTGCTGAGAATTGCTAAGAAATATGAAGCCACACTGGAAAAGTGCTGCACTGAATCTGATCCTGCCATATTATGTGGCAGTGTGGTAGGTTTCCATAGACCAAGAGCACAGCAGCTCCTGGCAGCACTTCCTGTAAGGAGAAAGGAAGCGATGCACTAATGAGAATTGACTTATAGGTCAATTCAGATATTCTCTTGAGATGTAAGCAAGCCTGAGCTCTAAAGTTATTAATCATTATAGGATCAACACTGTATAAAATGTAAAGAAACCTCAAATAATCTTTCTAGAATGGGAAGGTTTGAAGAAAGGAAGGAATCTTTACTTGCACAAAATCTTTACAACCATTTTTCTTTTTTCATACTCTTGAGAATAAAATAGAGTAAATTCAAATGCCAACTAAAAGAGTTTTAACTCTGATTAAAAACACTTAACCCAATAAAAAAAGAAAAAGAAAAAGACAATTACTAGTTTTAAATACTTTACATTGCATTGGATTGATTTATATTATATACAAATTATATATATTGAAATTGATATTGTTAGAAAATACTATATGTATATTTCTAATTGTACTTATACTGTTCATTTAACAATGTAATGCAATTCTCTGATCCTTGAAAGTTATTATTACCAATTATTAGCATATAAAGAAATGAAAGTTAGTAGGTAGACATTATAATTGAACTTGTAGTCATATTAGGTATATTTTCAAGATTGAGCAGAAATATTTTAGATAGGTCATCTTCAAACCCTTCAGAGATCTACAGAATATGGCATTTATAATGTTTTAATAACTTAGAGAATTTTTCTTTTTTGTTATGACCATGAGACATGTCGGTTCCTGGCAGTACCAATTTACTTCAGAGAAAATATGGGCATTGAAGAAACTGCAATTGGAGTTAACTTTCATTGTGGCAAAAGTTAGCCACTGGACAACAAAGTATCCTCGAATCAACTGCTGACAAACAGGACAGACAGGACATGAAAGAAAGGACTACCGATTCTTGCCAAAACAAGTGTGGTTATGGCTTTATCAAAAGGCATCTTCTGAGGCCAGGACAATATGGCACCATCCCTGAAGTGACCTTCGCAATCTGGAAAAAGTACAGTGCACTTTTCTTTGAAGGCAGCTGAACAGGCAGTGGGCTGATGGCTTCTGATGTGCAGTGGAACAACAGCTGAAACAATTATTCTTGAAGAGTAACTAAACTCACACCTCTCAATAGTAGACTGGCATTTAGTAGAAGGATATGGAGAAGAACAGGATGCTGAGATGAAGCAACACACACACATAGCCAAGAAGAATGGACAGCTGAATTTAAAAAAAAAATCAATAATTTCCAGAATTTAAAATCCTGAATCATGACAGAACACTAGTGGAATTCAGGTATTTCTATTACATGGACTGCTTTCACCCATTGTGAGGTTGAACTGTTGACGTTGTGTACATCCTACTTCACAAATGAGTCTGTCAGATACACTAAGCCTATAGGCTAAAGATGATGCCACAACACTGTGGAGAAACCTCAGGTGACTGTCCAGGCAGCAGGCTATTTCTGTCAACTCACAATATTTTGGAAGTTGCTTGCATCTACTTCCTGTTTTAATTTTTGTTAGGTAATATTATTTCCTTCTTGGATCTCTGAGGGAATTGAAGATTAGTTAGTTATAGTTGAAGATTAATTAGGAAAGAAAGTGAATTAGGTACATTTTGGACTTACCAAAATAGGATAGATAATGGAATTATTTTCTCTGAATTTGTCAAATACAAATGGACTAGACATTGTTTAGATATTTATTACTTGTATATATGGTATGTAGTTATTGTACTTTTGTATGCAGTTTTCTTATGTTAGTTATAACCTTCTTCCTTTTTTCTTTTTATTAAAATAGAAAAGGGGAAATATGGTGATATTTTATTTGTACTAAAATGTGATTTGTATGTTAATAAATAAAGTTGTCCAGGGGTCAGAGCTAATAGCAAGCCATCACAGAAGCTAGGTGGTGGTGGTGCACGCTTTTACTCCCAGCACTTGGTAGGCAGAGTTAGGTAGATCTCTGTGGTTCAAGGATACAGCCAGCATTGGAGACACATGCCTTTAATCTCAACACCAGCCATAGAAGACCTGGACATCTGTACAGACAGGCAGTGACGAGGAGGTCATGTGTTTGGGTATACAACCAATGAGAAAGCAGAACAGAAAGTCTTTATAAAGACAAACACACAGGAAGTAGCTCTCTTTCAGAGAGGTAGGACCACCACGAGAGGAAGTGTAAGGTTTTTAGCTCTTGGCTATTGCTCTGACCTCTTGACTTTCTTCTTTGCATTGGTTCTGTGTTTCTTATTGAATAAGATGGTTACTTCTACAACCCAATCCCCCAATTGTCCACTATTAGCAGTAATATCTCAAAGGAGTTTGTATACTCTGTTACTTGAAAATTCTTTCAAACATATTGGAGAAGGTTTTGGAGTAATTTTACAAGAAGATATACTTGCAAATTTGTTGTGGCAGACTTCTGGGTTCCTATCAAAACACAGTGGTTTGTGACCTATTTGGGGCCAGAAGAACATTATACCTTAAAGAAGCTTCTGAGTAACAGGCACTAATCTGTGACTGAGTCTGGAAGTAGACTTTCTCATCTCAGAGACCTCAAGATCCAACTAGAGAGATTGCCTAAAAATGGTGGCTGTTATCTATTGATGGTCTGCTGTTGACTAGGTGTGATTTTAATTTCATCCACTTAGTTGGTTAACAGAACAGTTCTAGTTAAGTACATGCAATGCCACTGTAGAGGGGATCAGCCTGAAGCTTAGACATGGGAAGAACAGTTGCACAACAAGAAAACAAGTCAGGTGACCTGGTGCAAACACAGCCATTGAATCCCAGAGCCTGAAGATTCTTATTGACTTGCACCAAATGACCTTGCAAATAAAAGGAACAATTTAAATGTAATGTGACAGACATGACAGGGATGATCTCCTGAAGTCTCTTCGGACAGAGGAAGGGAGAAATGCAAGTGACCTACACTGGGCTTTCAGGAAGGTTGCTATAAACACAATTGTTTTATGTTGCAGCTTGGTGAACTTCCTCCTCTTGTAGAAGAGCCTAAGAATGTAGTCAAAACTAACTGTGAACTTTTTGAGAAGCTTGGCGAGTATGGATTCCAAAATGAGTGAGTAGTTTTTTAGCTATTTTTTCCCTTGGTCAATTAAATTACTTAAAGCAATGTATAGGTGACCGAGCATGTGGCCTTAGTAATGAAAACACATTATTTATAATCCTGGGCTCATAGAAAACCTTGATATATTGGAGCTGGGAGTATCCTTCAAAGGTTAGGCAGAGTTTATGAGCAAGCAGTAGAACAATATAGGGTAGAACAAGAAAGAGCATGCTTTGGATAGCAAAACCTCAAGAATTGGTAGAAATGCTGAACATAAAAATATAACAAAAGATTTAGATAACATTCAAATGATACAAGAATAAGGGCTCACTTCAGAAAACATTGGAGCTTGAGAGTTATACCTAAACTTTCATCGTTGTGATTTTGTATTCCTATGGAATTTCATGTAAGAAGAGATAGATTATGAATGCCCTGCTGGAGTAATGTCCCAATTCCATAGAACCTTATCTATGGAGGTAAAGTGAAGACACATTGTTCCTTATTCAGGTTGTTGCAGTTTTAGTGCTCTTCTAACTCTCGCATTTGGAGTTGACATGATTTATTCACTTGAGTAGATTACAGTCATTCACTGACTTTTATTATTATGTTTCATTGATAAATACTAGATGTTATTAGATGCTAGGTAATGTACCAGGCAGACACATTATTTGCTTTCATTTAATCCTTGTGCAGTCTCTATTAAACCAGCCATCTTTTCATCAGTATTTTTAAGATTATCACAGTGTTAATACGTGTAAGTTTGTGATAGAATTTATTTCAAGCAGCACCAAGTACATTAATACTGTTAGACTAGAGAAATGTAACTCACTTCCTTATGACTATAGTACAGATCTAAGACTAAGATCATATGCTCCAGCAAATTTTCATGGACATGTAGTTAATTGCTCAGGAGAAGGCCTTCCTCTAATACTATGTTATCATCCTGGAAGTGAAGAACTTTGGTTCATGTGGAAAAACTATCTTAGTTGTCTTGGGGTAAATATTCTCTTGTTGAAATACTTTACAGCAGACCAGTTTCTTGTCTGGATGGAAACAAATAAGTTATTTTTTATAACAGGCTCCTAGTTCGTTACACTCAGAAAGCACCTCAGGTGTCGACTCCAATTCTTGTGGAAGCTGCAAGAAACCTAGGGAAGGTGGGCAGCAAGTGCTGCATGCTTCCTGAAGCAAAGAGACTGCCCTGTGTGGAAGATTATGTGAGTCTTTTAAACTATGATTAAGTCAGCAGTGCTGGGTTTTTGTCTTCAGATATTGACACTTCTAACTTTAAGGAGCAAGGGTATGCTGATATGTGCATGTGTATATGGTAGCTGATATGGGTACCTATATTAAAGTGAAAGAGAATTTTTATAAGTCATATGTTTGGTTTCAAAGATAAATAAATCACTATGGCAATCAATGCTGAATTCATAGTTGTTAATTCAATATGGCAGTTCTTTTAGTGCATCAGAAAGTGAGTGTCTGTGGATCTATTGACTGTTCTCCTCCTTTGTCTGCCTGTCCCTTAGCTGACAGAGATCCTGAACTGGGTATGTGTGCTGCATGAGAAGACTCCAGTGAGTGATCAGGTCACCAAGTGTTGTAATGGATCTGTGGTAGAAAGGCGACCATGCTTCTCTGCTCTGCCAGTAGATGAAACATATGTCCCCAAAGAATTTAAAGCTGAGACCTTCACCTTCAATGCTGGTATCTGCACACTTCCCAAGAAGGAGAAACAGATAAAAAAACAAATGTGAGCAATATTTTCTTAATGCATAGGTCTTTTTCCTGGGTATTGCTTTCTCTACAATATCAATGACAGAGACCCAGCAATCTCCTCTTACTTGGCTTTGTTTAATTCTTATAACATCCCCATTATTACCTTCAAATGGGGCAGATGTTAGAGAGCAAAATTCTGTTTATTAAGTGCAAAGGGAGAAGTCTTTCAGGAATTTTCTGGAAACTACGTAAAACACTGAGTGACTTGCATTGATTATTCCATTTCATCCAGTCCTAGCCAAGTGGCCCTAATGGCCCTCATACACAGTCAAGAATACTAAGTTTGGCAATGGCCTGCTTGGTCCTGGAAGCCAAAGTCACTTGGCTCCACGATGTGTAAACTTCAACTGTGGCTTTGCCATCCTTGCTGTCTTGGTTTCCTTCATGGGTGTCAACATTTCCTTGCTCTTCCTGCCTTCTGTCCTAATGCAGGGCACTTGCTGAGCTGGTGAAGCACAAACCCAAGGCTACAGATGAGCAGTTGAAGACCGTGATGGGCGATTTTGCAGCTTTCTTGGATAAGTGCTGCAAGGCTGACGACAAGGAGGCCTGCTTCTCTGAAGAGGTAACAGAGCTTTTTACACTGTGTATGTTCAGTTTCCGTTTGTGTGCATTTGGTCAGGTTGGAGCTGAGACACTCATATGCTGAATGATGTGATCAATCTAGATCGTGTTCACTACAGAACTGTAATACAAACTGACTCACGTAACTCTTAAATTGTGTGTCCTACCACACTGTAGCATATAAAATGTTCATAAAGGCCATTCAATTCCAAACTTATGACACTTAAGATCATAGAAATATTTGTAATGCCCAGAATCATTAACTCATTTAATCCTTGTCTTGAAATGTTACACTTTGGACTGACTAATATCACACGTGAGAGGAGAACATTTACAATTACATGTCTGAATCATTTCACATTTTCCCCCATGCCCTAACAAGAGTTTACTTTAGTCTTTTGGATACAACAGATATCAGTGAGCTTTGTTTAAGAATTCTAGGAGAACTGTAATTAAGTGATGCAAGGCATGTGAATTTACATTATAATCACTGAAAACTGTGGAGGTGCAAATTCCAATAGTCTTGCTAGTATTTTTCTAACATGTATCATTTGTGTGTGTGTGTGTGTGTGTGTGTGTGTGTGTGTGTGTGTGTGTGTGTGTGTGTGTTTGTGTGTTTTCAGGGCCCAAAACTCGTTGCTGCAAGCCAAGAGGTACAAATTCCAATAGTCTTGCTAGTTTTTTTCTAACATATATCATTTGTGTGTGTGTGTGTGTGTGTGTGTGTGTGTGTGTTTGTGTGTTTTCAGGGTCCAAAACTTGTTGCTGCAAGCCAAGCGGCCTTAGCCTAAACACATCACAATCACAAGCATCTCAGGTAAGTGTATTGGGATTTTTTGAAAAAAGCAATCATATACATTTTTCCTAAAATGGCTAAGATTTGCTGACCATTTGGCAAGAGCCATGTAGACTAGCACCTGCCACCAATCTTAGGCCTTCATTTATGTTCACCGATTTGTATATAAGAAAATGAATACATAAAGGTCTAGATCAATGCAATTTACCCAAGGGGCAGCCAAACTAGGGAGAGAAGGAGCCAAACTCGAGAATTCACTCCAGAGCTGAGGACTTAATCATGGCTCTGTTCTGACTTACATGGTGCACTACATGGAGTCACACATGTTAGTCCAGTCAAGGGTGGCCTAAGAATAAAAGTGAAGCCATATGAAAGAACATTTTTTAGTCAAAACAATTGTGTATTGTTGATTCTGCAGAGTTTGAGCCAGTACTTCTATAAATTCATTTCATCAGAAGATTCAATGGAGCTTTTTTATGGTGGTCCTTGTTTCATAATAAATCATCTGTTTCCAAATCTCTGATGTGTCACATGCCAAGCTTTGACAGAATTTATATTCAGATTTCAAAACAGCATTTGAAAATGTAGATAATTGAACAGAGCTATGATGATAACTATTGTTTGAAATATTTTGGAAGAGAATTTAAAAAATAGACCAACAATGGAATAAGGTGGCAAAATAAAAGTTTCCCCACATGAAAACACACATATATTGTGTATTCAATCAAAGAACCTACATATATAGGGTTATTTCAAAATTATTTCCATTTTAGAAGGAAAAGGAAATTTTGTTGCATTCTGAGAAGACAGCTTTCATTTTTAATAAATTAGGGAATAAGTAGGTCTTGAGAAATGGTGAGACTTCTGACCTGACACATGAGGGCCCTGATGGGACCAGTGAGGAAGAGCAGGTGTCAGAACTGGCAACAGTCTATCATCTGTTCCTGAGTGAGGGAGGTAAGCTAAGTCTAGGTCATGCTTAGTCTGTCTAGACCAGTGAAAATTGCAAAAAGAATTTAAGAGATTCAAAATTTCTAAAAATAGTTTTGGAAAAACATTTTCCAATTTTAAAAGACACTTTTTTTGTTTTTCAGTATACTGAGAGAAAAGGAGAGACAAAGACTCAAGCCTTACTCATCTTTTCTGTTGGTGTGAAGTCAACACCATAAGGAACACAAATTTCTTTAAATATTTGACTTCTTTTCTCTGTACTGCAATTAATAAAAAATGACTCTGTATTTTCCAGGACTGTATTTTCCAAAGTCATGCTCCCCCTGACAGCCTTGTAGGCTCTGGGAAATACTCAGGTGCTCTTCATCCCCACAGCCTTGTAGGCTCTGGGAAACACTCAGTTTTCTCTCTTCTTTTCTTCAGCAGAGGCTCTAGCTCCTTATAGGCAACCCAATGAAAATAAAAGTCAATACTCTCCCAAGTTGTGGGCAGTGAGCATATAAACTAATTTCAACATTATGAGAGTTCTGAATGAGAGACTAAAAGCTAATGAACCATGGCATTCCTTTGTCAGTGGGACTCTAAGAATGAGTTGGGGACAAAGGAGACAGGAATGTCTTTAAAGGTGGCTCGGTGAACCGATAAAGTAAGTGATCCAAAAATTTACTACAGTTCAGGATGATAGCCTAATGCCTCAAGAAACAATTTTGGAAGAGGGGACTGGGTGATCTGGATGGGTGCTGAAGGACACTGGATTGATGAAGAGGGGACTGGGTGAACTGGAAGGGTGCGGAAGCACACTGGATTGATGTAGCACAAGTGTTTTGGGTGGTGAAACAGTCATATAAAAATTTCAAAGTTACATTCAATGCTAGATTCTTTTCTCTGTCCCAGGAGGCAATTGCTCATATATGCTATCGTCTATGAATTCTGTAGACTTATCCAAGGATTGTCTATGATTTTACATACATAGCCATTCATAGCCATATGAAATTTTTATTATTATATCATTGATTTCAAATTGTGCCTATTATTCTACAACCGGCTCCTAGCATTCCTTTGTAGTTTCATTTAAAGCATGATACTTGAAAAGAAGAGTAGACCCCATGTAAAGAAAGGTCCTTTTCAATCCTCTTATACGCCACACTCTCCTCTCCCTCAACCTGTACTTTGGCTTCCTGATGAAAGTATCAAAGACAGGAGAAAGACTGGAAGGATAGAATAAAGATTGGGACCTGGCCTGGTGGAAACCAGGAAGTATAGAAGACAGTATTGAGTAAGGTGTTGCTATTCAACTGGACCAATAGGGGCCAGGTCTAGATGCACTGTCTGGAAGTAACCACTCCTAGATACCAAAGGGGAACTTCACACTTAGAGAGACTTGTGCTCCACAGTGCACTCTTCCCTGAGCCTCCACTTCTCCTGCTTCCCATAGAGTCAACATCTGAAACTAACGAGCCCAGGTTAGCTCTGTTTTGCAAGATCAGCCTTTGGGGGATAATTCCCATCTGTCTATCATCTAGCTGTTTGTCTCTGTATTTTACTTCATGATTCAGATGGCTGGGCTACCAGAACATTGCAGGCCTACTGGTGTGTGTGTGTGTGTGTGTGTGTGTGTGTGTGTGTGTGTGTGTGTGTGTGTGTGTGTGTGTGTCCATGTGTATTTGTATGTGGGAGCGTGTATTAAAGTTGGTCTCATAACACACTGGAGACATGATATGATGTCAACATGATTTAATACTGGGATGTTAGGTTAATGACTTCTTTTTTTTTTTTACAGATTATTTTTAGCTCTATTAAAAATGCAAATTAAGTCCTATTATTTTGTTTGATTTGTTTTTTATTTTTATTTTTTTTTCATTTTTATTAAGAGATTTCCTATTCATTTTACATACCAACCACAGATTCCCCTCTCCACCCTCCTCCTGCCCCCAGACTTCCCCTGGAACTTACTTCCATTCCCACCTTCTTCAAGGCGAGGTCTCCCATAGGGGAGTCAGCAGAGCCTAGTACATTCAGTGGAGGCAGGTCCAAGCCCCTCTCTCCCTGCACCAAGGCTGTGCAAAGTGTCCCAGCATGGGCTCCAAAAAGCTGGCTCATGCATCACGGATGATTCTAATCCCACTGCTTCGGGACCCCCTAAACATTTCAAGCTAAACAACTGTCCAGAGTGCCTAGTCCAGTACCATGGGGGCTCCTCAGCTATTTGTTCACAATTCATGTGTCCACTAGATTGGCTGGTCATCTCTGTACATTTTCCCATCATGATCTCAGTGTCCATTGCTCATAGAATCCCTCCTCTCTCATCGATTGGACTCTGGGAGCTTGTCCTTGCTTCTGGGGCATGGATCTCTGCATCTGCTTCCATCAGTCACTGGATGAGGGCTCTATGATGACAGTTAGGGTATTCAGCCATCTGAAAACTGGAGTAGGCCAGTTCAGGCACCCTCTCAACTATTGCCAGTAGTTTTAATGTGGGGTTATCCTTGTGGATTCCTGGAAACTTCTCTAGCACTCTGTTTCTCTCTGTTCCCATGATGTCTTCATTTATCATGGTGTCTCTTTCCTTGCTCTCCCACTATGTCCCTGTTCTAGCTCTAACCTCCTATTCCCCCTTCTAATCCCCCTCCCCTTGCCCTCCATTACCCCCTGTCACCCCCAGTTTGCTCATGTAAACCTCATCTATTTCTCCTTTGCTAGGCAATACATGCGTCCTTCCTCGGGCCCTCTCTGCTAGCTAGCCTCCCTCAAGATGTAGGTTGCAGTCTGGTTATTGTTTGATTTACATCTAGTATCTGAAAGGGAAAAATTAGTAGTCCTCTTGAAAGATGATACCACCCCCCAAAGATTTTTTCTGACTAGCCGATTTAGATCTGACCAGAGATTGAACTGGTGTGAAGATAAGGCTTGAACAATAAATCTAAATGTATATATCCTAGACTCAGCAAAACAGGATATAGGGAGTAAAAAATTACATCTCTGTAGATACCCTGCATCCTGTCAGCAGTTAGTAACTTCATGATTATAGTTCAGCCAGTAACCTCAAAGACCTACTTCACCCCAGCTCCCTCATCCAATCCTAAGATATGTAAACCACTGCATGTAAACTATTCCTATATAACCCCCTTGTAATGAGTGTTAGGGGGCTTTCTCCTGTACTCACTGGGAGTGTTGGGCAAAGTTCCTACCGGGCTTGGCTGAAATAAAGACACCTTTTGTTGTTGTATTGGAAGTTGGTTCCTTGGTAGTCTGGTTGCAGGACTCAGGATGCAGGCATTACAGTATCCACTTATGAGTGAGTACATGCAATGTCTGAGTCTGGGTTACCTCACTCAGGATGATATTTTCTAGTTCCATACATTTGTCTACAAATTTTATGATGTCATTGTTTTTCTCTGCTGAGTAGTACTCCATTGTGTATATGTACTACATTTTCTTAATCCATTCTTCAGTTGAGGGGCATCTAGGTTGTTTCCATGTTCTGGTTATTGTGGTGATATTGTGTTCCCCAAAATATTGTGCACCTTAATAAACTTATCTAGGGTCAGAGAACAGAACAGCCACTAGATATAGAGGCCAGAAAATGGTGGCACACATGCCTTTAATCCTATTACTTGGGAGGCAGAGATTTATCCAGATCTCTGTGAGTTTAAAGCCACACTATAAACAGCCAGGCATGGTGACTCTTGCCTTTAATCCCAGGAAGTGAGCCTCTAATCCCAAGAAGTAATGGTAGAAAGCAGAAAGACATATAAGGCGTGAGGAGCAGGAATTAGAGCCTGGTTAAACTTTTAGACTTTTGAGCAGCACAGTTCAGCTGAGAGGCATCCAGTCTGAGGAAACAGGATCAGCTGAGGAATTGGCAAGGTGAGGTGGCTATTGCCTGTTCTGTTTCTCTGATCTTCCAGCATTCACCCCAATACCTGGCATCAGGTTTGATTTTATTAATAACACCTTCTAAAATTCATGCTACAGGCTATTACAAATAATGCTGCTAAGAACATAGTTGAGCATGTGTCCTTATGATATGATTGAGTATCCTTGGGTATATGCCCAAGAGTGATATTCCTGGGTCTTGAGGGAGTCTGATTCCCAGTTTTCTGAGAAACCGCCATACTGATTTCCAAAGTGGCTGTACAAGTTTGCATTCCCACCAACACTGGAGGAGTGTTCCCCTTGCTCCATATCCGCTCCAACATAAGCTGTCTTCAGTGTTTTGGATGTTAGCCATTCTGACAGGTGTAAGATGGTATCTCAGAGTCATTTTGATTTGCATTTCCCTGATGACTAAAGATGTTGAACAATTCCTTAAATGTCTTTCAGCCATTTGGAATTCTTCCTTTTAGAATTCTCTGTTTAGCTCTGTAGCCCATTTTTAATTGGATTGTTAGGTATTTTGACGTCTAGATTCGTGAGTTCTTTATATATTCTGTAGATCAGCCCTTTGTCAGATGTGGAGTTGGTGAAGATTTTTTCCCATTCTGTAGGCTGTTGTTTTGTTTTATTTACTGTGTCCTTCGCTCTACAAAAGCTTCTCCGTTTCAAGAGGCCCCATTTATTAACTGTTGTTCTCAGTGTCTGTGTTATTGGTGTTATATTTAGGAAGTGATCTCCTGTGCCAATGCATTCAAGACTACTTCCTACTTTCTCTTCTATCAAATTCAGTGTAACTCAATTTATGTTGAGGTCTTTAATCCACATGGACTTGAGTTTTGTGCATAATGACAGATATGGATTTATTTGCAGTCTTTTACATGTTGACATCCAGTTATGCCAGCACCATTTGTTGAAGATGCTTTCTTTTTTCCATCATACAGTTTTGGCTTCTCTGTAAAAAATCAGGTGTTCATACATGTGCAGATTAATGTCAGGGTCTTCAATTTGATTCCATTGGTCCACATGTCAGTTTTTCTGCTAATACCAAGCTGTTTTTATTACTGTAGCTCTATAAGAGCTTGAAGTCAGGGAATCATGATGCCTCCAGTGGTTGCTTTATTGTACAGGATTCTTTTAGCTATCCTGGGTTTTTTGTTTTTCCATATGAAGTTGAGTATTATTCTTTCCAGGTCTGTGAAGAATTGTGTTGGGATTTTGATAGAGATTGCATTGAATCTGTAGATTGCTTTTGGTAAGAATGCCATTTTTACTACATTAATCCTACCTATCCACAAGCATGGGAGGTCTTTCCATTTTCTGATATCTTCTTCAATTTCTTTCTTCAGAAACTTAAAGTTCTTATCACACAGGTCCTTCACTTGCTTAGTTAGAGTTATCCCAAAGTATTTTGTATTATTTGTAGCTATTGTAAAGGGTGATGTTTCTCTGATTTCTTTCTCAGCCCTTTTATCATTTGTATATAGGAGGGCTACTGATATTTCTGAGTTAATCTTGTATACTGCCACATTACTGAAGGATTTTATCAGCTGTTGGAGTTCCCTGGTAGAATTTTTTGGAGTCACTTATGTACACTATCATATTGTCTGCAAATAGTGAAAGTTTGACTTCTCCCTTTCAAATTTCTATCCCATTGATCTCCTTTTGTTGTCTTATTGCTCTAGCTAGAACTTCAAGTACTATATTAAATAAATATGGAGAGAGCAGACAGCCTTGTCTTGTTCCTGGTTTTAGTGGGATCATTTTGAGTTTCTCTCCATTTAATTTGATGTTGGCTATTGGCTGTTGGCTTGCTGTAAATTGCCTTTATTATGTTTAGGTATGTTCCTTGTATTCCTGGTCTTTCTAGGACCTTTATCATGAAGGGGGTTGAATATTTTCAAAGGCTTTTTCAGCATCTAATGAGATGATCGTGTGGTTTTTTTTCCTTTCAGTTTGTTTTTATGGTGTGTTACATTGACAGATTTTCAAATGTTGAACCATCTTTGCATCCCTCTGATGAAGCCCACTTGGTCATGGTGGATAATTTTTTTGATGTGTTCTTGGATTCAATTTGCCAATATTTGATTGAGTATCTTTGTATCAGTGCTCATGAGGGAGATTGGCCTGTAATACTCTTTCTTTTTTGCATCTTTGTGTGGTTTGGGTAACTGTAGCTTCATAAAAAGGGTTTGGTAATGTTCCTTCTGTTTCCTTTGTGTGGAACAATTTGAAGAGTATTGGAATTAGCTCTTCTTTGAAAATCTGGTAGAATTCTGCACTGAAACCATCTGGACCTGGGCATTTTTTGGTTGGGGACTTTTAATGACTCTATTTCCTTAGGGATTATTGGTCTATTTAAATAGTTTATCTGGTCTTGATTTAATTTTGGTTTATGGTTCCTATGCAAAAAATTGTCCATTTCTTTTAGATTTTCCAATTTTGTGGAGTACAGGTTTTAGAAGTATGACCTGATGATTCTCTGGATTCCCTTGTTACCTATTGTTATGTCTCCCTTTTCATTTCTGATTTTGTTAATTTGGATGCTCTCTCTCTGCCTTTTGGTTAATTGGATAAGGGCTTGTCTATCTTGTTGATTGTTTCAAAGAACCAAGTCTTTGTTTTATTGATTCTTTGTATTATTCTCTTTGTTTCTATTTTATTTATTTCAGCTCTCAATTTGGTTATTTCCTGGCATCTATTCTTCCTGGATGAGTTTGCTTCTTTTTGTTCTTGAGCTTTCAGGTGTACTGTTAAGTCACTAATGTGAGATTTCTCCATCTTCTTTATGTGGGCACTTAGTGCTATGAATTTTCTTCTTAGCACTTCTTTCATAGTGTCCCATAAGTTTGGGTATGTAGTACATTCATTTTCTTTGAATTTTAGGAAGTTTTTAATTTCTTCCTTTATTTCTTCCTTGACCCATTGGTGATTCATTTGAGCATTATTCAGTTTCCATGAGATTGTAGGCTTTCTGTAATTTTTGTTGTTGTTGAAATCTAACTTTAAGCCACAATGGTCCAATAGAATACAGAAGATTATTCCAGTTTTTTGTGTCTGTTGAGATTTGCTTTGTGACTGAGTATGTCATCGATTCTAGAGAAGGTTCCATGGGGTGCTGAGTTGAAGGTATATTCTATTTTGTTAGGGTGGAATGTTCTGTAGATATTGATTAAATCCATTTGAATCATAACATCAGAAACATACCTTATTTCTCTGTTAATTTTCAGTCTGGCAGATCAGTCCAGTAGTGAGAGTGGAGTGTTGAAGTCCACTATTAATGTGTGGGGTTTGATGTGTGACTTAAGCTTTACTAACGTTTCTTTTACATACATGGGTGCCTTTGTATTTGGAGCATAAGTGTTCAGAATTGAAACTTCATCTTGGTGGATCTTTCCTGTGATGAGTATGTAATGTCCTTCCCAATCTCTTTTGATTAATTTTAGTTTGAAGTCTATTTTGTTAGACATTAGGATAGCTGCACCAGCTTTCTTCTTAAGTTCATTTGATTGGAAAGACTTTTCCCAGCCTTTTTCTCTGAGGTAGTGTCTGTCTTTGAAGATGAGGTGTGTTTCTTGTATGCAGCAGAAGGATGGATCCTGATTTCATATCTATTCTGTTATCTTGTGTCTTTTTATAGGTGATTGAGTCCATTGATATTAAGGGATATTAATTACCATTGATTGTTAATTCCTTTTATCTTTTCATGGTAGTGTGTGTGTCATGATGGGAAACCTACAGAGATGACCAAACCAAACTAGTGGGAACTCATGAAAGTTGGATCAAAGGCTGTGGAGCCTACATGGGACTGGTCTAGGGCCTCTGCATGACAACACAATTGAGTAGCCTGATTTGCTTGGGGGGCCCCCTGGCGGTAGGATCAGAATACATCCCTGGTGCATGAGAGGGCTTTTTGGAGCCCACTACCTGTGATGGGACACCTGGCACAGCCTTGATGCAGGGGGAGGGGCTTGGACCTGCCTCTACTGGATGTGCTTCCCCATGGGAGGCCCTGCCTTCTTGTGGGGAGGAGTGGGAGGTGAGTTGGGAGGGGAAAGCTGGGGAGGCAGAGGAGGGAAGAGGGGAATCTCTGATTGTTGTGTAAAATTAATGGGATTTTTTTAAAAAATAGAATATTGTTATTAAAGGTAATACTTGTTTATGTTCATTTCTAAAGATTTGGAATTTATTGTTTTGTTTCTTTTTTCTTCTTTTTGGTTTTTGATTTTTACTTGTTTGTTTTGTTTTGTTTTTTGAGACAGGGTTTCTTTGAGTACCCTTGCTGTCCTGGATCTTGCTCTGTAGACCAGGCTGGCTTCGAACACACAGAGATCTGCTTAGCTCTGCCTCCCAAGTGCTGGGATTAAAGGCATACACCCCCACTGCCTAGCTGGAATTTAATGTTTTATAATCTCCCAAGGCCAGTCCTTACCTAAAACTTCCCAACCTATTACCCAGCTAAAACTTGAAATTTAAGTCCTGAAATTTCTGAGTTTTGCAAATAACTATAAACAGTATAACAATGAGAAATGGATTATTTGATCAAAAATCACTTGTGAATTTCTCATAAAACAAATAAGTAATTGTCCATGATATTTCTTTTAGAGTATTAGAGAGAGAGGTGCTGTAGCTTAATTATTGTAAGCTATATAATATAAATGTTGGAAAGATGATTGTAAAATATTACTGGGTATATAAGTATTGAATTGTTCATATTGACTTTTTGTGATATTGCCATTGATTTAAAAAAAACCCTTTATTAAAATAATATACATGGATTTGAAGGTTTTTTTGGAAAACAGTTTCAGGGAATAATACCATGACAAAAGTATGCATTCCAATAGAATGTGTAACAAACATGAGTAACTTCTGACTCTAGAGCACTCCTTCCCGGATGGGCCTGATTAGTAGTTGTGACTACACCAGTGTACTTAACACCAAAAGCCTAAATAAGTAGCTAAAATGCATATAATTGACATTTCAATAGTTCTACTATATCTATACTCTTTCTACAGTAACATATTAAAAGTATGTAAGTTAGCCATTTCATATTGCTTTAAAGGCAGATGACTGTATTGATCAGTCCAAATACTTTCTGTGATTACATGTGAAACTGGCCAAGATAAGCACATCAGGAATGATGGTATCTGAGAAAAAAACATTTCCTGGGATCAACCAACAAGGTGTCCTGCTGACAAAGCACAAGACACAAAGTAACGCTTCATTCTTATTTTAAGTAGTGTCACCCCATGCTTTACTCATGCTCAACAGATGCTGAGTGGACACTGTAACACAGGCTGTGTTCCAGACTGTGAGGATACAGTGAATAAGATACAAAAATAGGAAATGAATAAGACACTCTTGACTTCAAGGAGCTCACCATCCAAGAGAAGAGACAAGTGGACCCCGGAAAGTAATTCCAGTGCAGCCTTAGTGCAGCATTGCAAGACACTGTGCATGGAGAACACATGGAGTAGCTAGGATAGTAAAGTAGAGGCCCTGAACCAGACAGCGATCTTATGTCTAAGGATGTGTGGGTGCAAACTCTGTAGCACCTATGCAACTCAGAAGACTGTACAATTTAGAGTGTGCTTTCACTGGATAAATTTGTGTTTGTGGAGCAACATTTTGGAGGTTATGAGGGCCTAGCTAGAAAAATGTCATGAGCAGGCACAACATTGTGGGAAGTAGGAGGATGAAAAGGCGGGTCATTTCAAAAGTTTCCCCAAAGAGCAAATCAGAGAAGTAGGCCCCACCTTAGAAAAGAGTGGAACTTCCTGTGGGAGCATTAGGAAAGCAATTAAAAGTAAGCTGGCCGGTGGAAAAGAAAAACTGAAATTTCAGTTATTTGGGTTTCCAAGCTAAGTGTGGGGATATGGTTATTTTACTAGTATAAGCTCCTTCAAAAGATAATATCTCTGAAGAATGCAACAAGATATCTGGGTGAATGAGTTATTAATGATGACTGATAAACTCTATCACACAGATAATTAGGATAAAACAGAATTCCTGATTCAACCATTACTGGGAACACCATTGGCCTGGGAGATTGAGACGTTTTACTAAGGCTCATGGAAGCTATAAGCTGTTAATGAGCATGAGTAGTGGAGGGAAAGTAGCCTTTAATGTAAAAGAAGAGCAGAACAAGTCTAAAAAGAAAAAAAAAAAACTAAGAAAGGTCAATCAGGGTTCTAGGGGGGCCTGGTGTGAGATGAGGTAGTTGTATGGAAGACAGCTTTGTATCACATATTCGCTACAGTAAACATTTCAGTTTGTATTAAAAAACTATTGAATGGCTTCATTAGCTCACTGATTTAATCTGATTTATGCTTCAGAAAGATTATCCCAGCTGCAATGTGGGGAGGAGGTTACAAAGATAAAAGCAATGTACGAGGAAAAATGGCCAGAGAATTAATGCAATAATCCTGGCAACAGAAAAGAAGAGCTTGAATCCTGTCAATGGTATAGACATGGACACCCATGGAAATATTAGAGTGAGACCAAGAATAATACTGGCTTTTGACCTAACAAGAAAATCCCTTCTCTACAATATGTTAAAAAAATCTCCTGTTTTCTTCAGTTTTATAGTTCCCCAGAGGTCAACCAAACCGATTATATGTGCCCATCAAAAATCTGTCTTCCTCCTCTGCTAGACCATGATTGAAGGACCGTAACTATGGAATTCTCTCTCCAAACAATCCTTGAGAATCTTCTGAGGCCTGATAGGACTTCTTCCATCAGGATATCCTACTGTTACTCAGTGGTTGCAAAGCATTGGCCGAAAAACCAGTGATATAACAAGATGACTGGTGGGGTCTGAACATGTTAAATTTCAGGCATTTCGAGTCTTCTAAGAACAAATATCTTTTGGATGGTTATATATTAAAGGATACAGAGGTCCCAGACAAGGCTTCATCTATGAGCATTATTTGTGAGTCATGAAGAAGGGAGAAATTGCCAAGTGTTGTGGCTCATATCTGTAATTACAACATCCAGGAGTCTGAAGCAGAAGGACCACAAGTTGCAAGCCAGTCTAGCTACATAGTAAGACTGATTCTCAAAAGAGAAAAAAAATAGCCTTGGGAGAAAGTAAAATGATACATAAAGGAAAAATCTATGATGCAATCTTAAGAAAGATTCCAAATTCAAGAACAAATGACCAGAGGCATGGGAGAAAATCAAGACAGTGTTATCACGAGAAACAACAGGAAGAGAGGATGTAAAGAGTAAGAGAAGCTGTCTGTGCCACTCACCTCCTTCCCTGGCCCCTCACTAGATTTATCATAACCCCTTAGTCCCCCTCCGCCATCTACACCATCTAACAGCTGCTTTGGACTCACACCATGATGTGCTCCGATTCTCCACTATGAACCAGCCTCTAATTTCTATGTACCTTTACTATTATATAATATATTGACTCTAATATCATAATTATCATATCCCATCCATTTATAAACTTTCTGACAAATTTAATGGTGCAATGTCTGTAATCCATACCCAAGCTTCCCTAAAATATAGATATTTGGAGGCACAGTTATTCTATATCCTCATACAGTGAATGTAATGGCACTCAGGATGGAACATGCCTGAAGATATGGATTCATGGGGCTCCAACTGTCACCACATAGGTCCTGTCCTCTAGGACAGAAGGTTAGTTGTTCTTGTAAACAGAGGCTAAGGCCTGAACTTTGGCCGGTAAACTTTGGAGTCTCTCTTGGGCTGTTTAAAATTTGATTTTACTGTTTTGTTTGTTTGTTTTGTAAATCACTAAGGTTGCTACATTAATGTTTCCATACAAATGAAATTTATAGTTTGTGTTCTACATCCGCTTATAAGGAGTTCTGCAAAAGCACAAGCCAAGTCTTGAGCTCACTGTATCCCAAACTCAGTCTTGTACATGCCTATGGTCAAGCAGCCTTTCAGAACACTCACTGGCTGCTGGTTTAATTTGACCAGTGAAGAGTTGTACATGTGATAAGCATCCATGAGCAATTTCCCATCCTGCGTTCTCCCCCACTTCTCTCATTACATGGCAATGAGTACTCACAGGGTTAGAGGAATAGGGTAGAGGTAAATGGGTTGGCAGAGCTGTCTTACTTCACTCCTGACCAATTAAAGAGGCTAAAAACACTCAGGCCATTAGGCTTACTAAAGTTTCTTTAGTCCAGTAATCTACCCACTATATCTATCACTCAAATGCTGGTGATTATAATGTCCCTTCTTTGCCCTCTCCACACAAATCTAAATATCAAAGCAATACTATTTGGCATACACATTCTTTGGTAATCTGCTTAGCTTAGTAAGGAAAAGGGGTGGTGCAGAAATTCAAATATGGATGTCCTCCAAATGTCTCAGCCACCCTGCAAAAGAAGCCATTTGTGATAGAGAAACATGTTTGTGGCTCCTCACCAGATACATGCAGTTGTTCCTTAATCAGTAAATTTAAAGTGACAGTTACAACACTCTACACCAGCCCAGAAATGGCTCTTTGGTTCATGTTCAGTGTCACATGAAACTATAAATATTCATGGGAAACATCACATTACAAGTATGACTGCAAGAATAGGGAAGAGGGATATTGTTGACAATCCTTTTACTAAATAGGAAAAATTTCATAGTCATGTCTTTACATATTTACTCATTTTAAATCATAATGCACATGTTCCAAATGTAGCTATTTCTAATGTCCTTTGTTATCTACACACTATGAAATGACTAGCTTACTCTTGTGTTGGGCTATTTTGTTTTTGTTTTTTGATTTTCATTAAAAATTTTATTTTATCATGATCATTATGGTGTTTTATTTTTTATATTTTTTTAAATTTATTTTTTATTCAATCATTTACTAAAATATTTATATAAATAAATATATACATACATTTTCAATAAATATGTATATGTACCTTTTCTTTTTAAAGAACCTTCCATGTTTGTACTTTTGAGGCATTAAATCCCCACCCCCCATGCATTTTTTAAAAACAAACTGTTAGGTCTAACTCGTCCAGTCATAATCTATACACATATCTGGGTCATCAGAAAGAAATAAAATGAAGGCTGGAGAGAGGGCTCAGTAGTTAACCTCATGCACTGCTCTTCGAGAGGACCAGAGTTCAGTTCCCAGCACTTACAGGAGCTCACAACTCCTTGTAACTCCAGCTGGAGGGAATCTGACATTGCATGTCTCAGTATGCACACACACACACACAATTAATAATAACAATAATAGTAATAATAATAATAATAATAATAATAATAATTTTTAAAGGAAAATAAAATGGATTCTAGAATGTTTTCAAAATACAAGATTAAAATGAAACCTTTGGTGCTTCTTCATCAATGGCCTCAGTTTACCATTGGAACACACTGCCTGGGAGATCAAGCTGCCACACAGCTTATGGATATCAAAGCTAGATTGGAACTCAGATTCCTCCAACTAATGGTTTTACTTGCCTCTTACTACTGGGTCTAGTCAGCACAGGTCCGTTGACTTTTCAGTACGAAATGCAAGTTTAGGAATTTATATGAGTCAATTCAGATGGTGGTAATCAATTTTATTAGCCAGTATCAAACGTAATTTGTAAAAGATAGAGGAGGTCATTTAACATTGAGGAAAACTCAATTCTCATGGCCGCACAAGTGACCCTGGATGCATTTAATTTCACAATGTTATGTCATAATATTGTATATGGAAATCACTTTGCTTTAATGCACAAATTAACATCTACTTCTGAATAGCCACCAATGATGTTAATATCCCAACTCTTTAATGCTTAAATGTTATGTGCATTTGATAGTGCATATTAAATTAATTAGAACAGAAGTGATAGGCAGGAATACCAATTGGATCCTCTTATTTAACCCAACTTCCTCATCTCAATGCTTGTGACATTTGACTATCACTCTGCTATTTTTTTAAGGCACTTAACACTAGTTTTTATTTTTGAGAATAAAGGAACTTCCGTATCTAGAAAGGGTGAGGTCTTTTGCCTTGTCCCTTGGCATTGTTATAAAAATCCTCTTTGAATAAAGTTCTGGGGCATTGGGAATTGACCCAGGTCCTCCCCAACCTATCCTGTGTTTCTGTCTTTCTTCTCACCAGCTAGGCCTATCATTCTACCTGATATTTTCTTACCCTTCTCTCCTCAAGAGTACCCTGGGTAAAGTGGGGCATGTCCTCCACACTTTAGCATTAAATGCTACTGGGATGAGGGTGTGATGGGAGAGTAGGGGTTAGAGACTGAAACATCAGGAATAACATACACAAACCCAATGTTCAGAGAAAGACAGATGGGGAGCCCTTCTTCATCTGGACTTCATCTAATGAACAGAGCATGCTGAGAAAAATATCATGCTATACAACTGAGGGAGAGATGGTGCTGTAGAAATGTCCAAGAAAAGGTCATGATGCTTTTGGGTGGCAGTGGAGACCGGGTTGGTGTGGGGCATAGGAATGGAGGATGCTTTCTCCCTTAGCTCGCTAGCACCCTCCTGTTCTCAGGAGTTCCTTCTACTTTATAATAAATGGCTCTTCCCATTGCTAACCACGTGTTCCTGTTATAGTTCTTTGTCATGGGGCACAGAAATCTAGATACTTCAACAAGTGCCCCAGGACACGGTGGCCATTACTTATAACAGGAGAGAGTGTGTTGTAGGATGGAACCCAGGAGACAGCTGTAGGCTGGACCTCAAATGGCCTGAATAACTTTCAACTAGGACTCAGGAAGGTGACCCCACCTGGTTTTCAGACAGGCAGGAAGTACAATTCACCAACTCTTCAGTCAAAAAGACTGAGTTCCTGTGCCTTCCTGCCTCATATTCCATTCTCTGCCCAGCCATATCACTCTTCCCATTTCCATCTCCCAAATACTGGGAACAAAGGCATGAGATCCCAAGTGCTGAGATTAAAAGTGTGAGCCACCCCTGCCTGGTCTCTATGACTAACTAGTGGCTGGGTTTGTCCTCTGATCTTAGGGAAAGCTTTATTTTTTAGAGAATACACAAAATATCACCACAATGTAGATACCTGAAAGGGATACAATAGCCCACCTGAAAGGAGGCTGGACATTCAAACTGTAATAATTTGAGTAATAAAATATATAACTGCATTATTGCCCCAAATCCAGAAAGAATATTGTGTTCACTTTTGTATAAATTGAACAATTGTGAAGCAAATCTGTCTTCCTGAGGAATTCTAATGAAGCATGTAGATGCCCCCCTTCCAGAAGTTAAATACCTTTCATGCCTCATATTCTGGGTGAGCTGTATAATGGTTTGCTTCCCCAAAAAGACTATGTAAAGGTAAAAATAATAACTTCACAGTGAAGATACTTGGCAAACCCACCTTTAAAGAAATATGTCATTAACCTAACATCCCAGGATTAAATCATGTTGACATCATATCATGTCTCCAGTGTGTTATGAGACCAGCTTTACACACACACACACACACACACACACACACACACACATACAAACATATATGCAGACACACACACACACACACACACACACACACACACACACACACACACACACACACACACACACCAGTAGGCCTGCAATGTTCTGGTAGCCCAGCCTTCTGAATCATGAAGCAAAATACAGAGACAAACAGCTAGATGATAGACAGATGGGAATTATCCCCCAAAGGCTGACCTCGCAAAACCAGAGCTGACCTGGGCTCGTTAGTTTCAGATGTTGACTCTATGGGAAGCAGGAGAAGTGGAGGCTCAGGGAAGAGTGCACTGTGGAGCACAATTCTCTCTAAGTGTGAAGTTCCCCTTTGGTATCTAGGAGTGATTACCGAGGCAGTGTCTTCCAGACAGTGCGTCTAGACCTGGCCCCTATTGGTCCAGTTGAATAGCAACACCTTACTCAATACTGTCTTCTATACTTCCTGGTTTCCACCAGGCCAGGTCCCCATCTTCACTCTATCCTTCCAGTCTTTCTCCTGTCTTGGATACTTTCATCAGGAAGCCAAAGCACAGGTTGAGGGAGAGGAGAGTGTGGCATATAAGAGGATTGAAAAGGACCTTTCTTTACATGTGGTCTCCTCATCTTTTCAAGTATCATGCTTTAAATGAAAGATACTGAAAGAAATGATATAATGAAGGATATTTAAATGAAAGATATTCTACAACTCGCTAAGAGCCAGTTGTAGAATAATAGGCACAATTTGAAACCAATGATACAATAATAAAAATTTCATATGGCTATGAATGATTATGTATGTTAATTCACAGACAATCCTTGTGTAAGTCTACAAAATTCATAGACCAGAGTACATATGATAAATCACCGCGTAGGACAGAGAAAAGAATCTAGCATTGAAGCCGGGCGGTGGTGGCACACGCCTTTAATCCCAGCACTCGGGAGGCAGAGCCAGGTGGATCTCTGTGAGTTCGAGGCCAGCCTGGACTACCAAGTGAGTTCCAGGAAAAGGCACAAAGCTACACAGAGAAACCCTGTCTCGGAAAAACCAAAAAAAAAAAAAAAAAAAAAAAAAAAGAATCTAGCATTGAAAGTAACTTCAAAATTTTTATATGACTCTTTCACCACCCAACTCTTGTGCTACATCAATCCAGTGTCCTTCAGCAACCTCCAGATCACCCAGTCCCCTCTTCATTGATCCAGTGCCCTTCAGCATCCCTCCAGAACACCCAGTCACCTCTTCATCAATCCAGTGTCCTTCAGCATCCCTCCAGATCACCCAGTCCCCTCTTCATCAATCCAGTGTCCTTCAGCATCCCTCCAGATCACCCAGTCACCTCTTCCAACATTGCTTCTTGAGGTTTTATGATACCATCCTGAACTGTAGTAAATTTTTCTTGAATCACTTACTTTATCAGTTCACCGAGCCACCTTTAAAGCCATTCCTGTCTCCTTTGTCCCCAACTCATTCTTAGAGTCCCACTGACAAGGAAAGCCATGGTTCATAAGCTTTTAGTCTCTCATTCAGAACTCTCATAATGTTGAAATTAGTTTATATGCTCACTGCTCACAACTCAGAAGAAGATTAACATTCATTTTCATCAGGTTGCCCATAAGGAGTCAGAGCCTCTGCTCAAGAAAAAGAAGAGAGAAAACTGAGTGTTTCCCAGAGACTACAAGGCTGTGGGGATGAAGAGCACCTGAGTGATTCCCAGAGCCGAAGAAGCTGTCAGGGGAAGCATGCCTTTGAAAAACACAGCCCTGGACCACAGAATAGATTCTTTTCATTTTTTATTAATTGCAGTTCAGAGAAAATAAGTCAAATGTTTAAAGAAATTTCTGCTCCTTAGGTTGTTGATTTTACACCAACAGAAAATATGAGTAAGGCTTGAGTCTTCATGTCTCTCTTTTTCCCAGGGTAGACTGAAAAATAAAAAAGAGAAATGCAAGTTTTCTTTTTAAAATGGAATATGATTTCCAAATCTATTTTGTTTTTTGAGATAGGGTTTCTCTGTGTTGTTTTGGTGCCTGTCCTGGATTTCACTCTGTAGACCAGGCTGGCCTTGAACTCAGAGAGTTCTGTCTGGCTCTGCCTCCTCAGTGCTGGGATTAAAGGAGTGTGCCACCACCGCCTTGGCCAAAACTATTTTTAGAAATATTGAAATTCTTAGGTTCCTTTTGGCAATATTCACCAGTGTAGACAGCCTAGGCATGATCTAGCCTTAGCTCAACTCCCTCACTAAAAGGCAGATGATACACTGTTGCCTGTTCTGACACCTGTTCTTCCTCACTGGTCCCATCAGGGCCATCAAGTGTCAGGTCAGAAGTCTCACCATTTTTCAAGACCTATTTATTCCCTAATTTATTAAAAATGAAAGCTGTCTTCTCAGAATGCAACAAATTTCCTTTTCCTTCTAAAATGGATATATTTTAAAATTAATCATATATTTATAGGTTATTTGCTTGAATACACAATAAGTATGTGTTTTCACATGGAGAAACAATTTTCTTTTTTCATCTTTTTTTGTTGGTCTATTTTTTTTAAAATCATTTCCAAAATATTTCAAACAAAATTGATCAGCATAGCTGTGTTCAATTATCTACATTTTCAAAGGAAGCTGTTTTGAAACAGGAATATAAATTCTGTCAAAGCTTGGCATATGACACATCAGATATTTGGAAGCAGATCATTTATTATGAAACAGGAACCCCCTTAATACAGCTCCATCAGATCTTCTGGTGAAATGAAATCATAGAAGTATTGGCTCAAACTCCGCTGAATCAAAAATACACAACGGTTTTGACTTAAAAATGTTCTTAATATGGTTTCAGTTTTATTCTTAGGCTATCCTTGACCAGACTAACATGTGTGATTCCATGTAGTACAGGATATAAATCATAGCAGAGCCATGATAAGTACTCAGCTCTGGTGTGAATTCTATAGTTTGGCTCCTTCTCTCCCTAGTTTGGCTGCCCCTTGGGTAAATTGCATTGATCTAGACCTTTATGTATTCATTTTCTTATCTGCAAATCAGTGAACATACATAAGGGCCTAAGATTGGTGGCAGGTGCTAGTCTACATGACTCTCGCCCAATGGTCAGCAAATCTGAGCCATTTTAGGAAAAATTAGTATGATTACTTTTTTAAAAAAATCCCAAATACACTTACCTGAGATGATTGTGATTGTGATGTGTTTAGGCTAAGGCATCTTGGCTTGCAGCAACAAGTTTTGCGCCCTGAACACACACACACACACACACACACACACACACACACACACACACACACACAATGATAGATGTTAGAAAAATACTAGCAAGTCTATTAGAATTTGCACATCCACAGTTTTCAGTGATTATAATGTAAATTCACATGCCTTGCAAAACTTAATTCCAGTTCTCTTAAAATTCTTAAACAAAGCTCACTGATATCTGTTGTATCCAAATGAATAAAATAAACTCTTGTTAGGCCATGAGGGGAAATGTGAAATGATTCAAACCTGTAATTGTAAATATTTTCTCCTCAAGTGTGAAATAAGTCAATTCAAAGTGTAACATTTCAAGACAAGGTTTAATGAGTTAATGATTCTGGGCTTTACAAATATTTCTAACTATGTTCATAATTGTCATAAATTTAGAACATATAAATTATAAACATTTATATGCTACAGTTTGGTAGGGCATAAAAATTAAGAGCTATGTAAGTCAGTTTGTATCACAGTTCTGTAGTGAACACGATCTATATTGATCACATTATTCAGCATATGAGTGTCTACGCCTCATTCTAACCAAATGCACACAAACGGAAACTGAACATACACAGTGTAAAAAGCTCTGTTACCTCTTCAGAGAAGCAGGCCTCCTTGTCGTCAGCCTTGCAGCACTTATCCAAGAAAGTTGCAAAATCGCCCATCACGGTCTTCAACTGCTCATCTGTAGCCTTGGGTTTGTGCTTCACCAGCTCAGCAAGTGCCCTACATTAGGACGGAAGGCAGGAAGAGCAAGGAAATGTTGGCTCCCATGCAGGAAACCAAGACAGCAAGGATGGCGGGGCCACAGTTGAAGTTTACACATCATGGAGCCGAGTGACTTTGGCTTCCAGGACCAAGCAGGCCATTGCCAAATTTAGTATTCTTGACTGTGTATGAGGGCAATTAGGGCCACTTGGCTAGGACTGGATGAAATGGAATAATCAATACAGGTCATTCTCTGTTTTATGTAGTTTCAGGAAACTTCCTGAAAAGCTTCTCTCTTTGCACTTAATACACAGAATATGGCTCTCTAACATCAGCTCCATTTGAAGTTAATAATGGGGATGTTATAAGAATTAAAACAAGCCAAGCAAGAAGAGACTGCTGGGTCACTGTCACTGATATTTGTTGAGCAAACAGTACCGGAGAAAAAGAGTTATGTGGGGTATGAGTCTGCTAACATAATCTAGACCACAAACACAACAGGTCTCCAAAGATGATGAGAACATCTTGCTACAATTCATGCTGTTGGAACCTCTCTCGAGAGCAATGAGGAGTCCACCCTCTTTGTGCATTTCCAGCTGTTTCCTTTGCTATTCTCAGAAGTCACCCTGTGGTCTTTTCTTGTCTCTGCTATGGTTTCATCATGTAACAATTACAGATAATTATTCATACCTTGAAAAAATTCTCCTGTGATTTCTATGGCCAATCATATATCAATATAAATTCACCAGTTGGCTATTTAGAATTTTCTACTGTGCCTCGACTGGAATTGTAGTCTTCTGTGGTCTTATTCACAGTATTAAAGATAATTCATGTGAAAGATTTTAATACATTTTTTCACATAGAAAAAAAGTTGACACTTTTTCAACTCAATAATACCAACATCTAAACAATGCTCTCTAAGGTATATAATAACTGCACAAAAAAAAATTCCAAGAAAATTATTCAAGAAAATATGGCTCACATTTGTTTCTTCATCTGCTTCTCCTTCTCTGGAAGTGTACAGATATCAGCATGGAAGGTGAAGGTCTCAGCTTTAAATTCCTTGGGGACATATGTTTCATCAACAGGCAGAGCAGAGAAGCATGGCCGCCTTTCCACCGCAGATCCAGTACAGCACTTGGTGACCTGATCACTCACTGGGGTCTTCTCATGAAGCACACATACCCGGTTCAGAATTGCAACCATCTAAGGAACAGGCAGACAGAGTAGCAGAACAGTCATTAGATCCACAGACACTCACTTTCTGATGCACTAAAAGAATTGCCATATTGAATTAACAACTTTGAACTTAGCCTTGACTGCCATAGTGATTTATTTATCTTTGAAACCAAACATATGACTTATAAAAATTCTCTTTCAGTTAAATGCAGGTGCCCATGTCCCAGCTACCATAAACACATGCACATATTAGCACACCCTTGCTCCTAAAAGTTAGATTTGTCAATGTTTAATGATAAAAACCCAGCACTACTGATTTTATCATAGTTAAAAAGACTCACATAGTCCTCCACGCAGTGCAGTCTCTTTGCTTCAGGAAGCATGCAGCACTTGCTGCCCACATTTCCTAGATTTCTTGCAGCTTCCACGAGAGTTGGAGTTGATACCTGAGGTGCTTTCTGGGTGTAACGAACTAGGAGCCTGTTATAAAAAATAACTTATATGTTTCCATCAAGGCAGGAAACTGGTCTGGTGTAAAATATTCAACAAGAAAATTCTTCCCCAAATCAGCTAAGACATTTCCCCCCACCAATCAAAGCTCTTCACTTCCAGGATGATAGCACAGTATTGGAGGAAGACCTTGTCCTGAGAAACAAACTAGGTTGAAATCTCCCTGGAGTGTATGATCTTTGTCTTAGATCTGCACTAAAATCATAAGGAAGTGAGTTACATTTCTCTAATCTGACAGTATGGATGTAGTTGGTGCTGCTTGAAATAAATTCTATCATAAATTTACACATATCAACACTATGATAAACTTAAAAGATAGTTGTGAAAAGATGACTGGTTTAATAGAGACAGTGAAAGGATTAAATGAAAGGAAATAACGTGTCTGCCTGGCACATTATCTAGTATCTAATAACATATAGTATTTAATAATGCACCACAACCCATAAAAGTCTGTGAATGACTGTAATCTACTCAAGTGAAGAAATCATGTCAACTCCAAATGCTAGAGTTAGAAGAGCACTAAAAGTGTAAATGATCTGAAGAAGGAATAATGTCTCTTCACTTTACCTTCATAGATAAGGTTCTATGGGATTGTGACATTACTCCAGCAGGCAATTCAGTCTCTATCTCTTCTAGGAATAAAATTCCATAGGAATACAAGATCACAACTATGAAAGTTTAGGTATAACTCTCAAGCTCCAATGTTTCTGAAGTGAACCGTTATTCATGTAACATTTGAATGTTATCTAAATCTTTTGTTATATTTTTGTGTTCAGCATTTCTATCAATTCTTGAGCTTCTGCTGTCCAAAGAATACTACTTCTTGTTCTACCAAATATCATTCTACTGTTTGCTCATAAACTCTACCTAACCTTCAAAGGATACTCCCAGTTCTAATGTATCAAAGTTTGCTAGAACCCTCAAAACTATATACTCCCAAGAGACACTGTTTTATATTATAGTGTGGTGACATTGTGTTCCCCAATATATTATGCATCCTAATAAACTTATCTCGGGTCAGAGAACAGAAATAAACTTATTTCAGGTCAGAAATTTGTGGCACACACACACACCTTTAATCTTAGCATTCCAAAGGCAGAGACCCATCTGGATCTCTGTGAGTTCAAGGCCACACTGGAAACAACCAGGCATGGTGACTCACACCTTTAATCCCAGGGAGTGATGGCAGGAAGCAGAATGATATATAAGGTGTGAGGACCAGGAACTAGAGCCTGGTTAAGCTTTTAGGCTTTTAGTAGCAGTTCAGCTGAGATTCATTCCGGATGACAACTCAGAGGCTTCCAGTCTGAGGAAACAGGATCAGCTGAGGAACTGGTGAGGTGAGTAAGCTGTGGCTTGTTCTGCTTCTCTGATCTTCCAGCATTCACCCCAATACCTGGCTTCAGGTTTGATTTTATTAATGAGACCGTTTAAGATTTGTGCTACAATACAGGGATATAATCCTCTCCATCCTATAAAGGAAGTTATCTACTCTCCAGAATTTTGTGATGGATAGGGATTATAAATAATGTGTTTTCATTACTAAGGCCATATACTGGGTGGCCTAATCCTTGTTTTAAATAATTACAAATTGACCAAGGGAAAAAAATAGCTGAAAAACTACTCACGCATTTTGGAATCCATACTCGCCAAGCCTCTCGAAAAGTTCACAGTTCGTTTTGACTAAGTTTTTAGTCTCTTCTACCAGAGGAGGAAGTTCACCAAGCTGCAACATAAAACAATTGTGTTTATAGCAACCTTCATGAGAGCCCAGTGTAGGTCACTTGCATTTCTCCCTTCCTTCTGTCCAAAGAGACTTCAGGAGATCTTCCCTGTCATGTCTGTCACATTACATTTAAATTGTTCCTTTTATTTGCAAGGTCATTTGGTGCAATAAGTCAATAAGAATCTTCAGGCTCTGGGATTCAATGGCTGTGTTTGCACCAGGTCACCTGACTTGTTTTCTTGTTGTGCAACTGTTCTTCCCATGTCTACTTCAGGCTGATCCCTCTACAGCGGCAGTGCGTGTACTTAACTAGAACTGTTCTGTTAACCAACTAAGTGGATGAAATTAAAATCACACCTAGTCAACAGCAGACCTTCAATAGACAGGGCCATCATTTTCAGGCAATCTGTCTAGTTGGATCTTGAGGTCTCTGAGATGAGAAAGTCTACTGCCAGACTCAGTCACAGAGGGATGCCTGGTATTCAGCAACTTCTTTGTAAAGTACGATTCTCTTCTGGCCCTCAATAGGTCAGAAACCAGTGTCTGCTGACAGGAACCCTGATGTCCTCCAAAACAAACATGCTCCAAAACCTCCAAAATGTTTGAAAGTATTTTAAAGTAGAAGAGTACACAAACTCCTTTGAGATATTAATGGTAAAAGTTGACATTTTGGGGGATTGGGTTAAGTGTTTTTAAATGTGAGTTAAATATCTCTTTTAGTTGGCATTTGAATTTATTTTATTCTCAAGAGTATGAAAAGGGAAAAGCTATGATAAAGATTTTGTGCAAATAAAGATTCCTTCCTTCCTTCAAATCTTCCCTTTCTAGAGTGATTATTAGAGGTTTTCTTACATTTTATCCAGTGTTTATCCTATAATGACTAATAACTTTAAGAGCTCAGGCTTGCCTACATCTCAAGAAAGTATCTGAATTGACCTATAAGTCAATTCTCATTAGTGCATCACTTCCTTTCTCCTTACAGGAAGTGCTGCCAGGAGCTGCTGTGCTCTTGGCCTATGGAAACCTACCACTTTGCCGTAACATGCAGCAGGATTAGCTTCAGCACAGCACTTTTCCAATGTGTCTTCATATTTCTTTGTAAGTCTCAGCAACAAGGCAACAGAGTAGTCAGGGTGCCTTCTTGAATATTGATACAAAAACCTAAAGAAGATGAACACAGACTGAGTTAAATAGATGAGCAAGTAATAGACTCACATAAGTAATCTCAATAGTGATTCACATTCCAGGTGTCCTGCATTGGAATGAGCTCCATGCAGGAAACTGAGCAGCAAGAACTTGGGACCCAGAGATAACTCTTCCCAGGTTCAGCTTTCCCACCACACTGTATTTTACTGTTCTGCAGGGGCAACTTATTAACACCATCAGTGCATTAATCTCCTCCATACAGAAGGGAAAGAAAGATAGCATCGTTCTAACAAGGTGGGTTGGGATAAATACGTGGCACACTCTGTCAAAGCACACAGAGACTGGTGCATATTAAATGGCTGATTCATAGTTATTTTCACTGTATATCTAGTTTGCTTTGAATTATGTCTACAAAGTATCTCAATAAAGCAGTAAATAGAGACATTACTAAAAGTTCCTTTTTCTTCTACATGTGAGGTAAATCTTTCATTAAGTACTATTTACTATAGGGTACAATTATAATCTAATAATGAAATGATAGAATTAATTGTTGCAGTTACTCAAAACATAGTCATTTGTTATTAATTGTATCCTGTATTGCCACACTATGACATTCTGGTAATTTCAATCAAATACAAAACAACTTGTGTCATATTGATATTTTTATGTATATGTGTGCTTTATATACATAAATGACATTAGTTTATATATATATATAAACATACACATATATAGATATGTATCCTTCTTGTCATCACAGATATGGATAGATATAGGTAGACAGGAAAGGAGAATGTTAAATAATGCATAATATGTTCAAATGCATTAGATATTTAAGAAATATGCTTATAAGAATGATTAAGTGATACATACAATTTATATATTCATTGAATATTTCTAAAGATTTCCAAAAATATCCTTATGAAGTAAGGAACATGGAGTTTATGCTAAATGCATGGATGATTGATTTCATAACAATATTTTAAATTACTTAAAATACTTTTCAGGTAAATTTTAAAGGCTGAGAATAACAAGGGTGAACGAATTTACTGGGAGCCACCTAATTCGTGGTAATTCCAAAGAAAGCCTGGATTCCAAAACAGTCGGAGCTACACACACAGTGAGACCCTGTCTCAAAAACAAAACAAAAACTATGAAAGGAAAGGCAAAGACTCACTTGCCCAGGAAGATGTCTTTGGCCTCAACATAGTTCTTGCACACTTCGCTGTCCTCAACAAAATCAGCAGCCAATGAGGGCAGATCAGCAGGCATGTCATCATGACCCACCTGAGCAAGGCAATGGGATTTCTGCAACAGTGGTTTGTCACAGCAAGCCTGCAGTTTGCTAGAGATAGATGCTTGCTTTTCACACATGTACTTGGCAAGCTCCGCCTATGAAAAAGGGAAACAAATGTTTAAGAGAAGTTATCTTTGCTACATTTTTCTGTACACCTTTGTTACGTGGGTAAAGCATATTCATCCTGCTCTAGACAATACACAACCAAAGTGGCTTCTGCAAACACATTCCCACCCACACAGTGCATCAGACCCTGCAGACTCAAGATGCTGTGACTAAAACAAATAGATTCAAAGAGACTGTTCAGAATCAAGTTATTTATTTAAATTAATTTGCTTTGATTGTTTATTAACTTTATGTTTCTATGACTGAGATAATTCAGGTTATTTTTTCCATAAAATTTAATGCTATTTTTCCAAGTTTTCCTCCCAACTGAAGGGTAGGTATTTTAAAACTAAATAACTCATTAAAATATGAGGCATAATTATAATGAGTAATAAGTGTAGCAGGAATCTTAAAAGTTCTTATTAATAAAATCAAACCCGAGGCCAGTTATTGGGGTCCATGCTGGTAGATCAGAGAGACAGAACAAGCCACAGCTATCTCACCTCGCCGGATCCTCAGCTGGTCTTGTCTCCTCAGACTGGAGGCCTCTGAGTCCTCATCCGGAATGGGTCTTAGCTGAATTACTGCTCAAAAGCCTGAATGCTTAACCAGCCAAAATCTTCTAGTTTCTGGTCCTCACGCCTTATATATCTTTCTGCATTCTGCCACCACTCCCTGGGATTAAAGGCTGGCTTTCTGGGATTAAAGGCATGTGTCACCATGCTTGGCTATTTCCAATGTGGCCTTGAACTCACAGAGATCCAGAGGGATTTCTATCTCTGGAATGCTAGGATTAAAGCTGTGAGTGCCACCATTTTCTAGCCTTTGTATCTAGTGGCTGTCTGTTCTCTGACCCCAGATAAATTTATTAGAGTACACAATATTTTGGGGAACACAATACCACCACAAATAAGTACAATTACAGGGCCTGCTTACATACGTAACACATTGAACTTAAGTTTTCCAGGGTTATCATAGCAGAAGAAGATTTGGTTGTATTTTTAATCTCTTGAAGGGGGAAGTGAAGGAGATAATAGTACAACTTTGTAGAAAGTGAGGTCACAGCAAATGTTTATGTACTTCACACAGTTAATTAGGGGAAAGACTATGGAGGGATTAGGGCATCATTCTTTAAAAGCCTCTCCAATCTGTGAGGTCTCCAGCCCCGCTTCGCTCCCCAAAACACCTTAGAAATCTACATTTGTAACTGTTCTCTTTCTATTTAAGCCTCCTCAGAATGTAGCTGAACAGAGGAGTTTGGGGTAATGTAACAATTCAGAAAATTGTTTTTTTTTTTTTCTGTTTTTTGTTTTGTTTTGCTTTGCTTTGTTCTGTTTTTTTGTTTATTTGTTTGTTTGTTACTGGAAAGTGCCACAAAGCAAGGAAACTTGGTAGAATAAAGGAGAGCCCAGAGACCATGTCAACCACCATCAGTGTTCACCAATGCAGCCAAACACATCCACTCAGTGACTGTGAGCATGCAACAACTCTTTACCCTGTCGTCTGCGCATTCAAGCAGGTCGCCATGGCAGCACTCCTGGGTGACTTTGGTAAGGTCTGTTGCCAATTTGCTAATTTCTGTGAAGTCAGCATTGGGGAATTTCTGGCTCTTACGAGCTACCATCCTAAAAAGAAAATTTTCCCATCAAAGACTTATTATCATGTTGTATTTGTAAGAAAGCAGTGAGAAGATACCATTTATAACAAGGAAGTTCAAAACTAACTGACATGAAGAAAATTATAAAAATTCACTAGTTCTTACAATGCTAGTTCTGGCATAATAGTTAATAGTTACATTTCCCTTTGGCAGAATTATCTACTGAAAGAATGTGGGTGGTGGATAGAAAGCATATGCCTCATAAAATTAAAATCAAAGAGAAATTCCTAAAGGGGTGGTTGTCTGAGGGGCATCAAGTTTTTTTAAAGATTTATTTATTTATTATGTATACAGAAGAGGGTGCCAGATCTCATTGCAGATGGTTGTGAGCCACCATGTGGGTGCTGGGGATTGAACTCAGGACCTCTGGAAGAGCAGTCGGTGCTCTTAACCTCTAAGCCATCTCTCCAGCCCAGGCATCAAGTTTTGAGACCTCACCTGGCTTCTGTTCCTGGCTTGGTCAAATCGTAGCAATGTGACCTCAAGTAGGCTTTAGATTTTTATACTATTACAACACACTAAATCAAAGGATCTATGAGGTTAAATTACATAATGGCATGAAAGTGTTTTCTTATCTGGAAATTAAGATTCTTGTTTTTTATCTTAATTAGGACATACCTTTCTGAATTCTAAAGGTCTGTGGAGGGAGAATAAATTCCCTAACTTCTAGAGAATTAGAGAATTTTGATCATGGATCCTTCTGCCAAGAAATTGTTCTATCAGAGAGCTTCTAAGCTCTATTGCAAGATGTCAAAAGCCAAGATCTTCATTATTTCAAAAGTAATTTTCAGTTCTGTAGCTCTGATAAAACTATCTTGTCTTTGCAAGAACCAACCATAGCCCATGTAACAGTGTGTTGTTTCATCTTGGAGTTGCTATATTTATTGATCTGATTGTCTTTAAGAATTTGGATATTGAGGATGACTCAGTGAGGATAATTCCTGCCGACAGTCTCTAGAGAACATGCACAGTGTCTGTCATCTCCATTTTCTCTCCTGTTGGGTTGATTCATTATTGACAAACAGGAGAGGTGCTAGAGGGGCAGGCACATTAGTCTTGACTTATATATTAAAGGATGCTCCCAGACAAAGCTACATAACATAAATGCAAGAGAGGGTGGAGCAAACCTCTCATGAGATTAGGGACAGAATTGGAGTTGTAAGAAACAGAAGGAACATTACCAAACTCCTTCTATTAGGCTACAATTACCCTGATTCCTACACCAAACAAAGATGCAACAAGGAAAGAGAACTACAGAAGGATCTCCCTCATAAACATTGATGCAAAAATACTCAATAAAATATTGGCAAACAGACTCCAAGAACACATCAAAACAATTATCCACCATGATCAAGTTGGCTTCATCCCAGGGAAGCAAGGGTGGTTCAAATACGAAAGTCCGTCAATGTAATACACCATATAAACAAACTGAAAGAAAAAAAACCACATGATCATCTCACTAGATGCTGAAAAGGCATTTGACAAAATCCAACACCCCTTCATGATAAAGTTCTTGGAGAGATCAGGAATACAGGGAACATACCTAAACATAATAAAGGGCAATTTACAGCAAGCCAATAGCCAACATCAAATTAAATGGAGAGAAACTCAAAGCTATTCCACTAAAATCAGGAACAAGGCGAGGCTGTCTGCTCTCCCCATACTTTTTCAATGTAGTACTTGAAATTCTGGTCAGAGCAATAAGACAACATAAGGAGATTAGGGGGATACAAATTGGGAAGGAAGAAGTCAAGCTTTCACTATATGCAGATGACATGATAGTATACACGAGTGACCCCAAAAATTCGTCCAAGGAACAGCTTATAAAGACCTTCAACAACATGGCAGGATACAAGATCAACTAAAAAATTAGTAGCCCTCCTATATACAATTGACAAATAGGCTAAGAAGGAAATCAGAGATACATTACCCTTTATAATAGCCACAAACGATATAAAATATCTTGGGGTAACTTTAACTAACCAAGTTAAGGACCTATATGACAAGAACTTTAAGTCCCTGAAAAAAGAAATTGAAGAAGATGTCAGAAAATGGAAAGATCTCCCATGCTCCGATAGGCAGGATTAACATAGTAAAAATGGCAATCTTGCCAAAAGCAATCTACAGATTCAATGCAATCCCCATCAAAATACCAACACAATTCTTCACAGACCTGGAAAGAACAATACTCAACTTCATATGGAAAACCAAAAAACCCAGGATAACCAAAAGAATCCTGTACAATAAAAATAACTCCTGGAGGCATCCCGATCCCAGAGCTACAGTAATAACAACAGCTTGGTATTAGCATAAAAAATGACATGTGGACCAATGGAATCAAATTGAAGATCCTGACATTAATCCACACACCTATGAACATATAATTTTTGACAAAGAAGCCAAAAGTGTACAATGGAAAAAAGAAAGCATCTTCAACAAATGGTGCTGGCATAACTGGATATCAACATGTAGAAGGCTGCAAATAGATCCATATCTGTCACCATGCACAAAACTTAAGTCCAAGTGGATCAAGGACCTCAACATAAATCCAGCTACTCTGAACCTGGTAGAAGAGAAAGTAGGAAGCAGTCTTGAAGGCATTGGCATAGGAGATCACTTCCTAAATATAACACCAGTAGCACAGACACTGAGAGAAACAATCAATGGGACCTCTTGAAACTGAGAAGCTTTTGTAGAGCAAAGGATACGGTCAACAAGGCAAAGCGACAGCCTACAGAATGGGAAAAGATCTTCACCAACCCCACATCTGACAGAAGACTGATATCCAGAATATATAAGGAACTCAAGAAATTAGACATCAAAACGACCAACAGTCCAATTAAGAAATGGGCTATAGAACTAAACAGAGAATTCTCAACAGAGGAAGCTCAAATGGCTGAAAGACATTTAAGGAATTGCTCAATATTCCTAATCATCAGGGAAATGCAAATCAGAACATCTCTGAGATACCACCTTATGCCTGTCAGAATGGCAAAGATCAAAAACACTGAAGACACTTTATGCTGGAGAGGATGTGGAACTAGGGGAACTCTCCTCCACTGCTGGTGGGAATGCAAGCTTGTACAGCCACTTTGGAAATCAATATGGTGCTTTCTTAGAAAATTGGGAATCAATCTCCCCCAAGACATAGCTATACCACTCTTGAGCATATACCCAAGGAATGCTCAATCATACCACAAGGGCACTTGCTCAGCTATGTTATTAGCCAGAACCTGGAAAGAACCTAGATGCCCTTCAACTGAAGAATGAATAAATAAAATGTGGTACATATACACAATGGAGTACTACTCAGCAGAGAAAAACAATGATATCATGAGGTTTGCAGGCAAATGGATGGATCTAGAAAAAAATCATCCTGAGTGAGGTAACCCAGACTCAGAAAGACAAACATGGTATGTACTCACTCATAGGAGGATAATAGATGTAAAACAGAGGATGACTAGAGTTCTACTCACAACTCCAGGGAGGCTACCTAGAAAACAGGACCCTAAGAAAGACACAGAAATCTCCCAATGACAGAGAAATGGATGAGATCTACATGAGCAAACTGGATGTGAGGGGGGTTAATGAAGGGTCGAGGGAAAGAGATCTTAGGGGAGTGGGAGATCCCAGTTGGATCAAGAGCAGAGTGGGAGAAAAAGGAAAAAGAGACCATGATAAATGAAGACCCCTGTGGTGGTATTGTGTTCCCCAAAATATTATGTACTCTAATAAATTTATCTGGGGTCAGAGAACAGACAGCCACTAGATACAAAGGCTAGAAAATGGTGGCACTCACACCTTTAATCCTAGCATTCCAGAGATAGAAATCCCTCTGGATCTCTGTGAGTTCAAGGCCACATTGGAAATAGCCAAGCATGGTGACACACGCCTTTAATCCCAGAAAGCCAGCCTTTAATCCCAGGGAGTGGTGGTAGAAAGCAGAAAGATATATAAGGTGTGAGGACCAGAAACTAGAAGATTTTGGCTGGTTAAGCTTCAGGCTTTCGAGCAGCAGTTCAGCTGAGAGCCATTGGGATGAGGACACAGAAGCTTTCACTCCGAGGAAACAGGACCAGCTGAGGAAATGGCAAGGTGAGATAGCTGTGGCTATCTGTCTCTCTGATCTATCAGCATTGACCCCAATAACTGGCCTCGGGTTTGATTTTATTAATAAGAACCTTTAAGATCCCTGCTACAGACCCCATGGGAATATGAAGAAGCAAAGTGCTCGAGAGGTTCCCAGAAATCCACAAAGATACCTCCACAATAGACTACTGGCAATGGTCAAGAGAAAGCCCGAACTGACCTACTCTGGTGATAGGATGGCCAAACACCCTAACTGTCGTGCTAGAAATCTCATCCAATGACTGATGGAAGCAGATGCAGAGATCCACAGCCAAGCCCCAGGTGGAGCTCCAGGAATCCAATTGGCGAGAAAGAGGAGGGATTGTATGAGTGAGAATTGTTGACATCAAGATTGGAAAAAGCACAGGGACAAATAGCTAAACTAGTGGAAACACATGAACTATGAACCAATAGCCGAGGAGCCCCCAACTGGACCAGGCCCTCTGGATAAGTGAGAAAGTTGATTAGCTTGGACTGTTTGGGAGGCACCCAGGCAGTGGGACCGGGACCTGTCCTTAGTGTATGAGCTGGATGTTTGGAAACTGTGGCCTATGCAGGGACACTTTGCTCAGCCTGGGAGGAGGGACTGCACCTGCCTGGACTGAATCCACCAGGTTGAGCTGAATCCCCAGGGGAGTCCTTGCCCTGGAGGAGATGGGAATGGGGGGTGGGCTGGGGGTATAATAGGGGTGGGTGGGTGGGAGGAAGGAGGACAGTGGAATCGGTGGCTGATATGTAAAATTAAATCAAATTATAATATTAAATATATATATAACAAAAAAAGAAAATTCAAAGTAATAACTCCAACTTGGTTGATGGCTGAATTCAATTATCTGGACATTAAAGAGTCACTTTTAGATTGAGGGAAAATAAATTAAGTAAATTAATTTCCCCAACTCTGACTGTATTTTTTAATCATTTAAAATGAGATTCCTGGTCTTTATAAACAAGTGGAATCTAAATACCTGTCCTCTGTTAGTCAAAAAAAGCCTTCTACATTTTTTAATAATTTAAAACAAAAACACTGAGACAAATTGTCAATATATTGCCATTCTTCTGATTCACCCCTATCAACTTTTCATGAGGTACTTTATAAATGCACAATCTTCTAGACTGGAAAATTAATTATCAAGATGTGAATTGTGATAGAAGACAACATGTACCATGCTTTGAAAGGTCTCTCTCCAAATCTCTGAATACTGGAGCACTTCATTCTCTGGTGGGCATATGAACACAATGCTTTCTCCTTCAGAACATCAAGCTACAAAAAAAAAAAATCCAATTGAAAAAATTTAGAAAAGACAATTTTCACACACACACACACACACACACACACACACACACACACACACACACACCTTCAAAAGTTAAGACAGCCCTATGCCAAAATAACTTGTTTGGGTGGGGAGTTGAAATCAGGTCCCTGTGCATGTCAGTCAAGAACTCTGCTACTGAGTTGCACCCTCCCTCCAAACAAAAATTTTAAAAGATAATTTACACCTATATTCACAAGTACTCCTTTTGACACGTGATTATTTTGGTACCTAAGGGAATGGAAATCAGTCTGGTCATAGTGGAGGTTTCTAGGTACTTAAAATGCAGCACCAAGGACAGGTCCTGGCTCCACTTCCTGGGGGCCTCCCAAACAGTTCAAGCTAATCAAATGTCTCACTTATTCAGAGGGCCCTGGTCCAGTTCCATGTGTGCTCCTCAGGCATTGGTTCACAGTTCATTCATTTCCACTAGTTTGGCTATTTGTCCTTGTGCTTTTTACAATCATGGTCTCAATATCTCTCGCTCATACAATCCCTCCTCTCTCTCGCCAACTGGACTCCTGGAGCTCTGCTTGGGACTCGGCCGTGGATCTCTGCATCCGCTTCCATCAGACACTGCATGAGAGTTCTATCATGACAGCCAGGGTGTTCGGCCATCAGATCACCAGAGTAGGTCAGCTCAGGCACTCTCTGGCAGCATAGAGACACTGCCAGGGGAAGAGTCCTAGATAGGTATAGTAATACCCAGGGTATGTATGTATGTATGTATGTATGTATATATATATGTGTGTGTGTGTGTGTGTGTGTGTGTGTGTGTGTGTATACCTGTAGTGACTTTTTAATTGTGTGACTAATTCATCTAAGTTCCTACTTCATCAACTTTCATAAAATAAATAAGTGCCTAAGAAAAACAAATGATTCACTTAATAAATATTGATGGAAGAAAGAATTGGATTGCAACATCCAGCCTCAGTAAAATTCACTGCTTTGAATTCTATCTCCAGTAAAATGTCTCAAGGAAGGACTAAAAAGCTAAAAAGCAAAAAACAAACAAAAAACAAAACAAAAGAACTATCCCTTGCTGTCCAGTGTGACAAACACTATTACACTCTGGAAGTCACCACCATAAAGAATTGGAAGACAAGTAAACACGCATCCAAGAATTCCCTCTCTAGACCATCACTGCTAAATCTCAGAAGGAAGAAAGGTATTAGAACTAAAAGCCATTGGTAACGTAAGAGGGAAGAAGGTTTTCTAATGACAGAGAGAAGTCTCATTCAGAGATTCAGATTTCCTAAGTCAACCGTAAGATGGTCAAATCTCTGGGTTTGGTATACAGAGCAGTTCTGTCCCCATCTTCCCAGGGGTCACCTTTGGTGTCAAGCAGGCAGCTTTGTCGGCTTCTGCACAGCACTCAGTCATGATGGCATTGTACTTCTCAGCATAGTAAAGGAGCTCTGGGCCATAGAAGTAAGGATGTCTTCTGCCAACTTCGTGCAAATAGCTAAGTTATGGAAAAAGAAGAAAGCAGACAATCATTTCCCACAGCACATAACACTACAGAAATGATCACTCAACCCAAACCCAAAGATTTGTAATTGACCAAGTTTACTCATTGTGGCCATGAGTGATGGGCTGTCTCTGTTCTTCTCAAGAGAGAGAAGGTAGATTAAATTTGTGTATCTGCATGCAAATATTTACATGTGTATATTTTCAGTAAATAGTTAAATTTGGGTGATGTAATGCCAGGAGCTATTCCCCGCCAGTGGATGGGTTCTGCAGAGGGTGTAAGGAGTGGGTGGGAAAAAGAAGTGAGCCAGGCCATGGTGGTTGGGAGAATCTTGCAGCCTGACTGACTAGCAGCCAGAGTGTTTCTTTATTTATACAGAATTTAGTTAGCAGGGATACATTCATGATGTTCCAAAACATAGATCATATCATTTTTGTTTTTGGACATGTGTTTTACTTCCTTTTGCTCATCTTTTAGTCATCATTAATAAACTATGACAAAACAGATTAATCATTTCCAATCATTTCCCTCAAGTTTTGACATCATTAATAAACAGAGTTATCATTCTTACTCATAAACCCATAACCCAATTTTTGAGAATCTAGAGGCATATGACATCCTGTGCTCAGGCTGGTTGTTTTGGTTGCTTCAAGGACATGACCTTCAAGCAGATAAGGATATCTCCCTCAAAATGTGTGGGTGAACAGTATGTTCAGGACTTTCCTGAATAAGCTTAGAAGCAGCATTCCTGGGAAAAGGCATAAATGATTTATAAGGAATTTTCAATCAATCCAATATCCTCAAATTGTACAAATACTAAAAGTGCCTCAAGTATGTAACAGATGGAGATGAAAACCAAAGGTGGCATGGTGGCCATCATGTGGCTTAGCTTTGCTGGTCTTTGTCAAGCAGCTGCGCTGGCTTTATGACTTCTGCAATTCCATTCAGATGTGGCTGTGCCAATGTAACATTGCTGACTAAAATGAAATTGATCCAGAGAACATAAACACTGCACACACACACACACACACACACACACACACACACACACACACACACACAAACACACCACTTCAGACTATTTTACAACTTCTCAATCTCAGATTTTTGACACAGGCCATATCTGTTTTCAAATATGAAAATATCCTTGATTTTTTTATTGTCATTGTGCACAGTTCTGTGGTATTAAATATTATATTTTAAAAAATTACCTCAAGGTAAAACCTTCCCAGTCTTGATGATGGATAATTGAGTTTTTTATGACTACTAGCGTAAGTGTTACTGGCTGAGCTATTGCTCAGTTTCTATTTTAAAACATAGATATCTGTTTACTTACTGTCCCATAAATGAAGCAGCATTTTCCTGAAAGGAGGTGCACATGGCCTCAGCATCTGGCCTTACAAGTGGGGGCAGGTTGGGGTTGTCATCCTTGTGTTGCAGGAAACATTCGTTTCTTTCGGGTTCTTGTTTCGTACAGCAGTCAGCCAGTTCACCGTAGTTTTCACGAAGACTTGGAATGGAACATAGCTTGTCTCCAAAAAGAGATTGCTAAGTGGAAACCAGAAGCTGTCAAATTCCTGCCAGTACCTGACTTTCTCTACAACCAAAAAGCAGTGTAAAAAACTGGATAAAACTTGGTTAAGAATAAAACAGAAGCAAATAGTTAATGGCCTTAAGGAATGTTGCCTTCCATGTTTTCTATATGGAACTAAAAGCTAGGAGTGAAGTCACTATAATAAAAAAATCAAGGGAAGCTAGGACTTGAAGGAGCATGTGGCCTCATGCTCAGGAGCAACATGTTCACACAACTTCTCACGTGATCTGCTCCTTTTGAAGAAGCCCAAAGTTTTAGTAAATTCCCTGTAACACCGAGGAATAACAAAATCTACTATAAATATTACTGCATTAAAATGCAGCTCTCCAAAGGACTTCAATTGTTAAATAATCCTTCCCTTCCAAATTAATTTTTATTACAGAAGTCATTTAACTTCATGGAATTTTTACTGATCTAAACAGAATTTAATAACTTTCAAAAATGTACTTTTAGGAATATCACAGTACAACTGTAATATTTTGTGTGAATCACTAACTCTGCAATGAGAGGAGAAGTTTTCCAGAAGAAAACAAAAAGAAAGGGCCTACAGATAAATTTGAAAATGGTTTGCCCATATATTAAGTAGGAAGAGAAGCTCAGGCCTCAGCTTGAAATCCTACCTGTAAACAGCAGAACTTCTTCTAAATGACTAAAAAGGCCACTTTTTAATTGTGTATAAAATATTTATTTCCCTAAAATAAAGAGCTATACTATAATTTTATCCAAGTAAACAAATAATAGCATAGTAATCGGCTGAGGCATTCTGAAGATTAGCATAGTATCATTATATCAAGAAAATATTAGACCTCCTAGGCTACTGTAGCATTGCCTGTAATAATCAAAATGCGTGAACAGCCTAAACAGCCACCAGCAGATGAATAGATAAGAAAATGTAGGTGGCAGGTAAGAGTGTGATGAATACACACTAGGGATTACTCTTACCCTTAGAAGAGGAACGTTCTGCAACTGGCACCAACATGGGCCAACCTGGAGGACATGTTGGTAAGTGCAATAAGCCAGTCATAGAAAGACACATTCTGTGTGGTTCTACTCAGATAAAATGCCTAAAACAATCCAATTCACAGAATCCAAAAGGGGCGTGATGACTGACAGAGAGAGGAGGGACTCAGTTACTGATAACGTAGCATAGCCTCTCGGATAATCAAGATAAATTCTACGAATCTGCTTGATGGTATTTTAGTTATTGTCAGTTACAATAAGAGGGCAGAGGGCTCTCACCACAAAAAAAAAATTAGTCAATACATAAAAGCATGCTATTCCTATTTGCCACTGGGAATAGAAATCAGATTTTAGAGCTTGGAAAGAAATGGTACAAACGACAAATTACCATTAAAAATATTATAACTGCTTTCTGTAGCTTCCAAGAATTTTTTTAAGTTGTGACAATGGATAGAATATCTCCATTTGCTTGCAACTTTTATCATTTAATAACTTTTTATCACTTCTTTTCTTTTTGAGATTACTATATAATTACATCATTTCCTCCTTCCCTTTCTCCCTCTATATCCGCACACATATGCCCCCTTTCAGATCTATGACCTCATTTCTCATTAATTGTGTTACATATGTGTGTGTGTGTGTTTATGTATATACAGATATTCCAAAATAGAGCTCGTTGGTCTGTATAATGTTACTCTGATGCATGTTTTCAGGGCTGACCATTGCTAGTGAATTAACCAATTGGTTCTCTCTTCCCTGGAGAAGCCAATTTCTCCCTCTCTCAGCATCCTTGTTTGCCTGGAGTTCGTTGTGTAGGTAGAGGCCTTGGGGTCTTTCATCCACCCTGGCACGTCTGTTGTGTTGTCACTCTTAAGCTCACATTTGGCCAGTCATGTTGGTGAGACTTTTTGAGTCTAGCTTGTGACATTACTAGGAGACAATCTCATAGCAAAATCCCTGTTCCTCTGGCTCTAACAATCATTCTGGTCCCCCTCTCATGATGTTCCCTGGGCCTTAGGTATGGGAGAAAGTATTTGTTTTCCTTTGAAATACTCAGAATTATATAGAAGAGGCAAAGGGATCCTCAAAATCAGAATGTACTGACAATTGATTTGTCACAGTTTGCAGCAGACTCGTCAGCAACACAGGTTTTTGCAAATTCAGTTATTTCATTCACTAATTTCACATGTTCTTCATATGGGCATTTCTGGAGATGCTGGGAAAAGATGACCAGGACTCTGAAAAACAGACATAGAAATAAAACTTTACTATGAAGTAGTTGGCTTTCCTAAACAGCAAATTGTGTACATGTATACCATCTATATTTTGTCTATCTTTCTTACAACTATCTCGAAAGCCTATTCCTGTCAGCTCTTCTCTGAGACATAACCAGGAAGAGGTGCCTTTCCAAGCAAAAAGAACATGGATTCCTACCATGCTTAAGTATAGACGCATAGGTGTGTCAGTAGATTTATGAACATGGGGCAAACCAGCAAACTATGTTCTAAATACATTTCATTGTCAAGGCTAGACATTATGAAAGTCCTTTGAGTTTTTTCTCTTCTAATCCATATACCTCTGTTAATCAGGGGTATATGACACTATTGAGCATTTAAATATAAACTTCTCATTTTCACTATATTAAAACATTTTTACAGTTGGGAATGTGACAATTATAGATCACTTGCTTCACATGTGGGAGTCTCCAGTACTATAAAGACAAAATAATATTCTCAATGTACCATGGGATCTTGTTGTGTAAAGAAGAATTAACAAGTTAACTGCTCAAGGAACTATATATCATAGACCTTTCTAGAAAGAAAACTAAGATTCAATTCTTCACAAGTTTAATGTGGGCTCCAGAATCTCATTCTCCACTAAAGCAGCCATTAGCCACAAGTGGATAGATATATTTGATTAATGTCAAATAACATTTGAGTGTGTGCTCCTCAGTTAGACTTGCCATGTTTCAAGTGCCCAGTAACCATGTGTCCTCCGGCTGCCATATGCTCAGCACAGGTCCACAGTCTTTCCATCAACAGAGACATTTCTGTTGGACAGTGCTGCCCTACAATTTTGCAAGCTCAAGGTGGGAAAAAGGCAATTGAGAACTGGAACTAATACTACCAGAAACATTAAATTGACTTTCAACATTTTAACTTACAGGCCTTTGAAATGTTGTTCTCCCAAATCATTAAACCGATGAGCAATCTCACTCTTGTCTGCGGGAACAGGGAGACAAAAACCACAAAACATATTTAAATATCGGTAAAAACAACTAAGTATAATGCTGCTTTTCATATTTCTTTCCACACACTTAAGATATTCCTTTACTTTATGACACTGGCCTCTGATCTCTACAAAAAATAAAATGAATCTGCCAATGACTCCTTCCTTCTGCATCTAAAGAACTACCCTTTCACCTCGAATACTACTTAAAAACCATCTAAGTGTTTATAGCTTTGCATTCAAACCTAAGAGTCAATGCTTTTATCATGTCTCTAAGTAACTACTAAGACAATCTGAAGTAAAAGTAAATACAAATGGAAGCTCCTTTTGTAAAATTAACAACACACATGTTTAGTTTTCAGTACAGCATGGTAGAGTAAACAGGCCTTCAAGACTGAAGATTCTGGCTTCAGCTGTATTCAGTATAGCTTAAGTCACTCTGCCTAGCATTTCTTCAAAATTAAAAGAAATTTAAAACTAAACTTAAAAAAAATCCCCTCATTATTTTCGCCTAAGGTGTCTAAAGTATATTAATAATATAACCACACAAGGTTTCTCAGATGCAAAAAATCATCAAAGTCAAGAAATAAGCACTGAAGGAAACCTTAGCTCTTTCAAAATGCAGGGCTTCCATTTTTAGGAAAGTAAGATAACAGCGGAGCATTGAAAACATAAAATTCTTACGTGCATCTCGGCGAAACACACCCCTGGAAAAAGCAGAGCAACAGACAAAGAGGAGGAGGAGGAAGGTCACCCACTTCATTGTGCCAGAGGCTTGTGGGGTTGATAGGAAAGGTGAGATGTGTGGAGGGAAACCTGCTCTAATATACTTCTTTAACCAATAACTGCAGATCATTAACCAGACTCAGCTCGCATTTCATTGGTTCCTTCCCAATTACAAAATCATACAATCTTTGCCAAAAAGTTGTTTGACCAAATCCCTTGAGTGTGTTTGCCCTCTGAGATTGTTTTCCCCACATGACTTTGTCAGTTCATTAAAGTTATGTAAAGCATCAAATTTTACATAAGCGTTTAACTGTTCACAACTCTCGTTCCTTACTGTGTTACCTGTATCTCCCATTTGAGCACTTTTGGTGTGGGCCTTTGCATGGAAACTTGACGTATTTTAAAAACTAAGAACTGAATTACATGTATTTCTCATTCCAAATATTCTTTTATTTATTGGTAATAAGGAATTTGCATGAGGAAGGGGAGAAGCTGATTATAGGGTTTCCATGTCTTTCTCAGCCTTTCTAAATTAGACTCTCCCATAAAGCTCACATTGCCTCAAATGTAAACCGAGAAAAAGCCAGAGCAATAAGAACAATCGTGGAAGATATTTAGAAGATTTGTGTCACCATCCCAGCTCTGGCTGTATGTGAAACAGGTCTGAAATATTTTCATCTGATGTGAATCTCTTTCTTTGTGTTTATTTTTAAGAAGAGACAGTAGAAGAACACACACCTAAATGATACTGATGGTGGTCTTTGCCACTGTGACATACTTCCTCTGACACAATAGAAAGATAATAAGTAGCAGACCAGTTGTCTTACTTACCTCAAAAAGTGAGTTAGTCAAGACTACCATCCAAATTGTCCCCATGGTACCTACATGGACAGAGGCCACTGAGTGGCCAGTAAAGCATTCTTGTTTCATATCTAGTTAGACAATGAAAGAAATCAACTTTCTATAACCTCATTTCATGTCCTCATCTTCAGGAAAGTGTATGAAATATATAACCAAACGCAGGAGATATCAAACACAAATAATGGAGAAGGAACAAGTGTTTCCTTGCTGTTTTATGACTCAAAGGCATCCTGAAATGATATAACAGACTAGTCTCTGAAGACATAGATGAACAGAATGTAAAAGAATGCCTGCCTATAGAAATAATTCCACCAGGAGCGAGCGGGTTTACCCAAAAACTGGAAAAGAAAGAAACTAAAGAACAGAGATAGTTCTTTCTTGGACAAATTATGAATTTCTCCTTAAACTTCCTAGAAAGAGTGGACACTATTTATTTGAAGTCAGTAGTCATGCCTAACCCTGTCCTAGTGTGAGTCTGGAGGCATGAGCAAGTATGCAACACTTAAATCCTTGAGTGTATTTGTATTGCTAACTCACAAATTCAGGCTTTTCACACTAGGTTTATATATTTTTAGTTTGATAATTGAATAGAAAAATTATCTGCATATCTACCTTGCATTTATATTGTAGTATAATCATAAATACCAAAGTCTAAAAAAATCAAATTTATCATAATGGACTAGGAGCTCAGTTGATTTACTGAATGATGAAGCCCCAATAAATTTAAAATACAGATTAATAACAACTGAGTCTTTTCTTAACTGTATTAATTCAATGTTTTACATGTACATATCCTAATTAATCATTGGCAGCAGAGAATGAAAGGACGTAATTCTTTACACTATCTCTATGCTTACATTTCAGTTCTACTGATAAGAAACGCTTGAACAGTTACATTTGGTAAGAAAGAATTTATACTCTTTCTTCTGAAAATCCTGCCATTAATTCTACATGTATATTCTATACTGAGAGGAATGAAGCCACATAATTGTTAGTTATTTCTAAATGTCCTATTATTCAAGTTTTTAAATTCTATGGTTAATCTGTCATCAGAAGAGTTTGGCATGACCATAAACGTAAAATTTAAACTGAGTTTTAAATATAGTTTAGAGAATCTAGTTTCTGAGTAAATATAAAATAGCTCAGATAATTTTTAAGTGTTTTCTCATGCTTACATGAGTACTTCATAAGAGAGAAGTGGGTTGAGAAAATTCTTTGGAAAGTATAATCATACGCTCATCATTTACAAGTGGAAAAAAAGAAAAACCCCACTCATGTTGAAACACAGTATGACTAGGAATTAACCCTGAGCTTCAGTCCCTTTGGTCCTTGGTTTTCCCATTGTCTTGTTGGATGTTTGCTGTTTTGTTTTGCTTTCACTCATTTTGATAGGATGGTTTGAAGGAGATGGATTATCTCATTGGGATTTTTTACTTCCTTGTCACCCCATAATAACCTTAAAACCAGCTCGTTCTCTCTCTCTCTCTCTCTCTCTCTCTCTCTCTCTCTCTCTCTCTCTCTCTCTCTCTCTCCCTCCTGATTTCTGGAAACTCTCATAAATTCTTTCAAGCCAGCCTTGCCTTCCATCTGCCAACCTTGGTCCAGCCTGCACGTTTCTTCCCCCATGATCCTATGGTACTTCAGGACCTGTTCTTGGAAATACAATGTGTCCAGGAAAATAAGACAGCAATATCTAATAATGTCCTCAGGATTTTACCACAGATTTTCTGAAAGTACTGACATTACCTGTATCCATTCTAAAATATAGGAAATTTGACTGAATCTGGAAGACAAATAGAGACTCAAACCTGTTCTCAAACTTTTTACTATAATTCAGTGGATATGTGCAGATCCCACCTACTCTGAAGGGCTAGAAATGCCTTATAAACAATGAATTGGGTAAAATGGAAGATCATTACACATAAAATTCAACAACATAATAAGCAAATTAGTTTCTCATTCAGTTATGAAAATACATTTCCCAGTTAAACTTTGGTGTCAATGGACACCAAAGCCAATATTACTTGAGCTTAGAGGGCTTTCTTCTTCTAGTATCCTCTTCAGTTCATTTTTTCAGTGTCTTAAATTTTTCACTGTAAAGGTGTCTCATTTCCTTGATTAGGTTTATTGCAAGGTTTTTTTTTTATTTTTTATTTATTTATTTATTTATTTTTAGAGGAAACTGAGAATGGGGATGTTTTTGTGATTTTATTTGCACGTTATCTGTCTACAGGCAGCCTACTGATGGCCGTAGATTAGTTTTCTATCCTGCACCTCACTGACAGTGTTTATCAGATCTAAGAGTTTTCAAATGGAGTCTTCTGGGTCTTCTCTCTCTAGAACCACATCTGCACACATGGATAGTCTAGCTTCTTTTTATACCCACATCCTCTTCCCTTTTTGTTTTATTTGCTCTGGCTGAGATTTCAAGCACCATTTTGAATAGGAGTAAAGACAGTAGTAGGTCCTGTGCTCAGTGCATGAGTTGGCTGTTTGAAACCTGGGGTTTATGCAGGGACGCTTGCCTCAACCTGGGAGGAGGGGACTGAACCTGCCTGGACTGAGTCTACCAGGTTGATCTCAATCCTCGGGGGAGTCTTTGCCCTGGAGGAGATGGGAATGGGGGGGTGGGCTGGGGGAAGGAGAGGGGGCAGGAGGGGGAGAACAAGGGAATCCGTGGCTGATATGTACAACTAAATTATATTGTAAAATAAAATAAAATTAAATTAAAAAAGACCTCCCTCCAGCACAGCCAAGTGCAGACTATCCCAGACACCTGGTGACCATGCATGTGGTCAATCCATCCCTAATGCAGCTCTGCTGTGTAAAGTGAGCTCAGGTCTCACTAGGAAACCTCTGTGGGCTCCCACAATAGTACCCACATGAATCTCTTGGTAGCCTGGTAAAACAGGCAATGCTGCAGTTTGTGAGTGCATTTCTGTAGACAAGATTAAAGTCCAGAAGGTTAGGCAATTTGCCTAATGTTACACCAGCAGTAAAGACCGGGACAAGAATAATATCTAGGCCATGAGCTTGCAAATCTGAGGGAATTTTCTCTATGCCAAACACTGCTTATTAGGAAGAGGTAAACTGTTGGCTTTCTAAGGAGATGCACTACTGTCCAAGAGTTGAGCCTGAAAAGTTACTAATGCCTTCTCACTGGACTCTGTTTCATAGACTAAAAATCCCTTTTGGTTCCTTTGGTGTATATTTGTGCCATGTCTTATAGTCATGACTCATATATGTTCATATTAAACCATGACTTCTTATCACACATCAATATCTCTATACCTATATGTTTATACTTATATGTATGTGTGTGCTGCTAGTACAAAAAGACTAATTATTAAATGAACCAATGGACACACACACACACAAACACACACACACACATTGACCAGTCAAAGAGATCTATATGCTACTGCTCCCTCTGTCTTTCTGGCTTGATGAATGATTTGCCTTGTGGTTACAGAATTTGGCACTTAGGCCCACAAATGAATTTCTATCACAGTAAAGTGATTTCTCAAGCTTTCTGTCCCACTTGTTTTCCATGAAACGTGATGATTTCTCTTTCAGGAAAAAAAATGATTTTTTTTTTCAGTTTTTCAAACTCACTAACTGAAAAAAAAAAAAGAGTAGTTAAGCAAATATTGTTATTAAACTCTTAGGGAAAATGCTTTTGTAATCCTAACAAAAGCATTGTTGTGACCTTGAATAAATACTGACAATGTCTATTTTTCAGAAAGAGATGCTCCAAAGAGTAATCTGTGAAAGCCATGACCGTGTTAAAATTTTCTGTGACTTACACAAGAAGTTGGGAGGCCATAACTTCCAGGATAGGCATGCTCTTAAAATGGCCCAGGTGCTATTGATTAATCCCCATGCTAAGAGCTGCTCAGAGCTTTTATCCACTCTCCAGTTGAGTATTAACCAACCCTCCGTGCTGATTCAACAGATATTTATGTAACTCTGGGAGCCTCCATCCTGCTCCCAAGGCCAGTTCTCCAGATGTCCCTGAGGTGAGGGAGTAAAGCAGGCCCTGAAGGGCCACCATGAACTCCTAAACCTCACCATTTATTTACCTTGGGGCTTCAACTGTGACTTGAAGTCAAATCTACAATAGAGATTAGAATCTAGGATTCCTTGTCGCTTACAAGTCAGGTTTTTCAGGCAAGGTTAGTATGTTGTCCACCAAGTGCAGAGCTAGGTGGATGCCTTAGTTATTTGTCAAAGGGAATGTGAACACCTTGGATACAGAAAGCCTGGAGAATCCTATCTATCAAGGCTTAGGTGGTTAAAAAGTAAAGCCCATTCTAGGAATCTCAGAGGTCTTCCTAGAACGGTCTATTTAGAAACACAATATTAAAGAAAAGTTTGGTTTGATATAGTATCTCACGATATCGAGTTTAAATTAGATGTCCAAAATAATGGACCACAGAAAGGACCCTGGTTCTTTTGGGCAGGGTTTTTGGCTTAATGCTTTTCTATGATGCTGTGTTTGTTCCCTTGCTAATGCCCATTGTAAAGATTCGATTTGTGGCTCTCAAACTTTAGCATGTGACAAAATCTTCCAGAAGACATTAGAAGCCAGGCCCCAGACTCTCCCTGGCTGCTGTAGACACTGCATCCTTCTTCCATGTGCGTTTTCTACTAGCAACACAGCAATTAATTGTAATTGTTTGTGGTCTTGAACATGCCGTTCTGTAGTCTTTCTGTCTTCAACACTACTATTCCAGTTCAGGTTATTTTCTTTTACCTGTGTTGCCAGAACAACCTTAAAATAGCTTGATGCCCTGCTGTGACTCTTGTTAATCCCTGGGCCATTCTTCTCAAAGAAGCCATTGCCTTCAAACAATGTAAAACTGATTTCATATCTAATCCCCCCCCCAAAAAAAAAAAAAAACCATAGTCAATGACTTCTCAAATCTTGTTATTCTAACCCTTTGCGCTTCACCTGGCTCATTCAGGGGCATTGTCATTTCTCAGTTCTGAATCCCTTTCCTCTGGATGCCCTGCCTGACCTCCTGAAGTGGAAAGTATGTCATCTTTTATGCACTGTTAGGGAAATAACATTAGGAACAAAATTTATCAAGGTAGTGTTGATAGAGACGAGTTTCTTCTTAGTTGAATAAACATTAAAGCAGAATGCGATATGAATCACAGGCTGTCCACTAACAGCTTGCAAAGATGGAAAAAAGTCACACTCCCTGGCCACAGTTAAGCAGACACATGCACCATAATTACGCACCATAATTGGTGAACTCATTCTGAGCAATGACTAGTCCTCAAGATGATTTGACTGTCCCACTTGCCAAAAGTCAGCCTAGCTTTACCTGCCTATTTACCTAATTCACGTTAACTCTCTAGAGATCTACAGCAGCCCCGCCCCTACCCTCAATCCCTTCATACATCTTTAAGCAAGGAGGTAGTTTTTAACTTGCAGCAGGGTTTTTCCCCCAAGCTAAGCTCTCCCCTCCATCCAAAAGCTGGGAGAAAGACGAGCTGTCTGTGTCCCTAGATCCTGGGTCGCCGAAGAAGACATTGCTGACTCATAAAGTGGATGAAAAGGTAGATCTGTTTTTAAATCCATGTTGTATACACTTCAGCGAGAGGAGGAATCCTTACAAGGTTTTCTGAAGTGAACGCACTAGGAAAGAGGGGGAGGCCATTCTTTCCCTCGTTTTCGGCGAGAGACTTGAGCCTTTTTAAAGTTTTGATTCAGCTCACAGCACCAGCAGCATGCTGCACCGCCCACATACTATACTTGTCTGCCCCTGCTCGCTGGGGTGAGTCCCTGGAGCACTGGAGCTGATCCACACAAGGCAAATGGTCCCTAGAAAACTTCACCCCAGCTCCTCCAGAAACTGCTTACACTAGGTCTGATTTTTAGCTCTGAAGGTATCCCTGACTAGTCCAATAAAGATGGGTTAGAATGGAGGACAGCGTAAGTGTGTGGACAATGGCAATTGTGTCTAATTACCCACTGAGCCATTAGGACAGGGCAGAAGAGATCGGTAAGCCTAGTCTAATGCCTCGTTCCTCCTACATCAGAGATAATGTTGGATATTGTGGGAAACTGTCAATCAGTGGTTCTCAACTTTCCTAACGCTGCAACCCTTTAATACTATTCTTCCTCTTAACCCTCAACCATAAAATTACTTCATTGCTACTTCATAACTGTAATTTTGCTACTATTATGGATCAGAATGTGCCTGATATGCAACCCCAATGGGTTGCAACCCACAGATTGAGAACCACTGGTATAGATGGGTATTTGCTTGTGTGTGTATCACCAAGAGTAAGAAGAACTTAGTGCTTTGGGCTCATAGTCTAGTCCTCTATTCTAAGAAAGCCCCCCAGCTGTCTGCTGCAGGATGGTCTGTATGTCAAATGTGTTGCTCTGATTGGTCAATAAATAAAATGGATTGGCCAGTGGCCAGGCAGGAAGTATAGGTGGGACTAACAGAGAGGAGAATTGAGGGAACAGGAAGGCGGAGGGAGACACTGCCAGCTGCCGCCATGACAAGCAGCATGTGAAGATGCCGGTAAGCCACGTGGCAAGGTATAGATTTATAGTAATGGGTTAACTTAAGATGTAAGAACTAGATAGCTAGAAGCCTGAGCCATTAGGCCAAACAGTTTAAATAATATAAGCATCTGTGTGTTTATTTTATAAGTGGGCTGTCGGACTGCCGGGCCTTGGCGGGACCCAGAGAGAAAACTCTCCAGCTACAGCTGTCTGCACAGGAGTTGGTGGCATTCATGAAGAAGACTGCAGCAGCTGCCAGTAGATGCTGCTCAACTAAGTGATGAGCTACAATTTGCCTGCATCGAGAATGTGGTAAGGACGCTCATGATGCATCTACCATCTGTCCAGCAATCAACCTCATTTCTGTTGACATATCTATGCCCTGCCAATGGGGATTAATAATCCTCAGGGGAGGATCTTTCCAGGCAGCTCATGCCAACTGTTTTTATTTAGCAGCAGGGGAGGACTGCCCCTCTCAAACCTGTGTCACTTGGATTCACAAAACTGTCCCCTGGGTCACTTACAAGAGTCTACTGCTTGGGTTTTAAAGTAGACAAAACTGACTTTGTTAGTGGTTTCACAAGGTGCTGCAGATGTTTGACTAATGCTCGTGGAACTCACAGTGTTTGATGTGTTAGTACCAAGTGTGCTTATTCCCAAGGGGCCACGAACTGCCAGAGCCAGAGATGATTTGTTGTAGTAACAGGCTATTCTTTTCCTGCACCAAAATATTAGAGAGGTTGAGTTAAAATAGGAGGAATAGTTCACATGAGGTGAAGGAAAGGGCCGGGATGGCCTTGAGCACATTTCCTCTTGAATGTGCTCTTGAAGCATGGTTATAACCACTCCTTCTCCACTGTGGAGACTGGCCCTGAGCAGTGGGGTGCTCACACCTCTGAGGTTTAGCTTCTAGGTCTCTCGGGATGCATGGCTTCAACATTTCTGAATTCTTGTTTGGTGCCCATTTCATTTGTCCTATATCCACAGGAGATTGTAGCCGTTATGCTAATTTGCTATAGCCCTTTCTTCTAATAAAGCACAGTTAATTTGAATTAAAAATGGAAAGTTATTAACTAGCCCTACCTTTATTTTAACTTAATTTTTTGGTTGTTATGGAGTCTTGTCTTCCTTGGGGAATTCATTTGATTAGATGTGCATGTTCCTAGAGCCTTGCTTGGGGGAGCTGCTTTGTTGCTTCTATAATGGATAAATTCATAATTCACCGTTTGTGTTGACTGATTTGAATAACTTCATCCTGTAGCTAGAGTTTTCCTGCCTTGCCCACAGTCAGGACAAATCTCTGTCACCCACCAGTCCCATAGCCGCTCAGACCCAACTAAGTAAACACAGAGACTTATATTGCTTACAAACTGTATGGCCGTGGCAGGCTTCTTGCTAATTGTTCTTATAGCTTAAATTAATCCATTTCTATAAATCTATACCTTGCCACGTGGCTGGTGGCTTACTGGCGTCTTCACATCCTGCTGGTCATGGCGGTGGCTGCAGTGTCTCTCTGCCTCAGCCTTCCGCTTCCCAGAATTCTCCTCTCTCCTTGTCCCACCTACTTCCTGCCTGGCCACCTACTTCCTGCCTGGTCACTGGCCATCAGTGTTTTATTTATATAGAACGATATCCACAGCATCATCCTCTCGCACAGGAGTGGCAGGGCACTTGGGTGGCCAGTGTCCTCAAGAGAGGCACACAGGCAGAGTTTAGAGACAGTGTTAGGGTGAGTATTTGTGCTGTGGGGACCGGAGTGGGAGCAAGGTAAGGAGACAGTTCTAGACGGGGTCAAGGAAAGGAGGGAGGTAACTGCAGCAGGGCCAGGCTCCCTGACCGCGAGTTTGAACACCCACGGAGCACCTGCTGTGTGTCAGTTCTGCTGTCGGTTGCAGATGTCTCTTGCACAATGTTGGAGGACACTGGACTGAAGCTTGTTGAGAAGTCCCAGCAGCCTGCACATCTGAGTCACACTGGTGATGCTGAACTGGTGGTGTGGGTGAGTGTAAGAGGCTGTAATCTCATGCTGAAGCTGGTCTATCAGATGGTAGAGGAAGAAACCTCCAGACGACTCAAGTACACCTTGGCCTGACTGTGACACAAAGAGGGAGCACAACATGGGGCTCAGTCCACACTGACAACCTTTTCTTTCCCCCAAAAGTGAAATCTAGGTGGTGCTAGAAGGAAGTCCAACTTGGGGATGTGCAAATATGATCTCATTGTCTATGGATATAAGAACAAGAAGCATGACCTCACTGCTCTCCCTTTCATTCTCATTTGGAAAAGGCAAAGCTGATTCTTGGAGCTCTGGGCAGAAGACATGACACCAATCCTGTCAATGCTGGAGTGGGCCACTGCTGTGACAGCGCCTATATCTGCAGAAAGCCGTGCTTTGACGACCTGCAAGTTGATGGAACTTACATTTCTCCACCTTGTGACTAAGTCATCAGCCCTAAGGAGGGCTTGGGCTGAGCATGGGAGTGGAAGCTCCAAACGGGAGAGCAAAAGGAAGCTTGTGTTCATTTCGTTTTTCTGCTACCAACGAGGGGGCTGATATGGAGAAATTTAAGCCAGCTACGGATATGACTTCTGCATAATGAATGCAGGAACTCAATGTTCTGTTGGAAATCAAATGGAATTATACCTATTAGACAAAGTAGCCAGTATAGTGACCGTGTTGCAATCCCTGCTTGATCAGTTAATGAGAATGAAGCAAATTTATAAGAAAATATTGGCAGAGGATACATTAATCTAATTTCTCCAAAGTGTTGAAGTCCAGGTATTAGTCTGATGAGGTGTTCTATGCAGAAAACATTCTGTTAAAGAAGTTTGGAAGTAATTTATTTCCTTTCTCTTCTAGGAAAGTAGCACTACACACTAGAAATGGAAATCAGAGAAATTTTGCAATAAAGTGATCAGTTAGGGAGCTTGAGGGATAGCTCAGTGGTTAAGAGTGCACACTGTACTTCCAGAAGACCTGGGTTTTGTTCCCAGCAGTTCATGTTAGGTGGATGTCAGTCATAGCCACCTGTAATTACAACTACAAGGAATCTGATGCCCTCTTCTGTGTTCACATGCACTTACACACACACACACACACACACACACACACACACACACACACACACACACATACAGAGAGACACACACACCAGTTTAAGATGAATCATTTAGACAGCAAAACTTACTAGGATTTTACAGGACTTGTATATTGATAAAGTCTTTTGGATTGTTCCATCAGAATGGGGGATATTACATCATAGTATGTCCTTGTATTCATGACTACCATCTTCAGCTGCTATTAGGAACACCTATTTGGAAGAGCAGGTTTTTGGATAGTGGTCGGAAGTGAAGGCTGGTAGCAATGCAGAACCAATGAACGCAAGTCTTCAAATCCTTGCTTTCTTTCCTTTTTTGAGGCAGGGTCTCATGTAGTCCAGGCTGGCCTCTACTCTCTATGTAGCCAAGGATGACCTTGAGCTACTGATCCTTCTCTACCTCTGCAGTGCCCAGATGATTGGCATACACTTGTTTTTTGTATTGCTGGTGATCTAAGTCTGAACTTCATGCTTCCTAAGAAAGCACTAACCCGCTGAGCTGCACCCCCCGTCCTTCCTTTTCCTCTTGAAATGCAATTCCTTGCACCAGATAACGCTTTGTAGTGACTGACTACAGCACAAGATATCCCTAGATGCCCTCAGTGTAGTACATAAGTGTTCCAATGGCATTTTCTATGAAAACATGAAGTCAACGCACCAAGAAATTAGAGGATTTTTATGTCCTCCCAACATCAAATTTAGGAAACCCTTCCAAAAAACACTACATAGTTTCTTCATAAATATTCACAGTTACAGCTGCCTATTACATCATTAGATATGTTTAATTATTAAGAAACTCATTCTTTTGTTGACTAGAAGTCTGTTTTTCTTGTCACTTTCCATCACAGTTCTACTTCTGAAACTACAGAGAAAAATACTTCACAGGTACTCTGTGTTAAGGATACATTCTTCTCTCTCTCTCTCTCTCTCTCTCTCTCTCTCTCTCTCTCTATATATATATATATATATATATATATATATATATATAATTTTGGTTTTGGGGATTATAATATAATTGCATAATTTCCCTCCCTTTCCTCCCTCCAATAATAAGAAGAACACATTCTTATAACCTGATGGTTAAGTGAAAATGAGGTAGAGTTATAACATTCTTAGTCTGTAGTCGGGCCTCCAGGGAGAGGTGAGAACAATAATGAACAATGCCTCGCAAACTTATATTGGGCCGTGAAAATGAATATGTGCCTATAGTATTTAAACTAAACACTGTAAACTGAATATTGGATCTTTCCACTTTTAGCCCAGGCTTGATGTGAGAATATAAGAAAGAAGTTAATTTCTCTTCTAGAAAGTAGGGTTTGCTGCTCCTTGAAGAAGTGCCCTAGACATAGCTTGGTACCACTTTATGTCATTACTTCATTAAATCCTTACTATAAATTTATGAGGTAGGTAGCATTATTGCACTGTTTTAATTATGAAGAAACTAGGGGATGAAAAAGTAAGGCTTGCTCTGAAACCACACGACAGGTACAATGTAGCTGAAGGTGTCCAGCCTGGTCTGCAGCTGCTCAGACCCAAGTAAACACACAAGCTTATATTAATTAAAACTGCTCAGCCATTAGCTCAGGACTACCACTGACTAGCTCTTACACTCAAACTCAGCCCATTTCTGTTAATCTATATGTTGCTACGTGTTGCTACTTTACCTGTGTGCCATTACATGCTGCTCTTCACTCAGTTTTCCTCTTCCCAGAATTCTCCTTGTCTCTTATCTCACCTATATTTCCTGCCTGGCTACTGGCCAATCAGCATTTTACTAAATTAGTCTACAAAAGCATTATTCCACAGCAGTACAGGAAGCAGAGGTTGAAATCGTAGAAAAACTGAAAAGTAAAGAGATAAAAAGGAAATAAAAACCAGACCTGCTGGAACAAATGTGAAGTCCTAGCTCCTTGGAAGGACTACAGTGAGTTCTAGGCAAGCCTGGGCTACACACTGAGTTTGAGGTCAGCCTGGCCTATGTAGTGAGACTGTCTCAAAATCTAAAAAAATAAAATAAAAATAAAAAGAGGTCTGGGGATATTGCTCAGTGTACGGAATGAGTATACAGCTAAGTATATACTCACCCTGTTCACGAGTAAGGCTTTGTCTTCAATCCCCAGTACTGAATAAAAGAAAAGGAAACAGGTAATAGAAGTTCATAGAAAAAAATGTAAAAGCAATTACAAAAATAATTTACAGTTCATTTTAAATAGTATATAAACAGAGGCATTTGTTTTAAATGAAACGATAGATGATTTAGTGAACAGTGAATACTGTAGAAACAAAATCCTGGAAACAAATTTGTAGTAAGAAGGGCTAAATCAGACATAGAATTTTAAAGGGTAAACTAGGGACTGAAGTATGAAAAATACTAGAGAACTAGAGGTTACCAGGTGCTGGGGAGCAGTAGAGGACAGAACCCTCTGTGTATCTGTGGTGGGGCAAGCCTGGTGTGAGGCCGCACAGCCCTCCTACTCCCAGCTTTTGCGTTCGGGGTGGCCAGAGTAACACGATTCCCCAGTGTTCCTATCCTGAATCAGACATCCTGAATCCGGGTGATGGGAGGTCGATTCTTGCCTGTCATGCGCAGGGCCATTTCTCCTTGTTTCAGGGCGAACTTCCAAACTCAGCCCTTGTGCTCTTCCTCCTCCTACTGGCCATTTTGAGAACTGCAGCCAGAAACTAGCCGGCGGACAGGGGGAAAGAAAGCAGAGTGCTTCAAGGGTGGGTGGGAAGGAAAGACATTTCCAGAGACCAGACTAGAGCGTTTGGGAGGTGTCAAATCACGGAGGTGTTTGGGAACTCACAGTTGTGAGTCAGAAGAGAGAGGGAAGTGCATGTGAGAGGGCTTCACTATAACTAAAGACTTTATCAGAGTAGTAAAGACACTCTGATTATTTGCTAGTAAGTGAATGTGTAGGAGAGCTGTGATGAGGTACGCGTGTGCGCGTGTGCACACACGCATGTCGAAAGGAAGGCTTTCTTGGTTGAAGGAACATAATTTAAAATGGGTGCAGTGGTCCCTACCATCACCACCACCACAATCACCATCGCAGATTGTTTGAGACTCATTTATTGAGTGCCTTCAATGTGCTAGGTGCCACAGTAGGTCAGTCTTTTTTTCTCACAAGGCCTTTGCAGTACACATACTCAAATGTTCTTCATATACATGCAGGGGGGACCAGCAAGTGGAAGAACTAACCCATACGGTAATTTATGGCCTTACAGAGTTCGCCTTGGCTAGCAGAAAACCTGTCTCCTTACATTGCTTTGGGAAGCTTAATGCCCTAGGCCAGGCAGAGGAACTGCAAACCTATGTTTACAAACAGGGAAGCAGGATGGTACAGGCTGCCAGGGTCACCCAGGGTGGTTAGTTTCTGTGGCCTGGGACCTGACTTAAACTAGTCTCTTGGCAGAGTTACCTAGTGCATTTCACCACCATGAGCGATTCTGTTTTGGTGAGAAAATGTAATTTTTGAGACAAACCCCACCAAACTACAGTGGGAAGAAGTGTGTATTTCTCACTCCGAACAATCAGTTTGTTACAATCTGATAATTAGTCTTCAAAGGTGGCATAAACTGATTGGGTTATACACCCAAACTGTGTAGATGTGTTTGGCAGGGAGTGTCTTCCTTCAAGAGGGTTTCAGGTTAGGTCTAATTAAGAATGAAGACTGAATTGTTGGCTAGAGAAATTGTTTGTTCTGATTTTTAATAAAATATTGATTTGTTTGAGAATAAATGTAGTTGTGATCATTTATAAAATACAGATGAATAGGGAAGAAAATGATATCATTCAAGCCCAACAGTGCAGAGATGCACATTATAAATGCATGCCCGTCACAGGAACACATGATGTCATATTTACGTGGTGGGTGCACACTTCCACAAATGCTTCCTGCCCACCAGTCTTTGGGTTCCTTGTGATTAATAATGCAGGTCCTGTCAGCTCTTGCTACAGCCTGCTTATGTAGCATTTCTGTGCCAGCCATCATCTACGGTTCTCAGGAGGGAGTTTGTGAGACACTGTCTACTTTCACAGTCCCAAAAAGCTCTCTAGGCACGCCACCATGGCACTACCCCAGACTCAAGAGGAGGTACCCTGCAGCCACCTCCATCACCTGCCAAGCTGCGGCCCTTCTCCCCACCTCCCAGAATGCTATGCTTTAATAGGCGCTACCATGGCAGAGCTGATGAGCCTTAATGGTTTGCAGGACTTCAGAGTCAAATACTTTCTCAGTAGTTTTTCAGAGTTATCCTATATGATTTGGAACAAAGTCTCCTGGAGACCCAGCAGGCAGCTACAGAGTTCTTCCTGCTTCCATGGACCCAGCCTCTCTCATTAGGTAGACATCTTACTCATGGCTTCTGGGATGGAGGCTCATCCTACAGATTTGTGAGATATGTCCAAAGATTCTGAAACCACCGTTACAAATGCACAATGAAGGACACTTCCTGAGAAAAACAGAAATCATAACACTGAATATCATGAATAAAATTACTGGCACATTGCCTGAGACACAGCAAAGATTAACATGCTTGAAAAGCTGGCATCTACTCACATTATTTTAAATATTTTTCCTTAAAATATTATAGTGTATATATTTTATATACACTTTGTCATTTAATTATTCTTCATAACAGCATTCTAATGGTTCTGTAATGTTCTGCTATATGAATCCAACCATTTTGTGGTAATATATTGTATACCCCAATAAAGCTTACCTGGGGATCAGAGGACGGAGCCAGCCACTAAATTAGACATAGAGGTCAGGCAGTGGTGGCACACCTTTAATCCTATCACTCAGGAGGCAGAGATCTCTGTGAGGTCAAGGTCACACTGGACTACATGAGAGAAACAGAACCAGGCAGTGGTGACACACACCTTTAATCCCAGGAAGTAATATGGCAGGACACAGAAAGGTATATAAGGTGTGAGGAAACAGGAACTCACTCTTTTTAGGCTGAGGATTTCGTAGAGGTAAGAGCTAGTGGATGGCTGTCTACTTTCACAGTCCCAAAGATCCGCTTTTCTGATCTTTTAGCTTTCACCCTGATATCTGGCTCTGGGTTTTGTTTTTGTTTTAGATTTATTTATTTTATTATGTATACAGCATGTTTGCCTGTAGGCCAGAAGAGGGCACCAGATCTCATTACAGGTGGTTGTGAGCCACCATGTGGTTGCTAGGAATTGAACTTAGGACCTCTGGAAGAGCAGCCAGCGCTCTTAACCACTGAGCCATCTCTCCAGCCCTCTTTTGTTTTTTTATAAGACCTTTTAAGATTCGTGTTACACCATTTATTATTGTTGGACATAAAAATTATCTTCAATTTCTATGATAAATTATTGTAAACAATTTTCCCCCCTATATACTCTGTCACCTTATCAGCTTTTACCTAAATTCAGAGGATCTTGAACTAGGGGACGCATGGGCTTAGATGAAATTGCCTGACTTCCTTTGGCTCGGCCCTGTACCTTCTCAGAAGTAGGTAACGTCGTGCTTCGAAAGCCAGCCGTGTCTTCCGGAAGTTTCTGAAGACAGCGTGGCCTGTACGGTCTCACTGCTGACAGTCATTTGTCTCAGCACTGTGTGTCCTCAGGTCGGGGAAGGGTGTGTGTTGGGGGTGGGGAATATAGGAATTTCTGTGCTCTGAAACAGCGTCCCCCTGCGTGGCTCTAGCTGATCTGGAACTTGCTACGTAGGCCGCGCTGGCTTTCAACTCACAGATCCTCTTGGCTCTGCCTCCGAAATGCTGGGATTCACAGTAAGCACCATCATGCCTGACAGGAACAAGGAATTTGAAGGAAGCATGCCAGTTGGACATCACACCGAGCTGGAAGTCTGCTTTTACTGCTTCATGCTAAGTCCGGGGGCTACACTCACGCAGGGTTTGTAGGACCTGTGGGCAGTTATGAATTACACGTGCTGGCGGGTAGAGCCAATGTGCCCTGTGGTGGGTGAGAGACAGAGATGCCATGCAGACAGCGCTCAGTGAAGAGTTTTATTTGATGGGGGGGGGAGGGAGAGAGGGAGAGAGGGAGAGAGAGAGAGAGAGAGAGAGAGAGAGAGAGAGAGAGAGAGAGAGAGAGAGAGAGAGAGAGAGCAGGGGTTTGAGAGGGAAGGAGGGGGTGGGCAGGGGTATGCGCACCTCTTGAGAGAAATGCGGGAGAGAGAAATGCGCGGAGTTTTCCCTTAAGAATAGGCTTCTAAGCCAGGGTGGTGGCCCATGCTTTTAATCCCAGCACTCAGGAGGCAGAGCCAGGCGGATCTCTGTGAGTTCGAGGCCAGCCTGGTCTACAGAGTGAGATCCAGGACAGGCACCAAACAACACAGAGAAACCCTGTCTGGAAAAACCAAAAGAAGAAGAAGAGGAGGAGGAAGAGGGGGGAGGAAAGCTTCTAGGTCAGGACACAGGGTGGCCCCAAAGGGCGGGATCAGAATATTAACAGACACCACCTGAGTTGGATTTGGGGAACCAATAGGGCTACATTCTCCTTATCTTTCTTCCTTCTTACTTTTAGAGCTCAGTCTGCCCTGCTGGGGACTACTGAGTGCTGCCCAGGACCTGTTCTGTATCACCCATGTTTGAGATATGTATTGCCACATATGTGGTTAAGAGACAGTAAAGAGCAGGAAGCATTCCAGTCTTGGAAACAAAGGTCCCCGTGACCTGCCTTGTTTCAGGTCAGCTCTCTGTGTAGAGACAGCAGGGAGGAGGGCCACCATGCTTGGACCTGAATGTCGAGGGGACAGAGAAATAGAACATAGCATGCCCTCAATTGTCTTAGTATCTATTTGATGAAAACCATCACAGCCAGCTCTGCCACATGGGGTAAGCCATGTCAGTCTGCTGAGCTAGGATGGGCGGGGTCTAGAGTTTTCCATCTCCCAATATTAGTACCTCTAGAATATCCTCACTTTTGTCTTTGATTCAGAAAGCCTGAAGTGTTACTGTCTGAACCCAGGTGTAGACTGTCAGAGAAGTAATGACTTATAACATTGAAGTATTTGCTTTTATACCCATTTAGGGCACATATTAGCGCACTGGGTATTAACAAGGTGCTTTTGAAAAAGACCAAAAGTGGTTTTGAGATTAGAAGTATAATATTGATTTCAATGCATATATCCCCAATTCTTTCTGTACATGTACATGTTTGTGTGTGTGTGTGTGTGAGAGAGAGAGAGAGAGAGAGAGAGAGAGAGAGAGAGAGAGAGAGAGGGAGAGGGAGAGGGAGAGGGAGAGGGAGAGGGAGAGGGAGAGAGAGAGAGAGAGAGAGAGAGAGAGAGAGAGAGCATGTGTGGTGTCTGCATGTGCGTGAGCATGTGCAGAAGCCAGAAGAGGATGTTGTGCATCCTGATCCATCACTTTCTGTCTAATTCCTCTGAAACAATGTCTCTCACCGCATCTCGCTCTAGGCTGGCAGAGAGTAAGCCCCCGGTGACCCTCCTGTCTCCACCAATCCCACAGCACTGGTGTTATAAGAAAGAGAAGGGGGCCAAACTGGCTTTTTAGGTGGGTTCTGAGACCCAAACTTAACTTCTCATGTTTTACAGCAAACTCTCTTACTGGCTGAGTCGTATTCTCAGCCTCCTGTCACTTATTCTTCATTCTCATTTTCCTAGTGCTTAAATTTCTCTTGTCCTAAAGCAAAAAGAAAGGAAGGAAGGAAGGAAGGAAGGAAGGAAGGAAGGAAGGAAGGAAGGAAGGAAGAAAGGAAGAAAGGAAAAAAGAAAGGAAAAAAGGAGAGGGAAGGAAGGAAGGAAGGAAAACATGGTGGCTGAAACTCTCTTGCTAGCTGTGAAGGCGTCATCCATGAGGGAATTCTGAGATGTCAGGAAGTCCCTGTCTCTTCCAATTCACTTACAGGTCTTGTCATTAAGCACGTGCAGGAGGTTCTTGGTTTCCACCACGTCAGACTAGTGATGTTCCTGTGGAAGTTAGTTGCTCAGAATGTAAAATGAAACAGGGGGGAAAAAAGCAAGGCACTGCATTTCATTCACATGCAAGAAAACAGCAGGAAACAAAGTGGCTTACTTCAGCAAGAATCACATAACGATTACTAAAGTGATGTGATCCTTATGTTAAGAAGGTAGAATTGCAGAAAATGCTCATGAAAAATGAAGCTGGAGGTGAACACTGTGTGTGCTATCAGACCATCACGTTGCTTTTCAGTATCTTTAGCCTGAAGAGAGTGGGAGTGAGGGGAAGGCAAGGACGACCCTTGGATCTAAGTCGGCTGGCCTTGCAAACTCGGGTGCTAACCCCCTCCCCCCCACACTTATTTCTGCTTTAGGCTCCTCAGTAACCTCATGAAGCAGAAGCCACATGCAGCAGAAAAGGCCTTCCCACCCATTGGTGAGGATTTTATATGGCTGGTGGAGATATGCTGCCGTGCAGAAAAGAGGGAAATGTGTTTTCAAGAAGAGGTATCCATGTCATTCAAGCACACATGCACAGGACGGTTGAGTGTTACTGCAAGGAAACCCTTTCCCCATGGCAACCGTGAGATTAGAAGGAAGCTCAGAGACCAGATGTGTGGGAGTCACTGGCGATACCATCCATGCCTGGGCTTTGGGTATCTTAACATTCATGTGTGTTTAGAGAAATTAGAAGCATCAGATAAAAAGAGAAGAATTAGACACAGTCGCTATGGTACCAGATGGGAGGAGATGCTTACAAGCAAGAGTGGGAGGATGAATTGAGGGCCTATTCTAGTGGTTGAGAAATGGAGTCATTTAAAAATTTAGAAATTAAAAAAAATTGACAGTTCAAACATCCGCTAGAGAAAATTGTGAGTTTTGTTCCCCCTAGGAATTTCTGGGGACACAATCAGGAAGAGTCCCTTACTGTTCTTTGAGAGCATAAGCTGGGAATCAGGTAAAAAGGATTTTATTTCGTCAGTGGACAGAACTTCATGAACAGAGGAGCTGAAGAACACAGAGGAAAGACAGGACCAGAGTATGTGCAAACACACACACACACACACACACACATGCACGCACGTGCACACTAAACTCACCACCAGGAAGCCATTTTTCTATAATTAGTGTCATTGTTTGTAGTCAACAAGTATGTTATTTTTTTACAGGACTGTGAAGTTGCGCAACTTAAATTGCTAAGGATGTCATAGGATGTGACTCAGCAAATTCGTGGAAAGGCTCAGCTAGGAATCCATGCAGGAGGAACAGCTTGTCTGAGGACTTGGCTGGGTGGTAGAAACACTAGGTGGTAATAGGGTGGACATGTGACTATGGCGTTAAAAAACAGGCCTCTCTACATTTAGCAAGGCAGGCTGGGGCTGGTCAGGGCTGGGGCTACATTTTGCAATGTTCTCAGAAATATTTTCACAGATATCACGGCTTTGATTACTTACAGTGATTCCTTTCTGCTATTTCTCCGAACTCTGTGCTTCCAGTAAAAGTCGTATATCTAACAGATCCCTCTCAAAAATGAGGTCCTGTCCTGATAGATCCACTAAGTTGGAACAAAAGTAAGTTAAACACTCGTGTGATACGGGTGCCACAGAGCAGAGCTTAGCAGTTCACCTTCCTCAGGCTGGGGAGTGGGAACTGTGGCTCACTGCCACTGCCCAGGACCTTGAGGGGACAGCACACTCATAACAAGCTTGGGAAAAGATAAAAGTTCAAATTTAAGTTTAAGTTAAGCTTTCACATAAAGTAAAAAAAAAAAAAAAAGTCTAAGCTGAGCCATCATATGTTGGGAACCATCTATCTAGACAAGACTGTGGCATGTTTTTACTTACCAGTCATAAAGATCAAATATCATTCCCTTTTGTTTCCTTCCTTTATTCAATCGGAGATTCCTCCTCGTTCAAGAGGGCCATAGACATTGCCAGAATGCTGTATTATACTAATTAAAAGTTGCTAGGACTTTCAGGTAAATGCTAACTATATATTGCAGTGCACTATTCTCTCTCTGTGTCAAGTTTACTCTTGTGTGATCACTCCAGGCAATGTTTTTCAGGTTCTAGTATGTATAATCTGGAAGGTTGCTCAAACAAAAAGTGTGCTCTGCCCACAGAGCTGTTGATTCGGTAGGTCTGTATGGGGTCTGATGACTTAATGTTTCTAAGAAGTTCCCAGGTGCTGCTGCTGCTGTGGTGTGGTGTGGTGTAGTGAGGACCATACTTCAGGAACCCCTTTTTCCATTGTGAAGGTGGACGTTTACCCTCTACTCCCAATATTTCCATAGGTCTGACTTTGAGTGAGAAGTCAGAATAAAGGGTAGCAGTAGAAATAAAGAAACCGGGGCTGGAGATATGGCTCAGAGGTTAAGAGCCCTGACTGCTCTTTCAGAGGTCCTGAGTTCAATTCACAGTGGTTCACAACCAGCTATAATGATATCTGGTGCCCTCTTCTGGCCCACAAGGACACATGCAGGCAGAACACTGTATACGTAATAAATAAATAAATCTTAAAAAAGAAAGAAAAAGAAAAGAAAACGCCATGCTTTAAAAAGAAAAAGAAAGAAACCACTGGAAAACAACATAATTATAAAAGAAAATAAGAGAATCTGGGGAATAGTAAGAGTATTTAAGACTAGAATATGTTTTAAAACAAACCTTGTATAACGCACAAAGAGGCTTAGTTAGCCAAAATGGTAGGAATCCATGATGAAAATATTTTGTAGCCCTTTCTTTAAAAGTGTATACCTCTGGCTTCTATTTTGCCGCACGGATTCTGGGACTGACTAAAGACAAAGAATAGCATATTGGAAGGTCCCAAGAGTCTTCCTGGAGCTGAGATTCCAGGAGACGGCTCAGCCTGCTGGCCACCTGTGGAGGCTGCAAGAGCTGTAAAGGCTAACTGCGCCAGCGCCTGGAAGGCATTTCCTTTGTTTCCTGAGCCTGTAACTGTCTGTTCTGTAAACCGGTTCTGCCTGCTGAAAGAGAAAGTGGGTGAGCTTGAAACCTGCCGAGGCCAGTGAGAGGGGAAAGCATTTCAGATGCACTGTAGGCGTAACCCCATAACAAAAGAAAAATTCTAAAAAAGAGGAGACCAGCCAAAGTCAGTATCAGAATGCCGGCAAGAAAAGAAAACACGGAGACGAAGCCCTTGGGGAGCCAGTCCGTGATGAAGCTGAGACGGTCCAGTGTATAGAGCACGCTACCCACACACCAGGCCGGATCTAGACCGTCCAAGGAAGAAGACCTCACAGTTCAGGAAACAATGGGAGTACAGTGGTTAGCAGGCACAAGGAAGACACTCTCTGCGCGGCAATTCTTTAGTCTAATCACGTGAAATCTTCTATGAGGAAGGATGCCTGCTCTCTGTCACCTCACCGAATGTGAGAACTGGACAGAGTTAGCAGAAGTTGGGGGTGATGGCATGTGGCTGTTAACTAACGTGAAATGAATAAGAAAGGTTAGGTTTTCCTCTGTGATGTGACTTTAACACAAGTTAGTGCAGAAAGAAGGCATGGTTTTAGAGCCTAGACTCTATACATGATGAGTCTCCCCAGCTTAATGAGTCTACTGTCAAAGCTACTGCAATTATATGATATAATTATGAAGAAAAAATGATGATCTGATTAAGCAGGATAATTAGCTAAATATATCTTGATCAGGTCACACTGAGTTACTGACCCCAGTTTCTTTTGATAAATTACGTAAGTTTGAAAATTAAGGAATACATGACGTGGCTCGTAACAAATAAAGAACAGCAAGACAAATTCCCCATTTTAAGTCTTTTCTTTCCATCCTCTTGTGATTATAATCTTGGAATAATTTTAATAAATTAATTAATATAGTGTACTTAATTAATATAGCATATTTACACTCACTTTGCCTATACCTGGTCTGTCTCTGTCTGTCTCTGTCATGTCAGTCTCTCTCTCTCTCTCTCTCTCTCTCTCTCTCTCTCTCTCTGTTAAAGTATTATTTGTCTACTAATTGGTTATATTCAAGTTTTGGGTCTTTCAACTTTACTCAGCATCTAATGATTCTCCTAAACGTAATTGACCTGTCTAAACTTCCTTTATTTCCATGCAACTTTTCCCATCTTGCAATGATGGGAAATCAAAAAGATGAGAAAGGAAGGAAATCACCCCTTCCACATTGCCTGGGTTAAAGAACCTCCTTTGTAACTATAACATGTATGCTCTCGGTTGACAGGCTGCTGCTAAAACAGTCTATTCGATGGCAGGTCTCCAGGCAATATTATTCATAGCAGCAAGCTGGGCTACTGGAGGTCAGCAATTTCTCTCCTGTTATCTTTCAAAAGAGACCTTACAGCTGCTGCTGTTCAGTGAAGTCATGTCTTTTTTGTAGTCTACCATTAACTGCATAAAAGCATGCCACATCTGTTTGGTTTTATGATTTTGAACTATAGTTTCCTGGTACCTCTATCCTTTCTGAGAGCATTTAGTTGTGCTTTTCCCACGCTCACAAACAAAGCATAAAGCATCTACTTTTATCACACCATGGAAATAACTCTGGGTTTTACTTACATATCTTCTGTAATAGAAGGTTGCACTATCTTCAGTTTGGACTGAGTTAATTTTAGACCCGATTATTGGATGGCTTCATGGGATGTCTTCTTCACACATCCCTGGGCAAACTTGAGTACTTTATTATCCCATGCTTGGCTCATTCTTCAATTGCTTAAGGTTTTCTGATCAGTATATTCTAAACTTATGTCTATCAGTATGAATATTTGTGGGTTTTTTTTTCAGGATGAATACCTGAGAGAAAATCACACACACACACACACACACACACACACACACACACACACACGATTGATCTTAGGGCCTCACACACAGTAGGAAAGTGCTCTACCACTCATCGATACTTCCAACCTCTGTTTTACTTTTAAAACCTTTTTAGACAGGGTCTCACTAAGTTGCTCAGACAGGCCTTGAACTTGTAATTCTCCTGCCTTAGGTTCCTGAGGGCTGGGCTTACAGGCCTAGGCCACCACAGCAGATAGTGGCATTTTTCAAACGTTATTTTCTCCACACATTTGCACAGTACTTTTGCTGGTCTGCCAGTAAAAATTCTTTTGTTGTAAATAATAGGGTTAAATCTGGCTAATGTAAGTGAAAACCAGTTTACTGAGAGATATTGGTAGCTTTGAGAGTCTGGGAAGTCAGGTTGATGCTTATAAACTCCAGTACTTGAGAGGCTGAATCAAGAACGTCCAGTTCCAAATCAGCCTCAGCCACAGAGGCAGGGCTGCCCCATCTCAGAACTGGAAAGGGGGGAAGGACAGGTGGTGAGGGTTGAGCCCCCAGGTGCAGCTCCCCAGGAGCACAGAGCAGCTGGGCTCAGCGACTCCAGCCTTTGGCGACTGCCACATCCTTTCCCATTGCTGTTCAGAGCTCCTAGCTATGCCTTCACATTCTGGCCAACGTCACTCACAGTTACTTTATTTTTAACTTGAATTGATGACCAGGTCTTAAATCATTGGTAGGATTTTATTTATTTATTTATTTATTTATTTATTTATTTATTTATTTATTTATTTTTGTAAGCCTTGACTATTATTATACCACGCTATTAGAAGAAATGGAAGGCATTGTTTATCTCTATTTTATTTTTGTTTTGGAGTGTGGCATGTGTATACATGTGTCTGTGAGCCTCTGCACACACCTGCAGAGGCCACAGGAAGATATTGCGTCGTGTTCTGTTATACTCTGCCTTCTTCCTTTGAGACAGTGTCTCTCACTGAACCCGGATGGAGCTCATGCTTTGGGCAAGAATGGCTGGCCACGCAGGCCTAGGGATCTTCCTGTCTGTGCTTGCTTGTCTCTGCGCTTGTGTGCTGGGGTCACAGGCTTGCACAACCACTCTCAGGTTTTACATGGGTGCTGGGATCCAAACCCAGGACTTCGTGCAAGGGCCCTTACGTATGGGGCCATCTTCTCGGCCCTCTAAACACGCCTTAAAAGGGAGCCAGCAAACTGTCATGTGCTGGGAGTGTACGGAATGAAGAAGACTTGATGACTGTGCTACCAGGGTATGAGAGGGGAGACAGGTAATTAGTGCTCACAAACGCTGGTGTAGGCAAGCTTAGCGGTCTGCAGCAGGCCTAGCTTCAGAGGAGGCTGAGGAGGGGAAATCTTGACAGTGTGAGGAAGAGACCTCTTTGCCTCCTATCCTCCACATTGCATCATGGGAGTTTTTTTTTGTAGAAAGGGTGTTGTCACATAGCTCAGGCAGGTTTGGAACTCACTCTGCAGCCAAGGCCAACCTGGAGTTCACAGTGATCCTCTTGTCTTAACCTTCCCAACGCTGGGGTTAAGGGTGCTAGTGAGCATGCGCACACAGTCTGTGCCCATTTTTTCTCTCTCAGCCTTGTGTGGGCTTTCTCTCAGGCCAGGTGGTTCTCACGTCATTCAGGGCCTTCTTCATCATTCAACTGCTTTTCTGGGCTCAGGACATAGCTGTACAGCCTTCTGATGGAGCGTTGGCTTAGCACACAGTCATGCCTTTCATTCACAACACCGCAAATGAACAAATAAAATGGTTTTCCTGGATGCCTTCCTCCTACCCTAGCTAGAGACATATTTGCATATTGCTGGTTATTGTAACAATTACATTTTACCAAGGAACTGTGGGATAAATGCTGTCAGAGAAGATAGATACAGAACAGACTTCTGTTGCTATTAGCTTCCGAGAAATTAAGATCAAATACGGTCTCTGGTTAAGCTTATGCAATGACTTCCCATGAAAATTGACTTAAAAACTCACAGGTTACCGGAGCAGGAGGGATTTTCTGAAAGTCCAGAGGGTTTTGTCAAAGCATGCCTGAAAAGATGCTGATTGGCCTGAATGATGAGATGTGATGAGGCCAGGAGGAGGGACTAAATTAACACACTCTTAGCCCTTTCCCAAGGAATGCCAGGGGCGAAGGAACATGAATCAGCTCCCATGTGTGCGCACATGTATATAATATACATATATGTGTGTGTGTGTGTGTGTGTGTGATGCATCAGTTTGTGTGTGTGTGATACATCAGTGTGTGTGTGTGTGTGTGTGTGTGTGTGTGTGTGTGTGTGTGTGCATTATCCTGCAGCAAAAGAGCCTGACCATCTTGAGAAGAGATGAAAATGTTTCAGATCTGATATCCTGAAAGTGAAAATGAACTTACAATTACCTGACTCTTTAAGAGACCAGGGCGGCTGGGAAGTCTGACACCCAGAGGAAGGGGTATAATAGAGCTACCTCAGGCATTCAACATAGAAGCTCGAAGACTTTTCTCTTTAGGGACAAGGAACATAGTAGTTTTGACTTCTCTTTCCCAATCACAGGTCTGCCTATTCATTTTCCCCTAAGGACCCCAACTGATCGCAGGGTGCCAGTCTCTCTTGGGGGCTGACTCATCCCAGAGAGAGTCGATGTGGGATCATCACTGAGATCAGCAACATGGAAGCTAACAGTAGACCGAGTGGCTTCTCATTGGCTCAGTGCTATAGCAGAACACTGGCCGGTCCACACCATCTTTCCTTTCCCATTTGCAAAGGGCACATCAACTCCCGGATCAGTCCCTCAGCCTTCCCACCTCAAGTTCTGCCTCTCAAGAGCAGTGGCAGAGACATAAACCCAAAGAACATTCAAGGTCTCTGCCAATTTAATGTGCAGCCACATCTCCCTGGGAACTGGCGCCTGGGCCCCCACAGTGAAGACATCAAGGTCTACATGGAGCTGTCTGTACCACTTCTGAGAATGACTGTTGATGAACTGAGGGAAATGTGTGAATAAGATTACCTTTGTGAATGGGTTCTGGCTTGCCTACTCTCCTCTATGTATGCGATGTTGACATCTCCGGCAATGGCTCCAGATATATTTATGTTAATTTGAGCATTAGTGAATGACTACTCTTTTCTCTGGAAAGTCTACTGAAAATGATGCAAAGGACTTATGATTGGGCCTTTAAAATTTTTTTCTGTGATTCTTTTATGTAATAAAATAAACAGTAATAGCTTAGTGCTCATTAAATAAGCGAATTGTTTGACTGGAGAAATAGAAAGCTTTAAATTCTAATTATAGATGCTCTTTGCTTAATCTTAAGTTAATTGTTTCTTATTTTTCTAATCCAGAGTTATCAATACATTTGTATACATTAGCAACATTCACATTTGTTGACCATCCCATGCACTTCAATGTACTATATAAAATACTGTGGGGACCTGAGAGATGGTTCAGCTGTTAGAGCACAAACAACTCTCTTAGAGGACCCAAGTTTGGTTTCCCACAGCCACATCTAGCAGCTCATTGTTGGCCGTGACTCTACTTTGGAGGATCCCTTTTCTGGCCTCTCTGGGCACCTGATCTCAGGTATGTGCATGTGCACACACACACACACACACACACACACACACACACACACACTTAAAACACACAAAGGATAAATAAATATATATAAACACAGGGAATCCAAGCTACTAATGAGTTGGTGTAAGACAATCAATTTAAGGCATTATAATAAAGGCATGGGTCACATGTCTAGTGTTTCAGAAGTGGAGCAAATGATCACAGTGTGCAGGAGTTTGAGACCACCCACTGTTGCAGAGACCCCGAGAGGCCACTGAAGGACAGAGCCTTGCTTAGAACTAGACAACGAGAATGGCTTCAACAGTTGGACAAGCAGTGAAGGTGCTTCGGAGAATGTGAGCGCTCCATTTAGCTGTAGATTTTGTACTGTGTTTTTAGTCTTGTGTATGTATTTGTGTTTGAGTGTGGGCACATGCATGCCATGGCAGATGTGTGGCAGGAAGAAGACAAACTCAGCTGTTGGCTGTCATGTTCTGCTTTATTTGCCACTGAGTACGTCGGGCTAGCTTGCCCATGAGTCTCAGGATTCTCCTGTCTCCACTTCCCATCTCACCACAGGAGCCCTGGGATTACAGATGTGCATCATCATGTCTGACTTGACATGCATTCTGGGGATCTGAACTCAGGTCCTCATGCTTTCACAGAAAGCAGTTTAGCCATGGAGCTGCCTCCTCAGCCCAGTTTGACTGGCTGTAAGACAAGAATAAAGTAGTTGTGGGCAATCACGGTTAGTGGAAGATAAGGCTGTGATGGGGGAGGGATGTCCACACATATCCTAATTTAAATACAAGAGATTCTTTTCCTCAATACTTCTTATACGCAGAGCACCAACATTTGCACGTCTTCTTCACATTGCTCTCACAACTGTCCAATGAAGTAGCTAATAGGCATCCCCCCTGCAGATTCTGCTCCTGTGGATTTGGCTGACACTGGAGTAAGGATACTTCAATATTACTATACCAAACAGCTGCAAGTGTCTTTCCTCGTCATTATCCCCTAAACAATACAGTATAACAGCTATTTGCTTATCATTTACATTGTCCTAGTAAATAATCTCTAGTTATAAGTAGGCTAGAAATGACCTGAAGAGTTAGGGAGGTCATAAGTTACATGCTAATTTTATAGAATATGTTTTGGCATCCTTAGATGATGTCTGAGCAGGGCCCTGGAACCAGGCTCCTAGAATTCAACTCTTAACATCCATCATGTTCAAAGTCAACCATTTCTTCTGAGTAAGATCTTGTTCTATTTCCTAGCCTTTTCAAGGCTTACTTTCGTCATATATAAAATGGAATTCAATTGATAATTTCCCCCGTGTGATTGTATGATCATTACACTAGTTAGTAGCTATAAAGCCATGCAAGGGAAAAGGCAAATTGTACTAGTTACAAGAAATCTCAGGTTTTGTTGATCAAATATTGATGTCAGTGGCTCAGCCTAACTGGTATTAAATGCTACTGAATGTACAAATGGATGTCAGTGAAGGCTTTTACCTTACTAATTACATCCTATCATATGTTTCCCATGTTCACACTTCAACATAGGAGTTACACCTCTTGTCTCTCCTTCATTGGCTGCCTCAAATGGAATGTTCTCCCCTGTTTCTCAGACCAATCTGCATAGTCCGCAGCTAGATTCCACAGTAATGCTGGCTAATTGAATATCTCAGAGCTCTGAGCTAATAAAATATATTTTTGGAGGATTGTTTTTGGGAGCAGTTGATGTTAAGTTAAAATATAGCAAAGTTCTAGCTACTGGATCAGACTTGTGAACACATAGATGTATACACAGTAGAATATATAAGAATATTTCTGATAATTAATTCATGAATCATTCATTTTATTGAGCACATCCTATGTACAACAAGACATGATATGAAGTACAAAAAGCACAAATATAAATGCAACAGACTCTGACTAATAACCATGGTATGATAGCTGGGATTTAATTTTAATTAGTATATAACTGACAATGAAATATTCGGATCACCTAAAACAAGGAGAAACATTTTTGACAAATTTTATGGTCTTACATTATACAAAAATAGCTGAAATAGATTTGGCCTTAGAAACCACATTAGTAATCTAGGGCTATGTAACAATCTTAGCATTTAGCCACACAACACAGCAAACATTTATTTCACAAAGTTTCTGAAGATCAGGAACCCAGGAGTGGTTCTGGGTTTTCTGGCTCAGGGTCTCTCGGAAGTTGCATTCAAGCTATTGGGTTAAGTACTGGCCTTTGAAGGCTTGTCTGAGGCCTAGAAATCCACTTCTGAGACAAGCATCGAGCATCCAGATAGCTGCTATCAGAAGAGAATCAGCTGGTTTTGGGTAGAAAGGCTCAGTGCAGGATTTAGCAGGCTTTCCTCATGGGCCTCTCAGATCATCACACACATAAGGAAGTTACCCAGGGGAGCTTTCAAGGAAACTCAGCAACTCGGTGATCAGATCTCAAGAGTCGCACACTCTCCCTTCTGCTTTGCTCTGTTCCTTGGGATTTCTAGATGCTGAAAGAGTGGATGTTTAAATGTTCTCATCTTGGAGACGTGATAATCATGCAGTGTGATTGCCCAATTCAATCATTCCACATCCTAACCTACAACATCTCATCAAATGCCGTATGTTTATAATGTTTTTCCATTAAAAATAAAAAAGCAACCATTTTGTCCGGCCAACCTGCAGAAAGATTAAGGAGGACAGATAGAAAATATCTTTTTAAAACCACACAAAGTCAATGGCTCATTTGAATAATATTAAAATATTTTGCATCTAGTGGAAATCTATTCTTGCATGTACTTCCTATTCTTTGTGGATGACTTTCATGCGACACATTTTCTCTTTCCTAATTGAAAAGTTAATACATTGTTGTATATTTAATAAATATAAAAAATTAGAGAAACATATCATTTTATAATGTATATATATATATATAACTTGTTATTGGTTTGTGAGTGGATATATGACATTAGCGTGCAAATACACAAGTAAATACCCATCCATGAACCTAATGGATGGGTATTTTATAATATATTCTTATATTCATAAGGAGAATTTAGCCCCGTTATTAAAATATAATTTTAATGACTGTAACATTCTGAGTAAATGTTTCTTGCCTTTTAAATCATTTTTTTTTCTGTTTTTGAACATTTAGTCTTTTTACTTCCTTTTGTCAGTATAAACATCAGTGGAATAAATAACTTTGAAAAATGCCTTTGTATCTCTGATGTCCATCCACATACTATTTTACAAGTAGAATTATAGGGTAAATTTTACATCTAACTTGTGTTCAAGGAAAAACAAAATCCACTTGTTGCGGCACATATCACCATCTATTGAACAGTTTGATCCTTGCTAATAAGGATTTTGTTGTGCTCATATGCCAGTTTCCGTTTTCTCAGCCTTGTGAGAACCGAAAGAGTATTTGGAGGGGAGGCCCTTTTAAAGCTTCCTTTGCAGCTTGCACAATATCACATATTGCCAGCAGAGGGCGTGCTAGAAAAAACATTGCAATCAGAGGTCCCAACCCAGTCTCCTGGAGACTGCATCCAGGGGTTTCTCCAACACTAGCAGCCAGTAGGTGCAGATTTCTCTGTCTCTGTCTACTTGGCCTGCTTTTCTAGCTTTTGATTCAGGCAGTCGTGGCATAACCTGGAACCAAGTGCAGGCTGGATCCTTGGTCAAAATCATTGTGCCTACATTTTCTCCTCACTCCCCAAATACTCAGGACAGCGCTGTGTGGGGCTCCCTTTGCCGGGCACCCATCAGAGTTCTCTTCCCATCTTTATTGGTGCTGTTCTATCATAGCTTAATAATTCTTCATGCTAAACTTTGCCCATGTTATTGTAGTTTCTCTCTTCTGACCTGAATTGATGAACACAGTTAGATGCAATACTTTGCACACACTTACTAGTTACTTGCATTTTCTTTTCTGTGAGTTTTCAGACCATCTTTCTTTTTCCGTGCAAGGCTTGCTGAGTTTTGTATTCACTTTGTAGACTACACACACACACACACACACACACACACACACACACACACACACACACACAAATTTTGAGAGACGGCCTTACTCTGGGGCACAGGTTGGCCTGGAATTTACTATGTAGTCCAAGCTGGCCTGAATTTATAATAATCTTCCTGCCTTGACTCTTGAATGGTAGGATTACAAGGATATGTCACCATACCTGGGTGGGTTTTAAATATATTATGATCGTTTGGTCCATTTTCAGTGAGATGAAACTGTGCCTTTCTTGACTGATGGGCCAAGTATTAGAAATATGAGACTTTGTTTCAATCAACGAGGGAGACTTCCTGGGACAGAAACGCCACAGTGTTCCTACGCTGTCACCCAGTTCAGATTCTGGGGACGCTGGGAATGAGGAACTCACTATTGCAGCTGTTTCACAATTTAATATTGAAAATACAACCTTACCTTAGTACAGGTAACATGACTGAACAATTTAAAATAAAGAATTCAAATGGAAGTTGTTTCAGGCTAGAAGAATATTAATTAAAACTCCACACTACTAACGAGTTTACAAATAAAATTCCATAGCATTTTTTTTTTTTATTTCAAGTGGCATTAGCAGACCTGTGAGTACCTCAAAAGTGTCATACACACCAGCAGGCATGCTGTGATGCCCCTCCTGGATCAGCTATAGAAGCTTGGCTTTTATCCACAACAATCACCAGCAACAACTAGGTATTTGCGGTCAAATCTTATTCTACCTAATATAGTATGTTCTATGTCTGTGATACATTTGTTTGCAAAGATAAAGAAAACGAATACAACCGACATTTACGACACTTAAAACCAGCTTGGAAGTTATCACTAGAAGTGTGTGTGTGTGTGTGTGTGTGTGTGTGTGTGGTGGGGGAGGGCAAAATGAAGGGCCCAGGTTGAGAAAGTCGGGGTTTAGGTTTTTATTTGTTATTTATTTTTTGTGTTATGGATGTTTTGCCTGCCTGTATGTTGTGCACCATGTGTGTGCAGTGCCCACAGAGGTGGGGGTCAGGTCCTCTAGGACTGGAGTTGTAGATGGCTGTGAGTCATCGCATGGGTGCTGGGGAGCTGAACCCAGGTCTTCTGGAAGAGTAGTCAGTGCTCTGGCCCACTTAGCCTTCTCTCCAGCCTTGAGTTTAGGTTTCTTTACAGAGTTCAAAATAATTTTATTCCCAAAGGACAGATGGCTCTGATACTACGGAGTTAAAAATCATCAATCCTTGCAGAGATATTTCTAAATTTTATGAAAATGCTCAATTGTTTACACAGCCGTGAAATACGGCCAATTCAGGTCCTTGATGGCTTGAGAATGTGTGTCCCATTGACATCAAGAAGTGAAGGGTTTACTTCCAATCATTTGTGAGTCAGCAAATGTCTCAGTTCTTTTCAGAGTGCAAGATAAAAACAAGTTTAAACTGCATGATATCAGCAGAGGCCACTTAAATCTGAGTTCACTAAGGAGTTTGCTATAAATGACATTTGGAATACACAGTATCCAGGCTTCAGTTACTGAAATGAAGGGCAATTTTGCCTCAGTCCAACTCCGAACCACAGCCAACCTGAGGAAGCAGGCTGCTTGGCATTCAGTTTTCCATGGCTTCAAGGTCATTCACACCAGAATGCAGAGGTCGACTGTCCATTCCTTTGACAGTATCTTCTCCAGCTCTGTGAGGCACACAGGCTAGCAGTAGGTGCTGTGAGTGCTTCTAGACGGTGGTCTCTGTTTTCGCTGCCTGTTTACTCTGAAGACACTTCAGTATAAAGGCCCTTTCGGTATTGAATCTGAAAAGGAGAGGGAGAACATGAAAATCTGGGTACCTGGAGCGCACTGGCTCTACGGAAGGATGAAACGCGCAGGTGCACGCTCCGGACTTACTTTGCCATTATCCTTTCAGTCTCCCTTTTCTCTTCCTCATCTAATCTTTGAAGAATGGATTCCAAGAAAGAAAAGTGAAAATTAATGTACTGCGCCACCTGAAAAGGGAAAGAGAAGGGTGTGTGAAAGAAGTGCCGAGTCAGCGGGAGGAGGCGCGCGGACACATGGAGACGAGGGGCGTCCATACATCACTGCTAATTTCTTCTGTGTCTTTATCCATGAGGAAGATCCGAGCGTTGCTTTTGGATGGTCCTTGTAGAAGCCTCTGCAGCAGCGGGACATCGGTCTTCTTTAGTTTTCTCTGCTCTGCAAACGAAAAGGAATGAACCACAGTTAAGAGTTCATCCTAGAAAAAGGAAGGGGGAGGGCGATGGCAGGGGTAGGGTGGGGTGCAACGTTGTCTTTTGGTCTTCCTTTGGTTTGTTTTGGAAGCAACAGGAATTGAGAACTCACTCAAAAACAAAAAAAACAAAAAGTTAATTAAAAAAAGAACCAACCAACCAAACAAACAAACAAAAAACCGGGAGAGTCATGGTGGATATGTTCCCAGACCTCAAGGGACACATGTGACGCTGTAGATGGGTTTATAATCCCGAAAACTCTGTTTTCCCAAAACATATACATACATATATATAATAAAGTTTAATTTATAAATTAGTCATAGTAGGAGGGTAGCATCACTAGTAACAGATAGAAGAATGCTGTGGGATGGTCTATATGTCAAATCTGTTGCTCTGATTGGTTAGTAAATAAAACACTGATTGGCCAGTGGCCAGGCAGGAAGCATAGGCAGGACTAACAGAGAGGAGAAAAGAAAGAACAGGAAGGCAGAGGGAGTCACTGCCAGCTGCCGCCATGACAAGAAGCATGTGAAGACACTGGTAAGCCACAACCCACGTGACAAGGTATAGATTTATGGAAATGGATTAATTTAAGCTATAAGAACAGTTAGCAAGAAGCCTGCCACGGCCATATAGTTGGTAACCAATATAAGTCTCTGTGTTTACTTGGTTGGATCTGAGCGGCTGTAGAACTGGCGGGTGAGAGAGATTTGTCCTGACTGTGGGCAAGGCAGGAAAACTCTAGCTACAGGAACCACAATAGATTCTAACAAAACTATCAGCATTCCGTTACTGCTTTCGTAGTTTGAAGCCATTACCAAAAAGAAAGAAAAAGAAAGACATTATTTGAAGATGAAGAGTATGGTGCCTCAACATTTGATCTGATAATGAAGCCAGCACTAGGGTGGCTAATGGGGAGGTTGTGTCTACAGTGTGGATACAATGGACACATGGAGGATTCATCCCAGAGAGGGAGAGTGAAGGACAGCCCGAGAGTTCATCACTATACTCTGATGGTATACAACTTAAAGCTTAGGAATTGTTATTTCTGGAAAAGTGCATTCAATATTCTTGGACTATGGTTGGCCATGGCTAGCTGTAACCATACAAAGTGAAACTGTAGATAGGGTTAGATTACTAATTAAAATTAAATATGAAAACCTTTTCCAAAACTACAAGCAAACTTCTTCCATTCAATACATGGTCTAATTTAGTAGCTCAAAGAATTCCACCTTTTAGTTAGGTCATTTAGACAGAACCCTAGTCCTACCAAAGAACAATGTGGCTCAATTCTTTATAAGTTTTCCTTCCTTCCTTCCTTCCTTCCTTCCTTCCTTCCTTCCTTCCTTCCTTCCTTCCTTCCTTCCTTCCTTCTTCCTTCCTTCATCTACTCAACAAATACTTATTTTCAAGTTTGGTTAATATAAATCCATTTTTATAGTTCTTCTTAATTCTTCCTTTAGTTTCAACCTCATATTCAATTCTTGGGTATTCCAAGAACTGAACTACAAATGCAGAATTAGTAAGATAAGTCCTTTTCATTATCTTTGGGTTTCACCCATTCAGCCATGAAAAGGAAACCAAAAGTTGGTATATTCTCAGAATTCCAAATTTAAAACATTACGATAAATGCCCCACCACAAAAGTACGGGCATTTTGTCAAAGTAGAGATTTTGTCAAATCTCCCATCTGGGATTTCATTTTAATAAAAGGACAGAAAAGCCCCCAGTGTCCCTCAGTTGATCTTCTTTTCCCATTCCCCCTTTTCTCATTTCCTTCCTCAGAATAGTCAAATCTGTTTCTCATCTCTGGATTCCATTTATTCCCATTTTCATTCCAATTGAGTGTGTGCTGATTTCATCCCTTTGCCTCGTCTGAAGCAACAGGAAGCCCACATGACTCTGCTCCTCTCCTCAGCATGGCAGAGTCCTCTCTTGACCTTTGCGTTGAAAGCTAATTTGGTTTCACACCCTCAGTTGCTTCCATATTTCCCATTCCTAAGCTCCTTGCTTCATGATGATTTGGAACCATTACTGAAAACATATATCCCCCACCGCGCTCTGAACATGTTCTCTACTGAGGGAGAGCTCATTTTCTTCCAATGTGTCAGACTCAGTGTCAGATACCAAAGAGCGAACTTACAAGGTCAGAGAGAGGTGGCATGCAGTGATGACCAAAGAGCTAGCTAGGCAAGGAGCAGGGTGGAGAAGGAACCAAGTATAGAGGTGACATAGACTAGGAGCCCAACACCTCCTGGAGAGCCCCCCACAAATGGGTTCCTGATGGTCTGATCTCCACTCAGACAACGTCTGACAAGCAAGCTAAGTCCGTTGTATTATAAACTCTGAAGGTGTTTGTTTTTAGGCTATCTTTCTCTGGAACTGGAGAGATACATGATATTCTAGCATCATTTTCTCCATGATGAAAGGGTAGCTCAGAGTGTTGGTTTGTGTTTAGCTTGCTCCAATAACTCTGTAAATAACAATGATAATGAACCCTTTCCTGCCTCTCCTGTAGTCTGTATCTTTTCTTTTCTTTTTTTTTTTTTTCTTTTTTTTTTTTTATGGCAGAATCAAGCCTCTTCTGTCTTTATGAACTGAAAACTAACTTTCAGGAGCCCCAGGTAGAAAAAGGGATTAAATTTTCTTACCTCCTGTTCCAAAAATAATGTAAAGAGCAAAATCCCGAGGGCTATTCTCAATCTGTCAATGGAAAAAAAAAATGAAGAAATGCAATTGGGTCAGATGATGCTAGATTCAATTAGACCCTAAGTATTCCGCCGTGTTCCACTTGGCCCTTCGCCTCAGACATGTCTTCTCTGCTCCTGGGGGACCATGTGAGTTTCCAGGCTTTTGTTGCTCTGTGGAAAAGATCCACCAGAACTGAACATAAGATGCTGGCTCATGGACCATGACTTCTTTCAGAAGAGTGCATGTATGTGTCTCCATCAGTTTGCTCACAGGTATGAGAGCTCAGGCTAGTGAGAAAGGTTACCTTAAATTTTTGGAGAAGTTGCTTTATTACTTCTTCAGTTCTCATGTTACTATTTGTTCTGACTTTGGTTTCTGATCCAAACGTTGGGGTGAAAATAGATGTCTAAAAGAAAATAACAAAATCATAAGACTCCGTCGATAAACAATGGTTAGTATTTTGAACCCGAAATGAAATGGACTACATAATCCCGAGAAGTGATGATATCACTCCTAATGATGTCACAAAGTTGTCAAATAAACACTATTTATTTGAATGATAAATACTAAACAGTATATAAGACTATTCTAAGCCCTTCATAAATAATGACTTAATTCCTATGAAAGTCATAAAAATTAATTTTAAATGATATGATATCAATGCCCCATGTTTAGGGGGCTGAGAGATGGGTCCCTGGTGAGATTTACTTGCTGCACTTGCAGAGGACTTTTAAGTATTTGCCAAATGAATGAATATACAAGTGATTGTTAAAATGCATGGCATGAAAAAAATCTTTGAATTCTGGGAGAACTAATGTTTTATTTCTTAACCTTCAACAAGTGAAATGTCTTATAAGTGTTATAGGAAGACGTGTAAATTTTATACATCTTAGCAAAAAAAAAAATCAGAAGGGAAATTTTATCTAAACTATAGCCACACTTGTATGAACATTTTGCATGTAAGTACAAGATTTAAAGGGCAGGATGAAAAATGCGATGTTTGACTGGGCAAAAGAAACAGTTTGAATGTCTCTAAACCAATCTCAGTGGGAGCCTTCATGTGATTTGGATGTTGTTTGTTGTTGTGTTGGTTTTCCTGCTGAAGCTTTGTACACACACCTCAAGAAGCTCATCTATGTATTTCAAAGGGTCAGTTCAGTGCCCAGCACCTAGGTGGGACTCACCCATCATACTGGCTAATACTTTGAGTTTTGGAGGGAGACAAATATGGGTTCAAGTTCAGAGTTTTTGTTAAAAGCAGTGTGACTCAAGAGAAATTGTTTGATGACTGTAAACTTTGATTATATGTAAAGAAGAAAAAAAATAACAATACCTACCCTGATAGGAGAGCTTTTAGGATTAATGAGATAATTTATTTAAAATAAATTTAAAGTTAGGTGTATTTGTCTATACTCTTAATGCTTGGGAGGCTGGGGCAGGAGGAGGTTATGTTTGAGGTCAGCTTGAACTCTATAGCAAGTACCAGGCAAGCAGGGGCTACTTAATTCATTATTTATTTTTATTTAAAAATTTTTCATACAAAAAAATATATTTGATGATGTTTTCCTCTCTCCCAGATCTCCTCACCTCCCTAACCACTCAACTTCATATTCTATCCCTTTCTCATTCTCTCTCAAATAGCAGAAAAAATACCCCAAACTAAAAGTCAAAACAAATAAACCCAAAAAACAAACAAGACAACGAATGCCCAAACAAAATGAAACAAAAAGCTCCCCCTCTGCCAAATGGGGGGTGCTGGAGAGATGGCTCAGCAGTTAAGAACATTGGCTGCTCTTCCAGAGGACCCAGGTTCAATTCCCAGCACTCATAGGGCAGCTCACAACTGTCTGTAACTCCAGTTCCAGGGGATCTGGCACCCTCATATATACATACATACATACATACAGACAGACAGACAGACAGACAGACATGTAGGCAAAACACTAATGCACATAAAAAAAAATGTTCATTTTTGCATTGGCCAACTACTCCTGGGCATGGGGCCTGTCTGGGAATGTGTTGACATACACAGTGACACTCCATTTTCCCTTTGCCAGCCCGTATCAATTGCAAATAACATGGGACCCTGTGTATCTCCCCCTTTCAGTACAAGGACCCCAGCTGGCTTGAACCTGTGCAGGTATCTAACTTAAATCTGTGCTTAAAAACATCTAAACAAAGAAAGATGTGAAGAAGATCAGATTTAAACTTAGTTTATGAGTCACCACAGGGAAAGACTGAGGAGTGCTAGGCATCTACAAACATTCTTATTATTGGTCTAAATTCTAAGTTGAAACAAACAGCATCGTTAGAGCAACGGACAGCGTTATTCCACATTAATGGAACTGTGACTTACCTCATGGTCATAGAAGTGTCCGTTGATAGAGGCTCTGTGCCTGTCTTTTCTGTAGATCGAGGGAGGCTTCATCCTTTTTCTCACCAAAGCTGCCTCACTCATGGTCCTGTAGAGCAAAGGGGATTCTGGCTCTTCGTCTGCATACAGCTTCAGGGTGCTGTGATAAGATAAATAGTCTGGGAAGAATAAAGATCACAAGCCAGCATCATTTAGCTGCCTATCTTCTTGCATGGTGGGGATACTGGTATGCTTTTAGTAACAAGGATGGCTCCTATTTCCTGGCCGTTTCCGAGCACTGTGGTTCACTGCTGGGCTCACACTGACTTATTAGGTGCTGTGTGAGATTGGTCAGGCAGCAAATGCTGCTAGTGAGTTATGTCTCACAGGATTTACGTGATCATGTGATTGGTGTTTCCACTCTTTTAATCTGTCTTTGTTGGGGGGTGTGTGCAAATTATACACAATTTTAGTATGGAAGAACTGGAAAAACATGTTTTTCTGTCAGTCAGAACTTAAGACAGGTAAGATAAGAACAGGATGAGTTGAGCAGCTTCTCTATGAATACAGTACTCCTGAGTGATGGACCAGGCCTGTCATCTCTGTTTTGTCCAGACGCCAAGCTTACTAGACCTTTCCTAAGAAGACAGACAGATCTTGAACCTTTGTTCTCTTCTAAAGCTATGGAAACATTCTTGAAAAGTCATTCTCATGAAATATAGAGACAGAATTTGTCCCTAAGTTTCATGATAGCAAAGTGGCAATATGCTTTGGGCTAGTGGACGGCCAGTAATGTACCACAAAAGCAACACAGTGATGTAAGATACAAGGCCCCTTGGGGATGCTTAAGAAGTGCATAAATATGAGTTCATCAAGTTGTACTGTATGGCAGGCAAACATTTAGGAGTCGTGTTTCATATTGTTAAAAAAATACACCGTATTAATAACACTTTGATACTGACCTTCTGGGGAATGCCTTCCTTCAGACAGTAGAACTTGGCTCCTGTCCACCTCACTGATACGATAAAGGTCATCAAACTCTCCCCAGCGAGTCATCCGCCTGAAAAGTAACAAATCCTGTCACTGAGACTAATTCCTCATGATGGGTCTCAGACTTACAGTGTTGTGATACTGTCGCTGTAGGCCTCTGTAGGCAGCCTTGTTATCCAAATTTAAAACAAGTTTATCATGTTACATAGATTACATTCATACCACAATGATAAGCATGTTTTAAACACACTCTGTATATTTCGGAGCAAAACAATTCAGCGATACATTGAAATGCAAAATTATATAGAGTCTGTAAAATGTATGCTTAGATAGGATTGGTAGAAACCACTGTGAGCCACTGATACACAGATATCTCATAAAGGGGAATTTAGATACAAAATTGTCATTTATACTCATGAATCAAGTATCTACAGCATTAAAATAATTATATAAAGTGACTATCATGACGATTCCAATTTACAAAATGGAAATGTATGAAAAACTTCTTCCTAGAAAATTGTTATCTCGTGTAGAATATTAGCAAATTTCAAAATATTCTAGTGCCCAGAATACATGGAACATGACAATTGTCTACTTAATAGCAGATCAACATTCATTTTGATTTTAGTTATCTGGCCTTAAGTTAGTTACATGTCCTCTCTTGGCCTCAGTGCCCTCATTTATAAAATGAAAATAATCATTGTATGAGGTAGAATAAATAGCATTACTGGCAGAATTTAATGTGTTAATTTATATAATATTCTTGAAATAATGCCCTGTGTATAGTTAAGCTCTCAGTTTATATCTAAAATATTTTCAGAATAATCTCATTTTCAGTGGCATCATCATTACCACCATCATCATCACCATCATCACCACCGTCATCGTCACCATCATCATCATCACTGAAATCACCACCATCTGAATTCATTTCATGATGGATCAGGCACAATTTGGGGTCCAGCTCATTTCTGGACCTCTCTAGGCAAATGGACATTATTATTTTCATGAATGTTTTTTGTCCTGCTTTGAGTCTCTTCTATAAAATTCTTTATAGTATGAAACCCAAGTATTTGCATGTGGGGTGTCTGTGACCTTAACTCTACTCAAATGTCCCTGACTGATGATTTGAATGTTCGTTTCCCCAAAGGCTCATATATTTCAAGACTTGGTCCTCTATTGGTTTGGGGAAGTTATGGCAAGTTTAGAAAGTTGAGTCTTGCTGGAAGAAGAATACTATTGAGTGGACTTTGAGAATTTGGAGCCATAGGCTGCTTTCTGCTCGCTCTCGCTCTCTCTCTCTCTCTCTCTCTCTCTCTCTCTCTCTCTCTCTCTCTCTCTCTGATATCTGTGTGTGCAGGACGTGATCACAGCTTCCTGTTCCTACAGTCATGCTATGCCTTCCTCACTGTGATGGACTCTATCCCTCAGAACAAATGTTTCCTTAAGTTGCTTTTGGTCATGACGCTTTATCATAGCAACAGAAAAATAATCAACACACTGATGTTTTTCATCTTATAAACACCAGTGGAAGACACTGACAAAGCAAAGCTATTGTTTTCCTCTTGGTCTTGGAATTCTCATGAAGTCTTTTATAACTCTTTTTTCATTTATAACAGCCATAAAAAGTAGATAATATGATCATAACATATTTGATAATAAAATTTTGAGCCAACTCTACTATGTGGAAATATTGCCAGTCAAAATACATGTCATAAAGTAGAGGAACAGTTTGGGTCTCTACCCATACCCTATTCATATGGCACATAAAATTAAACATTTTCTCCAATGTACAGCATATTAGCACTAAAGTAGTCATGTTTGAAGCTATTGTAAGAGGCATGGCAGTGGAAACTGGACACCAATGGGAAGTTAAAACTAAAAGGCAAAGCAACCAGGTGCTGTTTCTTACGGGGAGACCAGAAGTTCTGCAGATAATGAGTCCTTATGTTCCCCAGAGCTGGTCAGTGACGCTGGCAAATGTGACAGCCACCCACTCAGTTTCCTTAGCTTCTTGCAGTATAATGGTGCCACATAAACACAGGGGCTGAAGAACAGCTCAATATATTCATTTTGCCTCTTTCCTCCCTGCCACTCATTGTTGAAGTCAGAAACAGCTGCTTCACAGTTTGGGATTGTGTGATTCAAGAACCATTCCATATACTTGCGAATATGACTAAGCTTAAGGGCAGCTGCCCATACTTATCAAGCAAGAACTGGTTAGAACTTTAGCATAAACAGTTGAACATGTCCAAGCATGGGGCAGTTTGTGTTGCTCTGACCAAGCACCAGGAAGTATACCTGGGGCCAATCTAAACACCGAAGGGGGGCTGTAATGTTTTGCAAAACAAAATGGAGGTAGAAATTTTATAGACAAATAGAGTGCAGTTACTTCCCTACGTATAACATGAGAAGAGAAAAACCCATCGACGCAAATCGAATACACACCTGTTCACCTCTTGCTCTTTATTTCTGCCATGGCTTGTCTAAAACATGCCAACACAGACTTTAGAAAGATCTCAAAACAGAAATGAAAACCAGCAAAAGCGAAAGTGGCCCCAGTGAGGCACTTCTTGTCTGTTGCATTTTAAAGACACAACTTCTGTAAGAAAACATTTGGCAGAGATACGAGAGCTCAGAGTCCTCCTCTAGAGTCATTTCCACGCACATACATGGTCCGAGCTCAAACAAACTGATTGATTTTGCAGCCTCTACCATTCCCACTTGGCTAGTACTTCCTCAGTGTGACTCATTTCTAATACGATTCAAACAAACTAACACGGCAAGAACGGTGAGGATGAATGGACAAGCACACAACTGGAGTCATTGCGGCTGAGCACACACTGTCCCTGTCCTTCATTGTCCACTAACCCATGGGGGACAGAAAATCTGAGCAGTGGTACAAACTTCTGTCTGTAGATACAGCAGTTTGGGGAAAGGAAAATGAGAGAAGGTTTGGAATAAGGGAATGGTCAAATCCTTTACACAGTTTAATTGGGGTGCAGAACTTAAATGTGTCACCTTAAAGGAGGTGATCAAGGAAGGGAACCTGAGAGGAACTGAAGTCAGGGAACAGTGCCGAGGATGTCTGTGCACTCTCAGAGTCAGAGGCCAGGGGAGTCCATTCCTCCTGTGCTGTGCCTCCCAGCCTGAATGCTCAGCTGACTCCACCAGGCCCTCTTGACTAACCAATCACAACCAATGCTATCATGCTCGTGTGTGTGTGTGTGTGTGTGTGTGTGTGTGTGTGTGTGTGTGTGTGTGTGTGTGAGAGAGAGAGAGAGAGAGAGAGAGAGAGAGAGAGAGAGAGAGAGACAGACAGACAGACAGACAGACAGACAAAGAGAGACAGAGACAGTCTGCATTGTATGCATAAGGGGTGGGATCTCTTCCTGCTAATTCTTACTCACTAGAAAGATATGGTTGATGGCACAAGCATTCTTATAATGTTCTAGAAGGTCTTGCTACTATGGTAAAGAACAGGTCAATACCCACAGTGTTCTAGTATATGTCTGGTTACTACTGTGAATCACAGGCTTTTGTAGTTGTCCAGCTATATTTTCTCAGTTTGGAATAATGAGAAATAACTTCTGTCTTGCTTTTAAGCTGCTAAGGCTTGAATGTGAAATGTACTCCATAGGCTGAGGTGTTTGAACACCTGGACCCCAACTGGTAGTGCTTTCTGGGGAGGTTGCAGAGTCACTGAGACCATGGCCTAGCTTGCAGAAGTGGCTCATTGGGGACAGACCTTAAAGACACTTTGATCAGAGCTCACTGCTTCCTGCTTTGCTGAGATATGAACAAGCTATGGCTCAGGCTCCCACTGCTGTGGACAGAGTCCCTCCAGCTCCCATGCCTTTCCTACCATGATGGTCTGTACATGAGCAATGGTGAGCCCAAATCCCCCTCCCTGCCTATATGCTGCTTCTGCCATGTTCGACCACGGTGAGGAGAAGGGTTCCTAATATCCCAGCAGTGTTCATAGTGAAAACGGGCTCTGCAGAAGATGTGGTGTGAGGACGACAGTCTATAGTCCGCTACGGCACACGAGAGAGCATCATCAGCATCACCTTGTCCCTCCACCTCCAGTTCCTAAAAATCACCAGAATTTCAGCATTTTTAACTCAAAACTAGTATTGTGAATTTGAGAAATTAAAACATATCTTTGAATAGCTATTAAAATAACAATGGTTTCACAAACCAGTGTAAGTGCATTCTACCTCCTTGGCATATCACTTTAATGCCTCATACTTAGGAAGTTTTAATAAACCCAAAGGAATTAAAATGTAGCAAAAGGTTTGGCTTCTCAAAGAACTTTGCCATGAGTTCTGAGAAAGACGTGAAATACAATCACTAGTTTTGTGAATTCATATTGTGTATAGTTTCTTTTTTAAAGCGAGGCTCCATCCTTCTTAAATGCTGCTTCCAATCATCTGAGTGACCAGCCTTGTCAGCCATCTTGGGCTTGTGGGATGCCGGGTTTCATATGCTGCCCGAGGTCGTGGTTCCATTCGGGCTCATAAGTTCCATGTCCTGTGCCCACCGGCAGCCCTTAGCTTGGATGCGAGACAAGTGAGGAAAGGCAGATGGGGTGGGATGGTTGTCACACAAAGAATGTATAATTTATTTGTAGGTTCATGGGGACTTCATTTGGTCCAATTCCCTCCAGTCACTCTTTCTCCATCTGTCATATTTCTATATCCCTCTTTCTCTCTTTTTCCATCCCCTTCTCTTCCCATCTCTCATTCCTCTCTTTCCTCCCCTCCTTTCTTCCTCTCTGTTCTGGGCACAGAGATGCAGAGACAATTCAAGATGCCTTCCTAGAAACTCACACTGAAGATGGAGGACAAGACGTGTAAAAGTCCAACAAACTGTGTGCCCTGGAGGTGATAAAGAACACTGAGGTCAGTGCGCTCGGTATGGACTGAGGGATCACGGGAGGCTTTCAGGAGAATGTGTTGAATTTGTTAGAGGCGTGTAAAAGAACGGGCCATGGATAGGCAGGCTGGCTTCCAGGCAGGCAGAGTGAGGAGAATAAGAAGCTGAATGGTGTGTTTAGGGCACCGCAAAATGTTCAGCCTTGTTCAAGAATGAGGTTTGACAAATGTTGGAAAGGTAAAAATCATGGGTATATTCGCTAAGGTGGTACCTGAAATTCCTTATATGTGGCCAAAGGTCAGACCACTCCAGTGCATCATCCTGGTAGCTGTCTGTCCATTTCTCCTCCAGGAATGGATGAGAGGCTAGGAGGTGTGAAGAGAATTGTAGTGGTCCAGGTGTCAGAAGGGAGGTGAGATGGGAATAAAGATGCAGAAGAAAGGAAGTGAGCCCTTTCATGAGTACAATTTGGAATAATTATTAATTTTCAAAAAAGTTATAAAGGAGAATGACAAAACCTGACCAAAGTCAGACATTCAAGGTATAGTTGGATCCACCCATGCAGGGAACTGTTATGTGCAATGAATTACAAACGCACTTTGCTGTGTTAGGCTAAACAGCTCCGCTTATTCTGAACACGAACATAATTCAGTCTTCTTTCCAGAAAACAAGAAGAGCCCTTTACTCCAAGGAGCGGACAAATTTGTTTTCTTCGCAGTTGTTGAAGGTCAGCTAGGGACTATTCAAATCTTACTTTCCTATTGTGTTTCTTCTAGTGAGCAAGTGCAGTCTTCCAGGATAAGCCATGGAGCAGAAAGGCCCACAAGCATAGGCTGTGGAGCTCATGGAACTAAGGTCCCTTTGGTCCTGCCAGGTGGCTAACTAGGGATCATGCGCAAATTCGCCTAACCTCAGAGACACGGTTTCCAAATACTTAGCTGATAACAGTGATATGAGACTGTCCATAAGCCCTCGTGCACAGCTATTGGCAACCTGCACTAAGAGCATAAACAAAGAAGACAGAGTGTGAGGCCATCTAATCCTTAGACTGCAAGGGAGGACAGCTTACCCTTTGCTGGAAAATGTTTCCGATGACTTCAACAGATCAAAAGAAGAGATGTGCTTCTCATCTTGTATTTTTAGCTGTATGGGTCGTTTTACTCCCCAGAAAATATCCAGCATTCCTTCAACAATCAGTTGTCCATCTTCGGTCTAAGAAAGAAGACGTTACCCACACTAGTTGTCTCGCATCATTTATAGAAAGTTCAATGCTTTAACTGAAGATGTAGAAAGGAAGTCCATAGGAGCTATTTCTAGGTTTATGCATCTCTCAGGATGGATTATGTGGCTTCCCAGTCTATCTGCAAAAACAATTCTAATTTTGACAGAGCCTTTCATTTTTAAGACAGTGTGCCTGGCACAATAAGCCACAGTATCTGTGACCCGTCCACCAACAGGCACAGTGCATTCCATGCTTTCTGAGCTCTGGTTCTTGGATTAAGTGGCATTATATTGCTTTAGTTCCATTTAATTTAAAAGTATGGCAGATTTAAAAACTATACTGAATTAGAAATCAGAATAACTAGTCACTGAAAGCCTTAGTTGTTTGAATACATAGGTATGTATAATTTAACTCATAAAATTATGTAGAACAAAAAGACTGCTTGTTAAGGTATGATGGTGGTGGCACCTGTCTTTAAAATCAACAAAGAGGCAGAGGCGGGTGTGAGATCTCTGGACATTAGCTAGTGTATAGTTCCAGGCTAGCCAGGGCTATATACTGAGAGTCCATCTCAATAAAAGAAGAAGAAGGCCCATAAAAACACACTATATGATACAAAACAAAAAGTGGAAACCCAAGTTCAAATCCCCAGCCCCTGTGTGAAAACCTGGCATGACGGTGTCTGTCCATAACCCCAGCACCAGGAGCTGGATACAGTCAAGCCTTAGAGCTCTCTGAATGGTTTAGCCTGAAGCAGTAAGCTTCTAGTTCAGTGAGAGACCTTGGTTCAAAGCAACAAAGAGAGGAGTGATAGCCAGAGACATTATGCTTTGGTCTCCTCACCTGTGAACAAGATATGTATACTTGCATACTTATGTGCATGCACCACACACACACACACACACACACACACACACACACACAAAGAATAAATTTGGGAAAAAATTAATAGTTTTAAGTAAGTACTCATTCAAAATAGAAATAGTATAACAAAAGGAGGAAATGTGTGAGTGAAGAAAAATTAGCAAATAGATGTATATATATATATATGTATGTATTTTGCAAATACATAAAGAAAAGTTAAGAACAAAGCAATTCTCATACAATTTATTTTCAAACCTATCTTCTTTTTTATATGTTAAATATCTTTTTATTAAGGTAATATATTATTGTTATAGAAACTTTGAGAGTATAGAAACTAGAAAGTTTTATTAGAAAGTCATTGGTGATTATGAAAAGCCAATTTTTAGGCAATTTAATGACTGAACTATTTCTCTAACATTTTAAGATTATTGACATTATGAGATAGCATACATTAACCGGAACTCAACTTATTCATTTTAATGAAGGAATCAAACTCGGCTTTACAGGTACAGCATGATTTGTTATAATATCACACTGGTGGATACAAGGGCACTGTCACATTTTCTCATTGCAAATGGTGTCACAGTGCACACCTCTCCACAGACATGTTGCTTTGAGTGTAAGAAAGTAGTAGGCTTACTGTTCATAACATTATCCATTATATGAGAAACATTCCATTTTAAAACAGAAAGCAAATGTGTCCTTATTATTATTATTTTTTTTTTTTGTATGTTTTCCTTTGCTAAGAAGGCTTACAAACTCGCAGGCATTCCAGGCCTACTATTTTGTGAACTAGTCTAAACATGACAGTCAGGACAAATTAGAGATTTATCTGCTTATGTAGACCCCACGTGTCCCTAGGTTCCAGACTCCAGCTCACCCCGACTCAGCTACATGGTAAAGACTCTGTGAATCAAGCTGTTGCATTTCTTTAGTGGGCTTACCTGTCCATACAAAATATGCAGATTTTTCTGGTTTTCATAGAAAACATTATAAGCCTCCAGTAAAGAATTAAGTTGTTCCCTAAAAAAAAAAGAAAAGAAAAAGAAAGAACATTTTTTTTTCAGTTACATTCAATCTTAAGCCTTAGAATAGAAAACACAGAAATAGTACTTTCACTTCATAAAAGTATGAGATGAAAAAATGTTTCTGTGGAATCATTATTATTCCGCCATTCTAATTTAAGGCATCCCATGGGAATCCGAAGCATTCTGAGAACATTAACACATTTTAATTATGCCAATTCATAAATTAGATGTATGGGTGGGAGAGCTTGGTCAGAGGAGGCAGCTGTGAAGCAAAGATGGTTTACCTTTCCGCTTTGTGTTGTTCCACAGAGGTCAACCATCCAGCACCCAGCACCTACTATGCATCCCACATTATGGTTCTTTCTCTTTGATGTTGCAACAACGGCCAATCAATGGATTATTAATGTTCGCTGCTCCAGAGGACTCTCACTCAGGTGACAGGTAGACCCTGGGGCACTGACTGGTTCCTTCACCTTTGTCTCCGCCTGCCTTCGCTCTGAGTCATCACGCCTGGAGAGGCTCAACATCTCACCTAGATTACAGAAATGGCCTCCCAGGAGGCTTCTTGTATCTCTTGTGTAGTCTTGACAACAGGAGTTATTTTAATGTGAACTTGGTTGTTTTCCTCCTTTGCTCAAAACTCCTCAGTGTCTTCCCAGCATAGAATTCAACATCCTGATGTCATGGCGACTTGAGAGAGTAGGTTTGATCTAGTCTTCTTCAGCCCATCTATCTCATTCCCGATGACTCTTCCCTTCACTTACTACACTAGACTTTCTCGATGTCTCCTGAACAATCCGGGTCTTAAGGATTTAAACTTGCTGGTTGCTTAATTAGAGTGACCTCCTCTTCACTATCACACTGCTAGCTCATTCATTCATTTTCTTTAAACATTTCATTAAAAGCCACCTATGGGCAGGGCGGTGGTGGCACACGCCTTTAATCCCAGCACTTGGGAGAGGCAGAGCCAGGTGGATCTTTGTGAGTTTGAGGCCAGCCTGGTCTACAGAGTGAGATTCAGGAAAGGCGCAAAGCTACACAGAGAAACCCTGTCTGGGGCGGGGGCAGGGGCGGGGGGGGGGGGGGGGGAGCCACCCATGGAGGCTATGGAGGGATGCTGCTTACTTCCTATGGCTCACTCAGCCTGCTTTGTTATAGAACTCAGGACCACCAGCCCAGGGACGGCCCCACCCACAATAGGCCGAGCTCTCCCTCCCCATGGATCACTAATTGAGAAAATGTCTTACAGCTGGGTCTTATGGAAGCATTTCCTCAACTGAGGCTCCTTCCTATCTGACGACTCTAGCTTGTGTCAAGTTGACACAAAACCAGCCAGTGCACCCTCGTAGTATTGGCACACAGTAAGCACTCAATTAATTTTGGTTCAGTAAAATTATCAGAATATTCTCTTCCTAAGAAAACCAATAATAAAAGATAAAGGGGGAAAAGTTGTTTAAAGTAAACCTACTTATCAAAAAATATCCCATAACTTTTAATTCCAAGTACTTCCTTGTGCGTGTCTCCTTGATCCTCAAATATCTTTGTCATTCCCATAAGAGTACAGGCTCTGGGAGAGCAGGTCAGTTTGGTTTCCCTCAGTGGATTTTCCTGATGTTTAGGGTAGAGACTTAAACTGTTAGTCAACAAACCCTGGCTGAGTACTGAACAACAGGCCTTATGCATATTGTTTTTACATGTTGGAGTCATAGAAACATGCTTTTTGAACTGACTTTTTCTCGCTTGCAGTTTCCAATGTGCACATTTCTGGGGGCCATACTTTCCATGCACTGACGATAGGAAGAAATTCCAGTGAAGGCCTCCAGGCTACTGTTCCATTTCCCAAATGACTTACTGAAAATGTTTAATATTAACTAGTATTTCTGCTACACTGATTTTGTCCCTTGGGGTCATTATTGTGACGTATTACCTTTAAAACTGAACTACCACTAAAGATCCCAATAGCCCTTTTATAAGCTCTCATTCTTTATGCCAGAGCAGCACAAAGAAGTTTCAGGTTCACTAGGGATGCAAATCCTGATATGCTGAGCACAGAGCATCCTTATGGAAGCACATGGAGCTTTATATAACCTCACCCCCTCAGCTTCTGCTTCTGGAAAAACCCCAGTACATGGCATGGCACAAGCCTTCAGAACATCACTCAGGACCATGCAATGGAAATATTCAGTCCCTGAACAGAGTCTGATCAAATCCTCTAACACCAAAGCAAGTCTCCAAATGACTTGGGGAGTTGACAACCCCTGGTCCTGGGGATGCTGATTTTCGTAAATGAATTTGTAATGGCGTCTAGCCACACTAACTTTTTGCTTATTGTTTGTGGCTGCTATGAGCTATGACTGCAGAGTGGAATGTCTCCAAAAGCAACCTTATGATCCACATACCCTAAAAATATTTACAATTTGGCTCTTTGCAGAGGAATCCTGCCAATCCATACTCCACCATGTAACAAGAGACCACCAAAGTTTTCCACATTTATCTGTCACAAGCAGGATCTTTTTGACTAAGTATTAAGAAAACTTTGAAGGATTTGGGAACATAGTAGAAGACTTTAACTCAGTAAACTAAAGCATTTAAATTAATTAACTTTTTTTTTTTTTTTTGATTTTTCAAGACAGTGTATGTAGCTTTGCGTCTTTCCTAGATCTTGCGCTATAGACCAGGCTGGCCTCGAACTCACAAAGATCTGCCTGCCTCTGCATCCCGAGTGCTAGGATTAAAGGTGTGTGCCACCACTGCCCAGCACATTTAAATTAATTTAGAAAAGTTAGTGGTAAAAGGTAAAATGAGGAATCATAAAATTTAGAAGTTATGTGAAAAACCATAGTGATTGTGAATGCATTCTACAAGGGCCTCTTTACTGTGTGCATCTTACCAGAGAGAGGACTTTAAAAGATGATTAGTTCATGGACCCAGTGAAGGAATGGGTGTACATAACACTGGGAAGAAAGGGGAGCCTGTGATAAACTAGGTTGATTAGTTGAAACAATGGGGCATAAGGAGATAAAGAGTCGCCATCCATTGGTCCTCTGTGTCTGCCAAATCAAATTAAGCATGCTAACAGAAAGGCTGAACTAATGGGCACTCATTCATAAATGCCAGAATCATACACAGAAGGTGAGCACAAGATGGCCCCTGCGGTGAACCTGGGTGGGCAGTGACTACACCAGAAGCTTGCCAGGCCAGCCGAACACTAATAAGAACATATCACCATTTCTGCAGTCTGTGAGAGCAGCTCAGAGCTGAGCATGAACCAGGGGGATTTGTAAGAACGAGCACTTTCAGAAACAAATCCGTCCTCTGGGAAACGGGGAGCTGGTGAAGCACTAGGCAAGAGGAGGGCAGACCGACAATGAAGCCAGTAGGTAGGGAGCTGAAGGGGAACTTTGGCAAGAGACAACATGGAGGCAGCCAGGGAGGCTGAGACCATCAGAACACCGAGGAAGAGGTTCAAGAACAAGGCTGACGTTCTCTGGGAAGACATGTGAATGCCCATGGAATGATCTAGAGTCTAGAAGGGGTCTAAAATAACTGCAATATAGGCACGTAAGGCCAGAGGAAAAGTGTTACCAGGTTCTTTGGTTTGTTTGTCTTATCATTAAAAGGGATAGGATTAAATATACAATGTGACTCAGTGGTAATTTTAGCAGAATTTTAAGAGCCCGCTTAAGTGGACCCATTCTTAATGAATAAACAAAACAAAACAAAACAAAACAAATTGTGCCTCTTTCTCTCTCAGCTCCCAAATATGTCCTCACCCCACACAGAGCTGTTGATTGGTACAGGCCATTCACATCCCCCAACAAAGCTCTAAACTGGTAGCTCAGAAAGAGGCTACGCATCTAGTCCTTCCTCATGAACCTGGGATGTCTAGAAGACACAGAGATGGCAAAGAAATAGAAATACGATTTAAACACAATTAAGTGAGTCATCAAATCTTGACTTTCTGAGAAAAATTTGTGGGAGTTTTGGAACATAAAATATTACACCACACTACATAACATGGGTGTTTAAGAAACATCTTCACACACTATATGAAGGGGAAGGTGTTCTTACTAAACTGAGAAATGCCAAACTTCTATACAGACTGAACTTCTAACTGAAGGAATTTATGGGACCATCAGCTTCCACCACAGAAACTGGCATTCCAACATGGGCATTGCAGGGTGGGGATACTGGGAGGTGCTGATGTGTGCCCAGAATTCTCTAGCATGGGTTTTGGAAGAGAGCGAGCCAGGAAGGACCTGATGAGGGGAGGAGGGATGCTAAGGGCACCTGTCCCTCTAAGGACCTGCTTGGCTTTAGTGAGTTAAAAGCATATGCGAGTGGACTATAAAACGCTAAGGCATACTTTGCATATGCAAATGATCTGCAAAAATCCTGAGGTGTACTTTGTACCTTGTGGCCAGAACTGGAGCTGCTCAGCAGATGGGAGGCACCCCCATTCTGACGTGTGCCATCGATAATGAACTTAGCAAGAAATGGGTTCCTCTTTCTCATCATACTATTCAGCTGTCTAGAAGGAACACTAATTTGATTTTGTAAAGAGTAATAAACACAGACATGAGACAGGATGATGGGTGGAAGGGAGTTATGCTTCCTATCCACAGACATATGGACATCAAATTTGAGCTGCAACATAGTAATCCCTTCTTGTTTTTCCAATTGTTCACAGCATTAGAAGTGGCTCTTCTACGCTTTCCCTGGAAACCACGGAGCTCTGCTCCATTCTTGATCCTTACAACGTGTACCCAATGTGAACAAAGTACCGAGATTGTCGCACGCTGTAACGCAGCATGAACTTCAGAGACGACTGTGTACCATGTGACGTCCATGGCCATGCTTGGCTGTGTCCTACGTCTGTGCTGCTCTCTGGGAGACTTGTCGAGAAATGCTGACTGTTCAAGTCAGTCACTGAACTGCAGCCTGCTGGTGGCATTAGGTGGCATTCTTTGTGCACGCTCCCATGCTTTAGAGCAGGGCTGTTTTACTTGAGTCCCTTCAATACACAGGACAGAAAAAAGCACCCCCCCCACTCCTTTTCTGTACATTTAGTTTTCTTTTCTCCATCGACTCTGTTCATAATACTAAATTTAGCAGTGAGATTATTTAACCATTTCATATGGTCGGTTCAAAAGCTTAATTTACAACGTTCTATGTGCTTTTATAAAACAACTAGAAATTAGGGGACGGAGAGATGCTCAGAGGTTAAGGGCTCAACCAGAGGGTCCAAGTTGGTTCCAAGCACCCATATCAGTTGGTTCACAGCTGTCTGTAACTGCAATTTCAGGGGCTCTGAAGCCTCTGGTCCTTATGGGGACCTGTGAGTACACATACACACATGAGTTCTCTCTCTCTCTCTCTCTCTCTCTCTCTCTCTCTCTCTCTCTCTCTCTCACACACACACACACACACACACACAGACATGCATACACATACAAATAAATCTAAAAAACAACTAGAAATTAAACATGTAGGGTGTAATTCATGTAAACATGAATTGACTGTGGTAGGGATTGTTATTTTGTGGCTTGTAATGCTACACACTTTCCAAACTGTGCATTAAGCGTTTCATGTATTCATGATTTTTCACACCTGACATCCATAATTCATAGTATAAATGGCTGCCTGCCTCTAGAAAGGTAGAAACAGGAGATATGAGGATAATGGAAAATAAAGCTAACGCTGTCATCATTGTGAACTACTGATGTTTGTAAGCATTGGCAAAATTCTCAGACCCCGCTTTATCCTTCCTTACTATCCATTTGAATCCTGGAGTCAAAACTGCAAACTTGAGGCAGGCCTCCCTGAGAAGAAACCCTGGGTGCCAGGCTGCCTTGGGCCTCTTTTTCTGGCTGGGGTGTTGAAGGGAGAATGTCTCACCACCTGGCAGACAGACCTTCTTCAGTTTAGCAAAGCACGTTAGTCCCATTTCCTTTGCAAATGAAGGGATTGGGTTCCAAAGTCTGAAAGCTGGGGGCAGGGTGGGGCGGGGCGGGGCAGGTGCTGGGGCGGAGAGGGCCATCTTGACTGAAGCATGACGTCAGAGTTCTGTGCAGGGGCTCACGCACCAAGCTTCTGTCCTTTCAAAGAGGAAGAGTTCCCGGCTGCTCCAGAAACTCTATGCTAGACTATGGAGAGAGCTGCCGCTGGTCAGGGGCCAGGGGCCGGGAGGGAGGTGGGGAACTAAGTGATAGATGAAGGAAAAGCTCCAGATGTTTTAACTACACAAACTCCCCTGTATGAGCGGGCTCTCGCTGCTTGGAACCCCATCACTAAGCCGTGCAAGGTGTGGACAGGATAGAAAGATGGAATACTTATTCTGTAGCCCAGGTTGGCCTAGAATTCAGGAACCTCTGTTTCCGCCTCCTCAGTTTCAGGCTTACAGGCCTGGGTCTGACCCTTTCAAAGAGACTCCTTTCAGAAGAATAAATATCAGTATTTGAAAATGTTGTACCCCAGAGGGCTGTCTATCCATCAAAGAGAAGGGGCACTTCCCACTGCCTCTCATGTTTGGTTTCTAAAGCTGAAGGTTAAAAATTAAACCATAACCTGCTGTCCAGCTGACCGCTGCAATGGGAGGCTGCATATCAGATCTCATTTTCTGCTAGCACAAGCAGCTAAGCATGTGTGGCAGCTTGTGCGGTCAGTGGGCAGAGGCCAGCGTGAAGGAAGACTCTGCCTGGCCATCTTCTTCTCTGGCCAGAGACACCCAGCCTCAGGGGCTGGGTCACAATGTCAATGCCATTTACACATGAGTGCCATTGCTCACGCCAATCCAAAGGGAAGACCTGATACTTTTGACCAATGTGACTCTGTTCCTTGTTGGTGCTGTTTGGGGAGGGAACAGAGTGAGAAGCCCTCGGTGATGAAGAAAATCCTGTCTGAAAGCTCCATAAACATGGAAGCGTAGTATACCACTCCCTATGTGAATGCCACGGAACCCAATGATCCATAGGTTAACTACAAACTTTGAATGGGCAACAGCATGGCCCACAGAGATTGTGGAGACGAGACTGCTGAGCTGTGCCTGCCACGCTTCTAATAGAGGAGGTCTGAGGTGGGCCCTGAGAATCTGCATTCCTGCCAGGTCCTCAGTGAGCAGGTCCAGTGCAGCTGAGGAAGCCCACTTTTTTTTTTTTTTTTTTTTTTTTTTTTTGGTTTTTCGAGACAGGGTTTCTCTGTGTAGTTTTGGTGCCTGTCCTGGATCTCGCTCTGTAGACCAGGCTGGCCTCGAACTCACAGAGATCCGCCTGCCTCTGCCTCTGGAGTGCTGGGATTAAAGGCGTGTGCCACCACCGCCCGGCCGGAAGCCCATTTTTGTATCCACTCTTACATCTGCAGCACTGAGAACTCGGGTCATACTAGCTTTTTAAAAGATGGAGAGGCTTTCTCCAGGGAGAATGACAGCTATGTCGTCCTTCTGATTGAAACTACACTGGTTACTTCTAGTGACTCCAAATTTGTATGTACATTAAAAAAGGGGAGATGCATCATGTGGATCCTCACTTTACCCCCTCGATAGGAAAACGCCATTTGGGGATGATCCTTGTGAAGTCATAGTGATGTCATGGGTCAGGTCTTTGAGAGGGTTACTCTCATTTTCATCCAGTGGGACTCTGGTAAGGGACTAAAGCGTAGCAGGTGTTGTGGTAGAAGCAGGGTATGGACTCGAACTCACAGAGATCCACCTGCCTCTGCCTCTCGAGTGCTGGGATTAAGGGTGTGCGCCACCACCGCCCTGCATAGCACTGGGACTTCTGTAGATGAGAATGACTTTCTAGCAGAGGGCAAGAAAAGAAAGGGAAAGGAAAAAGAAAAGAAAAGAAAAGAAAAGAAAAGAAAAGAAAAGAAAGGAACACCCTCATTTGAAAGAGGGGAAGATTTCTGAGAAGAAAACACGATTCTGTGGGACAGTGCTTGGGACGAAGATGTAAGAGAGGCAGCTCAGGAATTCTGAGATCGTAAACTGAGGCCTCAGTAATGGGAGCACACAGCCAGAGGAAGAGCGAGGGAGAGGTTCCAGGCAGACACGCAAGTGTCCCGAGAGCAGGACCAAGCCTGGTGCTTCTGAAGGGAAGGAGGTCGTAGAGGGCCTGCTAGCCTCTGAAGCTATCCTGAGGGGCAGCAGGCATCTTGCTCTGAGCACAGCAAGAAACCTTTGGAGGATTTTGGCAAGATAATGGGGCTTACATAAGAGAGAAACACCTGGAAGCTCAAAGAGAATGGGCCTCAGAATGGAAGCTCCAGGGGAGGCGGTTGTGGTCCGCCAGGCCAGAGATCAAGGAGCTTCAACTGAGCGCTGCTAGAAGGCTGATGGGCTCCGGAAGTGGAGGTGACTGGCTGGCTGGGTGGAGAGCCGATCACGGTTCCAAATACCTGCTTCTCATTCACACACACCCCACCTGCTGTACACTTACACTTCAAGTTTTCCATCTTTTCTAAAACAAGGCTTAATGGAAATTTTTGAAAAAAAAAAAAAAGTCCCTTAAAAAGTAAACACAGCAGTGCTACACATCACTGGTCATTGTTTGGAGAGGCGTAAGTGTGCTGTGAAACAATGTCCTTTGTGGGTGAAAGGTGAGCGACTTTGTGCCTGCTAAGAATGAAGACCAAAGGTGGCTTTGCCCTCCGATGCTCTGCTCCTTTTGGATGGGGAAGCGATCCAATTATTTTACTTAATGAAGTCCTCCCCTTGTTACCTGTAGGCCATCCAGGCTCACCAGGCCTCCTGTGAGAGCGCTGCTAGAAGGTACCGTGTGATTCTCGGGGGCCACTGAGGTGAGGAGGGAGGGAACCCTGAGGTGAGCAAGCTTCTCCTCACATAGCTTGACAGCCGCTGTAACAGCTTGGCTCTCACGACTCTGACCGCTGATTTTTCTTGTCTCCAAATAAATACATTAACCAACTGCCCTGCTGTTCTGAGCAACACCCACCTGTCACCCCCACGATGTCCACTGAGCACTAAACATGTCTAATCATATCATCTGCTTCGCTTAACATCATTAAATGTCTATCTATAGCTCTTTGTGAAAACCCTCCATGGCACATGGTCCTCTCCTGCTTTCCTTTTTAATGTCCTTTTAAGAGAGCCTTTCAGGTCTGGAGAGGTGGCTCAGAGGTTAAGAGCACTGGCTGCTCTTCCAGAGGACCCAGGTTTGATTCCCAGCACTTAATAGCAGCTCACAGCTCCGTTCCCAGAGAATCTGATACCTTCCTGGCCTCTGCAGGCACCAGGCTTGCACACTGTGTATGGGCAGACATGTAGACAGGACATACATACATGTAAAATAAATATATATATTTTTTAAATTTAAAGAGAGAGATACTTTCATGTGTCATGTGCGTCAGCCTGCCTGGAACCCTTTGCTTGCTCTAACTCACTGGCCACTGGATTCTGAGGCTTCCTGCACCAGATCCCTCTAAACTGTCCTTAGCGCCCCACCCCCCCCCATCGTCAAACTTTGGTATAAACAGTCTCTCCTAGATCTCAGTCAGGGGAGGTCCTCTTACTTTGTTTTATACTCCTTATACTGGCACTTCACAAAGAGCACAGCGGCTGAGCCACCTGGCAACTGTGGACACGAAGATACCTACCCCATCCCCAAATGAAGACCCAGGAACTCCGAGGAACTGCCTGACCTCTGTGCAATTTTCTGGGCAAGTTGAGAGCTGCAGCGTCAGGCAGTAAAGTCCTTCTAGAAGGGTTCTGCTTTATCTAAACCCCTAGCTCTTCTGGTTTCTGGCTCAAGGTTCACCCTCAAACATCATTTGTTTAGGGAATAAAATACGGAAACTGAATCCCAGTCTACTGGAGGGGGCGGTGGGGAGTGGGTGGGGACACACAATGACACAGATGATGAATACCTTCTACCAATGCAATTGGTAAGACATCAGAAATTAAATTCTACACAGGAATTCAACAGAGGGGCATTTGCAATTTGACTTCAGACTCTGGGAAAGTCTCTGTGTATCTCGGAAAGGTCTGGGTTTTTGAACTTGTTGGAGTAACAGAATGGGTCACATAGCAGATAAATGGTACTGGCCGTAGCAGGGGACTGTCACTGATACACTCAGTGACGACTGACAACATATGCCTTTGGGGAAATATTGGCATTAAGAACTTTTAACGAGGAGTACTGTCTTTCCACACATACTTTCTGTGACACAGTCCTATGGTGTCCTTCAGGGTTTTGGTTTTTTTGTTTTGTTTTGTTTTTAATAATAATCCTTTATTTTCACCAGATCATCAGAGAGTAATACTGTGAAAATTCTAAAACAATCCCCACACAGAAAAATGTCCATGTTTTAAAGCAGATGATTCCAAGCACAGGCTTCAAACTCTTTGTCTCGGGCTCATTTTAAACCCTTGACTCCATAAAAACCTTAGTATCCTCATTAAACTCAGAAGTGGCCTTCCTGAGGGCAATACTTCTCCTCATAGACCTCACTGGCTGGGGCTTGGTGCTCGCTCCTTTGATCCGGAGACTCTGGACTCACACTGTAACAATGCCCTCTGGCTCTCGGAGCCAGGTAGGAGGCAGCCTCAGGAACACTGTCCCTTTGTGTATAATTTGTGCTTAGAAAGGTAGGTGGCTAGTTCTTTTGTCTCAGCAAAGGGTACTGGCCAGCATGCCTGGAAAAAGAAGCTGTAAGGAATAACGTGCTTTCTGCACAAGCTCATGACGCCATGCTAATTAAACTTATTTACTAAGGGCAGGAATGCACATGTGCCTTTTGGCCTGTGAGGGTTGATATCAGGTTCTGAGAAGCACAAAGCCCTACCGGGTTCTGAAATCCGACCTGCATTTGAAACTGGATTGGACGTTTTGTTTGTTTGCTTGCTTTAAATACAGGGCTGGTATTTACTCACGTCTAAAGTGTCCTGATTTACAAGGTAAAATGAAGGTGCTTTGAAAGCAACCAAGTTAAGGGAAGCATATTTAATTTGGAGTATTTGCATGGGCACCCAGCACAGTGGTGTCTTCAGGCCATGAAGCAGCAACTGGAACCATAGTTACTGGAGCTTCAAAGGAACTGACGCCAACACCTGTGAGCCAGGAAGTCTGGAAAACAAACGGTCACCCAGTCCTAAGGTACAAGTGCTTTGCTGGCTGCAGGGCCGTGACCCTCAGACCTCTTGTTTTATTGCTCATATGTGAATTCTCCTTAAAGGTGCTGAACCCAAATTTTCAATTAGGTAGGTACTACTTTTTCATATTTTAAAAACAATTCCCAACACTTTCCTGCGTTTCGGTACAGGCAAACGAAAATACCTCAATAAGTTAACAATTTCTGTTTTGTTTACCATGATGCCTAATGCAGACAGGGAGCTGAAAGCATGCTTCCATGAGTAAACAAGTGGGGGCTGTTAGCCAGATGTGGATATACTGGATCAGCCAGCAGTATTGTTATCATTTTTTGATGACAGTTTTGCAGAGATATCTTATGGTTTTGAGAGTTTTATGATGGAAAGTTAGAAGTTGCCAGAACTTCAGCCCTTCCTACTGTGAGCAGTTCAGTGAGTTCAGTAGGCAGGAGAGTCACCTGACCAGTTCTGGGAGGGAGCCCAGCATCTGTACTGTTGGTGAGATTCCGAATCAGAATCAAGCGTTCCACAGACCCCGGGTTGAAAAGCCCTATCTTTTTTTTTTTAAAGATTTATTTATTTATTATATATACAGGGTTCTGTCTGCATGTTTGACTGCGTGACAGAAGAGGGTATCAGATCTCATTTCAGATGATTGTGAGCCACCATGTGGTTGCTGGGAATTGAACTCAAGACCTCTGGAAGAACAGTACAGTCAGTGCTCTTAACCTCTGAGCCATCTCTCCAGCCCCCCAAAAGTCCTATCTTGATGCATCGTGTCTGTGGGATTGTGCTGCTTCCTGATGATGCTCAGTCATACAGGGCTCTAATGAGCATGTGGAGAGCCACGGTCTAACAGATGCCTGGACTACGGAAGACCAACTCTGGGGTCTTCAACTGACCGATTCAAAGACAAAAAACAAAGGTCCTGAGCATCTACGTTAGAAACATCCCCAACAGCGTGCAGCTTCATTGTGACATATTTAATTGCAGAGAAATAATATTGTGGCAATGTCCACAGGTTTTCAAAACCCATTCCTTTTTTTTCTTCTATATTATAGCTGAGTATTACGTAATGCTTGTCAAAATATTTTGTACATATTAAGTGTTAAGGCTAAATGTACAGGTGAGCTAAATAAACCCTTTCTTTCCCTCGATGAAAGAAAGAAAGCCCAATGCAGTCTGGATGTCTTAATATTTTCCATAAGGGTTAAAATAAGATGAGCATCTATGTTTCTCTTAAAAATCATTTCATACACTAAGCTCACCCACCTGTCCAACTTTGTGAAACATATGCAAAAAATGGGTAATTCTTAACCTCAAGTGATTTACATTTTACCTAGCATAACCAAGCACTCCTGTAAGAAATAAGGAAGAGCGGCCATGAGACCTTCAGCTGTTGGTGAAAGCAGATGTTTTTAGAGAGCTAATTTTAATAAGTAACCTTGCCTTATTTGTACACATTGATTCCCTGCTATTTCTGTCAACCAGCCTTATGTATCAAAACAAAACTACAGCCATCTTGAAGACAGAAATTAGGGAATGACTACAGGATAGTGTTTCTGTATCACTGAATGCTACTGTATCAATCAAAACACTTTAGGAAGACTTCCTTTAGTGGTGTGGGGGAAATATTTATAATCAAATGATAGGCTTGTAAAATAAGATATAGTGTGGTCTCAGCTATGTAAAATGGAGTCTGTTTAAGGTAATAAATGAGCCACAATTAAACTGCATTTTCCCTGGATGCTTGATCTGGATACTTTTATTCTTTCAATCTACGTATTTTAAATCTTCTCAGCTTTTCTAATTCTGTAAATGCAACATAAATAATGTAAAATGTTTATCAGGACAGTAGCATCAAATCCTTGGTGTGCCCTTTTCTTTGGGCACTTTGCGAAGTTCGACAGGTATCTAAGCTGGGCAGTCTATTGCAGTCTTTGTTCTACGTCTCTTGTGGCCATGGTTCAGGGCACCACCATCTCCACTTTGAATGGTGACTCCCCTACCTCTATTGATGCCCTTCTTCAATGTGCCCCTCAAACAACAGACAGACCAATGTCGCCACCGGGGTATTCAACATCTGTCTATGGCTTCTCACCTTATTGGGTGGGAAAGGCCAAGTCTCCCAGTGGCCTCTGAAACACCATGTGTTCTGGGCCCTGTGGATCTCTCATCTCAGCTTTGTTAACTCTCTGCTTTAATTCCTCTACGCTGGCCATTCCAATACTGTCAGTATGCACCTGGTTCAGAGGCCGGGATGCTCACAGCCACTTAGCTGAAGCTTTTTCTTCCTCTGTCTTCACTAAGGTCTTCCCCGAATACTTCCTTGAATTAGAGACTCCCTGCCTGCCTGGCCCGGATTCGCTGCTCGCTTTCCTGTTTTATTTGTGTGTCTCATTTATTTCAGCACATATGTTCCTACTGGCTGTACTCTCAGTTCCTTGAAAGTAAGAGTTTCATTTGGTTCATTGCCGAGTGCTTGGTGCTCATTACAGTCCTTCCACAGTGAGTAGCCAGCCACTGTCTGAGCAACAAACAAGGAGAGCTCTCCCTTTGAGTTGGCCTTTCATGTTTTCTTCCCACTCTTCTGATTCATCTTTATCCTCTAGTGATGGCTGTTGGCCACACCGGTGCCCTTTGCTTTGTTACTCTGTCCTACAGCATTGGCATTTCTTGCGTGCATTTCCACTGCGCACCTCAGCCTCCGTACGACTTGGTGCATGTGTTGGTACCATGTGGGTCTGCACTACCTCTTTCTCTTTCTCAGGATCTGCCCTGGCTCAGGCAAGGTCAGCTCTCATCTCTCTAGATTTTAAACTTCTGTTGTTCCCAAAGCAATAGGAGGTGCTATTTATTGTGTGTAGGAAATAAAGTAAGGATATTGGCCACATTGTAGGGGGCCAGATCCCATATTTATTGACCCCAGGGACTCTTGGGGAGTGAGGGATGAGAGATTTAGATAGAAATATAGAGGAGAGAGACAGACAGAAACACGGAATAGCCTCAGGAGGGCCTGGGTCAAAACCCACCAGCCTCTTCTGTCTCTTCTAAAGGGCTTTTTATAGAAATGCCAAGGGGTGGAGCAAAAGACCTTCCCCCAGCACAGCCAAGTGCAGACCATCCCAGACACCTGATAACCACACACGTTGTCAAGCCATCCTCTAGTGCAGCCCTGCTGTGTAAAGCAAGCTCAGATCTCACTAGGAAACCTCTGTGGACCCCAACACCATTTCTTATATAATCTCATGTCAAAAGAAAAATAGAATGTATCAGAAATGGAAAGGCAGAAAGAGAGAGCTAAGGACTAAATGCATGATTACAGGCCTTGGCACAAACTCTGAGTATATTACTATCATCCATGAGCGTTATCTCCCTAACTTAGTCTTCGGACATGTTTGAATTATTAAAACTGAAGCACAATTTTAAATGAAATCAGACAGCTGTTGATGAAGCATGGGTGGCTCCTCTATGACAGTGCACAGCTTAGCAGTCTTTAGGAAGCTACTTTACTTTCTTATCTAGAATCTTACCCAGTGACTCACAGCACTGGTCTTGTTGGTCATAGGTCATGCTTAGGAAAGTCTAATTGGCATATCCTCCCAGTGACCGGAGCAGACTAACATATCATACAGGTGTATGATTACCTGGTTATGAATGTCCTCTCATTGACAAAGATCCAAGACGGGTACTGGTAATCCATCATTGTCATTCTTTCCCTCTTCCCAAGATGATCCGAGGATGCCCTAAAACATTAGGAAAGTATTAATGTGTTGTCATTAGGGAGACATCCCTAAGTTAGTGTCTTATTTAAATTGAATATTTACTTATGTCTCTAATGTATACGAGGATGTTTTAAATCAGTGTGAGGAATCACAGGTTTTCTACTTCACCCGCCTCACCTTAAGTGGCTGGACCCTGGATCAGGACAAGATTCCAGGCACTGAAGTCAAGTCCTGGCTTGAGAGTTGACTAAGGATAATGTAATAGCCTCCAATTACCTACCCTACAGGCTCTGAAGCTCGAGGAGATCAGATACCAAGGATCACCTCTATTATGAGTTCACATAAATGGCATCAGGGTGTGGTCACAAATATTAAGCATATTTTCTGTTTGGTCTGTTTTGTATAAATACACACATGATTATCATTGTTTTGAGCCAAGAAAATCACAGGCACTGTATTCAGAATCAAAAGGAAGGCTAGAAAGAAAAGCTCGATTTTCTTAATAAAAAGGATCTATATGGGATTCTTTTTGCTTTCATAGCTGTTTGTTTGGGTAGGTTAAGAAGAGTGAAATACATTTTATATCCTAATTTCCTGGGATACCAGGAGGGAAAGAAGAGGAAGAAGGAAGAGGAGGAAGAGGATAAAAAAAAGGAGGAAGAGGAGGAGGAGAAGAGGAAGAAGGAGGAAGAAGAGAAGGAGGAGGAGGAGAAGAGGAAGGAGGAGGAAGAAGAGGAGAAGGAGGAGAAGGAGAAGAAGGAGGAGGAGGAGAAGGAGGAGGAGGAGGAGGAGAAGGAGAAGGAGAAGGAGAAGGAGAAGGAGAAGGAGAAGGAGAAGGAGGAGAAGGAGGAGAAGGAGAAGGAGTAGTTATTCTACTAGTCTCATAAAATCTTCCTGCACCCTTTTCCTTCAAGCACTTTGCTGATCTCAACAGACATCTTGCATCAGACTCTAAGCTGGAGAGTTTACTGTGGTCTGTTTTTCTATCTATCTTTCTTCCTTTCTCCTTCCTTCCTTCCTTCCTTCCTTCCTTCCTTCCTTCCTTCCTTCCGCTTCTATCATTCTGACCATCACATTACTTTGTTGGTACCAACTTTCCTGTATTTCACTCTTAGCACACACAGCCTAAGTCTCTTAACCTGGCATTTACGTCTTCACTTGTTTTTAAACCTATCTTTACAAACACAGCCCTAAAGCATTTCTTCAGTTACAGGCCTCGTGTAATGAAATTTCATACCATCAAGTGTCCCCTCATCTGTTCAGGTTGATCACAAGGTAATCTCCAGCGTAGGTCCAGATGTGTCCCATTCATGTGGGCCCTTCCAAATCTCCTCAGGCTGCTTTAGCTGCACCACTCTGGTTATGTATTTCTGCTTCCCATGTTGTCATTACTGATTTATGTCTTATTTCCTTTTCTACTGCCCTTGTTCAAATCATGAGAATGTCTCTTTGGTGGCACATCATTGCCAAAGGTCTGTGTCATGGACCACTCATGTTAGAAGGGACAAAATCCAAGCTACAATCCTCTCCATGCTATGCTGCCTTATAACAAAGACATAATTGACCCATGAGCCTAACAAACTGCTGTCACCCATTCCCAAGATTTAGTCCATCTGGATGTCTAGTTACACAGACCTTGTTCTAGCGTCTAAACCCTGAGTTTTGCTTATATATTTTTTTTCATTCTTAGAACCTACAAAAATGCATTGCAGATATCCCACACCAAGATTCTCCTGTGATGATGATGTGGCCGAAACACTACCTTTCTCCTTCTGGATCAATTTATGGGTTATTTACCATCTCTTTAATTTACCCTGTGCCTCTCCTCCCACATTTAAATAATCAGTACTTGGCCAAATTTGTCTGCCTGAGAGCAGCACTAGACAGGACTGAGTTTTCTCTTCCCCCGCATGATAAGCTTTCTTCTTAGGCTTTTGAGGCAGAGTAACAATGACTTTGCCCTATGTTCTTGCCACTTCACAGGTCTCAGTGTCTTAGTCTGCCCTGCTCATGTCTTCGTGTCTCTTTAAATATGAGCTGGTTTGAGAATCTGTTCCATCTTCAATTCTCTGGCTCTACTTCCAAACAAATGAATGTGCTAATCCTCCCAGCTTCTCAGTTCTAGAGCCCTGTTACCACCTAGTTTCCACTAGGATGTCTCACAGTCTGCAGCGTTGACTTCCTCTCAGCCCCAGTATTCCCTCCTCCACAATTATTTCGTACATGTCCAATCAGGCACCCAAACTAAGTCTCTGTCCTGTTCTCCCTCCTTCTGTCATAAGCAGATTTGAATCTACGTGTAAGTACTCTTGGACTGGACTTTTAATACACAACCTGAATCCAGGACCTAGAGAGCTCTCTTGCCCACTCTTACAATGGGAGGACCCAGAAGTCACCATCTATAAGTCAGATGGCAAATTATCATCAAAGGCTGAGGATCTTTGGAAGGAGAAAGATCATGGAAGTGCTGTGTGATAGACTGAGTAGTGAGTAGAATTATTGCAGTAGCTTTCCTATCTCTCTGTAGTCATTTTAAAAAAAAAACTAAAATAGCATTATTTCCGAGGGCAAACACATCACTGTTCAAGAATATTGTCAGATTGTGATCTGTGCTAAAGTACATTGCAGATAGGCTCCCAAGATTCTGAAAGATGTAACCTTAAAAAAGAAGGCAGTTGAATAGAATTTAACGGACAAGAATTAAAAAAACTGTGTTCATAGGTAGGGTGCAATAATTGCATAAAAATAATTTTGAACATGCATGATCCCAAAACTGCCTAAAATGTTCAGAGAACTCTAATAACTAAAACAAAAGAGAATGATTTGGTAAAATCTCAGAGGTTTTGTTTACTCAGAACGAAGTGTGCATCTCTAAATTCAAACAGTTTCTCCTTTCCTTTTTCCTAGTCCTGTTCATAATGACTCAGCAAACCAAACTCTATGGAGTTCTGATGAAAATCTTCTAAATTATTGAGACTTCATGGGTTTAAGGTCTGAATCGGTTATCATAAAAGCTCAGGAAGAAAGTAACAGAGTCAGAAGCGGCAGAGATAAAGAGGATGTAGGAAAACAAGGGAGAACTGAAAGTCTGGAACTTTCTGAGGTCATACTTCGGGCATTGAGTTCTTTGGTGGAACACAATGCACTGTGACTCGAGGAGGAAAATGGTTGCTACAAACATGCCCTTTGCTTGGACAGTGAATCATAGTCACTACCAGGTCCAGGGGCGAGAGCTGACTGACTTAGATTATGCATAAAATAGGAGCACTGGTTTAATAAGTTTGGTTATTTACTTTTCCATTTTGCCCCATAGGATGGATTTCAAGAGACAGAAAGTTTGACAGGGCAATCAAGTCTCAGCCCTGGAGACAGCAGGCAGGTTTAATTAAGAGAAGCCTGAATGGAAGAAACTCAGGGAAGCACAATCATTCTTAGCTTGGCAGATGGATCTGGAACCTTCAGAGATGGTGACAGACAGCACCAGTGTGTGGGCTGCCCCGGGACCTGAGAAAAGAAAGCTGAGGCCTTTGGGGTTCACTTTGCCCCAGCTGTGTATTCCTGCTTAGATGTGGGCATGCCTGGATTTGCCAGTTACCAGAACAAGGAAGGTGGGGAGAGAAGGAAGAGAATTCAAGTCCCAAATGAATGCAAATAGACTGGTTATTTAAACTATCTTTCAGTGCCCAAGCATGGGTGACTTCAATGGTTACTTATTTAAAAGTGGAAATCTTGGCTCACTCCTTTAAATATCTACCCAACTATTTCTTGAGTGTCTTCCCTGAGCCTGCTACCATGCAGGACATAGAAACATAGCCTAGATCTGAGTGTATAGCCAATGGGTCAGGTTCCTTAAAAAAGCCAAATAGAAAACCAAAACAGAACACCATCGCTAACTCCTCAGGACTGACTTCTCTGGCTTCTGAACTTTTATAATACATTATCCACAGCTTGCTCATCACCTAACTGCTCTCTTTCCTTATTTACCCATATCTTATTTTCCTTAAGTTGACTACTAGATTCTTCACAACAGGATTACTACTATTTTTCATCATTTAGAGTGAGTATATGAAGTATACACACAAAAATTAATAAAATATTAAATACACTTAACCAATAGGGAAACACTAAAGTATTAATTAAGTGCTATAAGAGGATGAGTGATTTTCCTCTTGATTTCATATGTCCATTTAAAAAACATACATAGGAAACTTCTCTTACATTACACAATAAAAAGTAACTAAGAAACAAAAATAACCCCAGAAGTATCACATGGAAAGAACAAGTGTGTATTTTAATTATGAGGTAAGATTACTTTAAGGACTATAAACATGGCATTATTTTTCAGAGACAATTGTTCCTGCACGGAGAAACAATAAGGGTGTACAGATATGTATTTAGCACTAAATTAAGGTGTTTTCACAAAACCTGGAGATAGGAAGAGCAGATCTAACTTCCACTTAGGGGAAATGAGATGTTGCTAGAAGCCATCTGTAACCAGCCATTATTCAGTTTTTGAAAGAAGGAAAAGAGTTCATAGAAACATGGTTTCTAAGAAATGCCTGGCTCAACAATTTTCTTTTCTACAGTGCCTTGTTTGTAGACATGATTGACAGTTGCCTTGGAATTCAAAGGTGGCCTTGAATTCCTGATCTTCCTTCCTCCACCTCCTAAGTACTGAGATTATAGGCGTGTGTAACTACACCTGGTTTTAAATATTTTAGTTCAACTCTCGAATTTAAGGAAATATTAAACAGGATATGGATCGAAAGACCGAAAAACTGGACTTCCAAATGAGCATGCCTTCCGCTGCTCTCAGTTCAGATGAAATGTCAGTGGAAATCCAAATCTCTAAAGTCTATTGCCTGTTTCCATGGCACTTATGCAATGCAGTCTATTCTCCTTGGAGTGCCTTGTGGAGATGAGGGAAGTGGGATCAGAAGGGAAGGCAAACTGGTGTCATGATAATCAACTGGGGACGCCAGTGCTGTGGTGAGGCTCAACGATTCCCTGCTCCATCTGAGGTTCCAAAAGGAAATTCTAAAAGTTGTTGTCCCAAAGATCACGACTCACTTTTCCCATTCACTTCCCGGTTGTAAAATAACACTTTCTCTTTTGAACCTCCATCGACTGGACCCTGAGTATTAATGAACATTTCCTTCGATATAGTCCTGACTTCTTTTCTGTAGGAGACATCCCTATGTTCAGCTGTTGGAATCAGCAGTGCCAACTGTGTGAAAGAACTATAATTGACACTTTTGAAAGACACAGATAAATGTCTGCAAAGGGATAGTATTGAGAAGCACTTGTTCAGAAGCTGCGCTTTCAACACTTGACTGTTTCATTTTTATTTTGCTAAAACATATTTTTCCTCTTTTATGTGTTCTGAGATTTTTCATACATGAGTATTGCATTTATATCATTTCTACCCACTCTCTCCTCCCTGTAATTCTTCTCGTGCTATCCTCTCTCAAATTCATGATGTTCTTTAATTATTGTTTCCGTGCACATACAATATACACACCCATAAATATATATACAGCCTGCTTAACCCATTTACTGTCACACATATTCACAAGCTCTCCGTTGGATAGAGCATTGATAACCAGGATATAGAGAACGATTACAAAAGTCCCCAGAGTCAAGAAGACAAATGAACCAACTAAACAACAGGCTACCAGCTTGTCCTAGCTTGTTTCTTTTGCTGTGATAAACACCATGACCAAAGCAAACTGGAGAGGAAAGGGTTCATTTCAGCTTACAGTTTCTACTCCATGGACGGAAGTCAGGGCAGGGACTCAAGGCAGAACCTTGTAGACAGGAATTGAAGCAGAGACCATGGAGAAATGGTGCTCACTCACTTGCTCCCTATGGCTGACTCAGCCTGCCTATGTATATATATCAGGGGAAATGAGATGTTGGGAAATATATATATATGTGTGTGTATATATATATGTATATATGTATGTATGTATATATATCCCACCCATAGTGGGCGGAGCCTTCCTACATCAATCATTAATGAAGAAAATACCCCACAGACTTGCCACTCTGACAGAGGTAATTCCTCAACTGATATTCCCTCTTCCCATATAGGTCTAGGTTCATGGCAAGTTAAGAAAAACCAACTGTACAAGTCCTCAACTGAGAGTTCTCAAAGGAAGAAATGAAAACGGCTAAAATATATCTTGACGTCAACATCCTTAGCAATTAGGAAGATGAAAATTTAAATTATTTGAGACTTAATCTTATTCCAATCAGAATGGTTGAGATCAATAAAACAACTGACAACAGATGCTAGTTGGGATGTGGGAGAAGGGGAACGCACGTTCACTGTTGGTTGGAGTGCAAACTGATGCAGCCACCATGCAGTTCAGTGTGGAGAACTTGCAAAAAGCTGAAAATAAAAACCACTATATGGCCCAGTTAGTCCCAGAATCCTCCATCTACATTGTAATCCAGGAATTTATACAAGGAAATGGATTATTATTAGCATTAAACATCTAGTTTAGTTATAAATATAAGTTACTCATTTTAGGAAACTAAGAGTTGAGTATAAAATATTTAATGATATGTTATCTGCATTATATATTATGTGATTTTGAACATAATTAGAAAAGTTCATTATTTCTTAAATACCTTGGTTATTTTTCTCTGATTGATTAAAACATTCTATAATTTGTAATGAAGTGTTACATACCTTAGGAATAGCACATAAACTTATATGTATGCCAAGACAGTTTAACTAGGAAGACTTACAGTTTTTAATGTGGTTAAAGAGATTAATCTCAATATTAAAATATTAAACATAGTCAAATAGATTTATCTAATTGGCAGTGTTCTGTATATTGATATATCTGTTAGGAGATAGAAAATCAAACGCTTTAAATTGTATTCAGCCATTTATATTCAGTATTGTAAATGAAAAATGTTCAGTTAATACTTTAATTTAGTCTAAATAAATTTGATTATTTTATAAGCTAAATAGCACTAATCACTGTTAGATACTAAAAGACAATAGCATGATGAACTTTGGTTCATTTGGCTTTTAGGATTTTATTCATAATTCTTCAGTCAATATCTAATTAAAAGTGCATTGGGAAATTGAAGTCCTATAAAGAAAAAAGAATACTTAAGACGATGGTGATTTTCTGTCAAGATTCATGGCAAACTATTTAGCGACATTCCTAAAACTAACAAAAGTATCCTTTACAGGGCCCTTTATGAGGAAAACTCACTTCCTTGTCATTTAGGCTGAGGAGTTAGAGACTGACAAAGCACAAGCACCATCATTTGATCGTAAACCATTCAATGTGTGTTGTAACAGAGGGCATGGCGCAGACGTCTAATTGGAGGAAAATCATTCAAACGCAGTCTTTCCTGTGAGACTTGAAGGCCAGGGCTCTACAGCATGAGATAGATAGCAATTTTTCCACCACAGATGTTTTATTTCCTTAGACGTAAGCACGAGTTTCACAAAATAAAAGTGAATAACATCTAAGTTTAAATTGGCCACCAGGTACACTCAATGCTCAGTACTTGAATGTGATGAGAAGCCAGGCAGTTTCGCCCCTCCTCAGAAAGCTGATGCTTGCCCGCTGTTACCAGCTTGGTCTTAGATGCATTGTTCTCTTCCAGCGTCCCCAGGGTCCGGTGTTATCTGCCTAGCTCGGGTCAGCTTGCCCTCCCCACACCACCCATTTTACAGAGCTGCGGATTTGTGGGTGGTGAGGAAAGGTGCCATTTGTGGAATACCTGCTCTCTCTAATCCCCATAAAGCCCTATGTAATAGATAATATCATGCTTCTTTCATACATGGAAGACTTTTGAGGCTTAGATATGGGAAACAACATTCAAAGGTAGTAAGTAATAGACACAAGACTCAGTCCTATGACTCCCCGGCTGGCTTCAGAATCTTGATGCTAACGCACGGACATCCGCGTAATTACGGGTGATTTTTTAACCACTGTTTGGTGAGGTCTTCATTACATCCCAAATAGTTTTCATTGTGATTTGTCTTGAGGAAACGAATATTGAACCAAACCCTCAAGTCAATGGCTCTTTCCCTTACGATGTGGTCATTTAATACGCACTTTAAATGAAGAGACAGGGGGCGTCGCGCAGGAGTCTAGTAATTTGCTAAGGTGGGGGATTCCTGCAGCTCAGGTGAAGTCCATGAGCTGGTTCTTTGGGAAAGGGGAGGGCAGGGTGGCCTCCTTGCTCCAAACCTTCCCCTTTACTCTTCCCCACCCTCCTCACAAGCTTACCTTGTCCCGGGAAAGAGTATTTCTGAGAAAACTTTGATTTAAGGCCAACTCACACCAGGGTTAGGGCTGCCCTGATGCACGCGCCCATTTGCCCTTCCCGACTATAGAGTCAACTTTCTACGGGTCCCGCCCTCAACTTCCCCCACAACCCCGGAGGTTGTGAGCTCTTCCCCTCCACCTCCAAGTTCACCTGCTATTATCACGCCGGGCAGAGGAGACTCTTGCGATCGAGCAGCGCGGAGCCCGAGCTGGCGAGCGTCCCTTGCTGTCGTGGGGAGGCGGAGCTGCCCGCGGGTGTCTCGGCGTCCTGGTCTCGGCACCTGCTCACTCACCTGCTCCTGGTTGAAGCCGGCGGGGCGGAGCGCACATGGCTGGCCCCACCGTGCTGCTCCCGGGCACAGTGAGCGAGCGCCAGCAGCAGTTACTTATTACCAGGTTGCCCATCGCGGTGGGGTGTGAGCAACCTGAGCCCCGCCCAGCGCCTCAGTGCATGTTGGGAGTGTTTACTCTCTCTCCCTAGCCGCGGGGCAGGTGCACTGCTCTTGGTCAGGGTTCTGCAGAGAACCGTGGACTGACGTTGGAGACCTTTGTCAGCAACGACAGGTTGCGTGATTTTCGCCAGCCAACCTGTGCTGTATGGAGATAAACGGCAGCAGCTGGGACCCTGCGTTGTGTTTTCTGAAAAGTTAATTCGTCTTTCAGCTTGGAATTCCTTAAATTTCTTTTCCTTGGTCTTGGCTTCCCCATTCCTTACCTGCACCTTCGTACACAAGGCATTTCTTTCCCCTCACACCCTCAGGGTGAGCCAGAACCTTCCAGGCATTTTGCAAAACCAGGGTATCTGCCCGGCCTGACCATCTAACGTTGTGGGTCCTGGGTAGGCGTATTATTATTATTATTATTATTATTATTATTATTATTATCATTATTATTTATATTGTGAAGCACCATAGAAGCATCTGGTAAACAGCATTTCATCTATTGAATTGGGTGTGGGAAGTTTACTTTTTCTCGGTACCTTCAGTTTCAAAAGGAACCCAAAAGATAAGCAGACGACAGACGTTGTGGAAATAGTGTTTTTATTCACACACATTCACACACACACACACACACACACACACACACACACACACACACACAAACTTAGTAAAACAGTATTATTTGTACCTTTCTATTTATATGTAAGGAAATTATTGACAGTTTTTTAAAAACATCGATTGTTTTTCAAGGGTTAAGTTTTTGAGCTTACAAAACTTTTTTTTTTATATATATTTTATATTTATTTTACCTATTTTATTTCAAGAGAAGATGTGACAAAGTTGACATGTGCTGTCCTCTGCTGGAATAAACAGAGTGACTGACGGTGACGCTGGAGTCACAGTGCTTGCTTGATGTGTCTTTATGGTGTCTTCCACGGGATTCTACTCAAGCAGAAAGGATCAGAAAGTCGAGGTAGCCTTTCGCAAGTGAAAAAGACCAGGGGCTTTGAGATTTACCAGGTCTTGGTCAAAAGGGGTACTGGACCCAACCAGTCCAAGTGTTAAGAGTCCTGTGTAAGGCCAGGCCCTATATTCTTTGTGCTGATTTGCACACATTGGCCTACGAACCCCTGGTGTGTGGTTACTAGTTCGGACTGACCTTTGGATGATAAGGAACCAGGACCTGCAGTGTTTACAGCAACCGCTTCTAGAATGTCTCCTCAGATCCTGGCTCCGCCCAATCACCTGTGCTGGAAGGGATCGCCTGTTTATTTTCAGAGTCTGGGCACCATTGTGCTTCTGCTTGTATCTGCAGCCTTCCAACTGGACCCCCTTTGACCTTCCGGTGCTTTATCCTTGTGTAAATGTACAGGTTTTCTTTGTCATGTAAGACCATGTAACATGTACACTGTGAAAATTTTAGAAAACATAGAAATGAGAAGAAAAACTATGAATTTATCTCTGAAATAAAATTACTGTAAGCAATGGGCTGATGTCTTGACTGACATGGTTGCTCTATGAACATATCAAAACGTGGCTGCATAGTTTGTTGTTTTATGACCTGCTTTTTATCTCATAAAGGATATCGTGAACAATTTACCATATGTCAAGTCGGGCTATTATTTTTCTTACAATGTGTTTTAACTAGCAGAATTGTCATATACCATATGCACAGACCATTATTTATTTAACCAGTTCCTCATTGTGTGAAAGTTTTACTACCAAACAACAATTACAGCGGATGCTTGTGTATAATTGCACCTAACTGTGATTACAATCTTCAGAATGAAGTTGCAAGATGAAAAGTAGTGCATACTTTGAATTATTTTTACATTTATTTTACTTTTATTTTACGTGCATAGGTGTTCTGTCTCTCTGTGTGTGTACACCACCTGCTGTGGGATGATTTGTATGTCCTGTGGGAGCCCTTCTTGGGTTCCTTGTGGCATTACCCAGCAGGTCCTCATAGAGGATGATTAGGACCATGGGCCTGAGTGCAGGTGTTTGAGATGGTCTGCACTTGGCTGTGCTGGGGGATGGTCTGTATGTCAAGTTGTTCTGATTGGTTAATAAATAAAACCTGATCGGCCGTGGCTAGGCAGGAAAGATAGGCGGGACTAGCAGAGAGGAGAAATAAAAGGCCCAGGAAGGCAGAAGGACTTGCTGCAGCCGCCACAATGACCAGAGATGCTGCAGCCGCCGCCATGACCAGAGACACTGCAGCTGCCGCCATGACAAGAAGCATGTGAAGGTGCCGATAAGCCACCAGCCACGTGGCGAGGCATAGATAAAAAGAAATGGTTAATTTAAGGTAAAGGAACAGTTAGCAAGAAGCCTGCCACGGCCATACAGTTTGAAAGCAAAATAAGTCTCTGTGTTTACTTGGTTGGGTCTGAGCGGCTGTGGGACTGGCGGGTGGCAGAGATTTGTCCTGACTGTGGGCAAGGCGGAAATCTCTGGCAACAAATGGCGCCCAACGAGAGGGCAAGAGTTTCCACCTAAAACCTGAGAAAAGATTCTAAAACGGAGCTAAAAACAGCTTCCTAATTGTCTCTCTCAAATGAGCAGCAGTGGGGCTAAAGAAAAAAAAAGGCTAAAGAAAAAAAGGGAAGAAAAAAAGAGGGACTAAAGAAAAAGGACAAATGAACAGGGATAAAGGCCGGTGTTAAAAAAAATATATATATATATATACTAAAGACAAAGTCCCTTAACCAAGAGGCGCTCCAATAAAGTGTGATCTGAGAAGAATCCTCGCGTGGTGGTAAAGAGGATTCAGAACTCAACACACGGAGCGGTGACGTCTTTAAGTTCTCCAGGAACGGTGACGTCGGTAAACGCCCCACAGTTCCTAATTCTCTCTCTCAAATGAGCGGCAGCCACCGGTTTGAGTTACTGGCGGGTTCCTGGCGTGTGCACTTAACCTGCAGTAAGGCGGAAATGAGGCCTCTGCAAGTGGCACATTAAGCTGCGTGGTGGATTTAGCCTTTGCTAAAATGTACATAGGCTTGGAAGAGAGAGGAAAAGGAACATAGACAGTTATATAAAGAAATAGAAAGTTTAAAAAAATAAAGTCTTTAAAGAGAAAGTAAAAGTAATATAAAAAATAAGCCATGTAAAGATGGATATCACACAGAGAGTTTGGATTATATTGTCTTTGGGATTTTTAACTGCAGAAAAACATTTGATCATAAAAGATGTTGAGTTAAACCAATATGTATATATTAAAGATATCTTGACTTTAAAATTTGGATATAAGGATGTGTTACTTTGGAAAAGAGATTCTGCTTTTGTCTCTACAGAAAGCCAGAGGCTATGGATTTGTTCCAGATTAAGATACATCAGGTTTGACCAGCCAAGACCACCTGAAAGGTCTCCGATGACACCATGGCCCAGATGATTCAACATCCAGAATTGTTTCAAGGCAACTGGCTCAGACGATACAGCCTCACGGACTACTCCATGATCCTTAAATATTCTTTGCATCCCCATAAGATACAGCGCCCCCTCCAGCAGGAAGTAGTTAAGAGAAGCTACGCCCAAATTCCCAAATATACCAAGCTGGCTTTGGAGATGTGTAAAAGTTAAAACCTTCTTTTTTAAAAAAAGAAAAGGGGAAGTGCTGTGGGATGATTTGTATGTCCTGTGGGAGCCCTTCTTGGGTTCCTTGTGGCATTACCCAGCAGGTCCTCATAGAGGATGATTAGGACCATGGGCCTGAGTGCAGGTGTTTGAGATGGTCTGCACTTGGCTGTGCTGGGGGATGGTCTGTATGTCAAGTTGTTCTGATTGGTTAATAAATAAAACCTGATCGGCCGTGGCTAGGCAGGAAAGATAGGCGGGACTAGCAGAGAGGAGAAATAAAAGGCCCAGGAAGGCAGAAGGACTTGCTGCAGCCGCCACAATGACCAGAGATGCTGCAGCCGCCGCCATGACCAGAGACACTGCAGCTGCCGCCATGACAAGAAGCATGTGAAGGTGCCGATAAGCCACCAGCCACGTGGCGAGGCATAGATAAAAAGAAATGGTTAATTTAAGGTAAAGGAACAGTTAGCAAGAAGCCTGCCACGGCCATACAGTTTGAAAGCAAAATAAGTCTCTGTGTTTACTTGGTTGGGTCTGAGCGGCTGTGGGACTGGCGGGTGGCAGAGATTTGTCCTGACTGTGGGCAAGGCGGAAATCTCTGGCAACAACCACCTGCCCTTGGTGTCTGAAGCTAGAAGATGGCATTGGATCCCCTGAGACTGGAGTTACAGACAGATGTTAGTCACCACGTGGGTGCTGGGAACAGAATCTGGATTCTCCACAAGAGCAAGCAGCAAGTGCTCTTGACGGTTGAGCCATCTCTCTAGACCTTAAAAAAAATTAAATCCAAAGAATGATTTATCTTTTTATAACCATAGGGCAATATGCTATCATGAGTTATTATGCTTCTTTCAATTGTTTATCAGTTTGAAAGTTTAAAATCATATTTTATTTTATTTTTTGAGACAAGGGCTCACTTGGTAGCCTGTGCTGGCCTCCACCTTTCAGCTCTTTGCTTCTTTCTCTGAGTGCTGAGTTTACAGGTGTATGCCACAATCCTCAGCTGATACCTATTGTAAATATGTGAAGAATTAGTTACTAGTAACACTGAAGTATTTCTTTACATTTACCTTGTATTTTTCACTTTTCACAATTGTACTCTTGTCGGGCGGTGGTGGCGCATGCCTTAAATCTCAGCACTCGGGAGGTAGAGTCAGGCGGGTCTCTGTGAGTTCAATGACAGCCTGGTCTACAGAGTGAGATTCAGGACAGGCGCAAAAACTATACAAAAAAACCCTGTCTCGAAAAACCAAAAAAAAAAAAAAAGCACTCTTTGCTCATCTTCCTCTTATTGACTTAAAATATGCCTTTACATATGAAGCATATCAGCTCTTCATTGTGTTTGCTGTGGCTTTATTTCCCAGGCTATTTGTCTTGTTTATGGTGCTTTTGACATATAAAAGTTTAAAATTTTAAATAATCAAATCTATTAATTTTCAGTTATTTTGTAATTGAGTTTAATAAAAGCTTTTATGTCCATATGTGTATCAATTTTCTTCTAGGTTTTCCTCAGATATTATTTATTCATTAAATTCTACCCATCTGGATTTCTTACATTAAAAGCCATGAACTTTAAATCCTAACTTCATTTTCCTAAGCTTCTCAACTATTAAATAAGCCATATTTATCAAATAATATAAAGTACTGATTCCATATGAAGGCAAAGATCCTGTCTATATTTCTGTTTCATCCCCTAGGCTTAGTATGGGGCTACACAAGCCCAATATTGGTCAGCCCTTAGTTCCTTTCTTTTCCTCCTCCCATGCCCAGCAAATTGGCAAGTCCTGATGTCCTGTCTCTGTTGCTCTCCCCCTACATCAGTCCAGCAGTGCTGCAGAAGGACCCTTCTGTATGCTGTGAATGTACGTTGCTGTCATTGTTTGATAATGAAAGCTGATTTGATCTCTAGCCAGGCAGAATAAAGCTGAGTGGGAAAGTCAACTGGAGATACAGGGAGAAGAAGGGTGGAGTCAGGAGTCGCCAGCCAGATGCAGAGGAAGCAAAATGAGAATGTCATATTGAGAAAAGCTACCAAGCCACGTGGCTAAACATAGATAAAAATTATGAGTTAATTAAAGTGTAAGAGCTAGTTAGTAATAAGCCTGAGCTCCGGCTAAGCATTTATGAGTAATATTAAGCCCTTGTGTCAATTATTTGGGAAGCGACTGCTGGGTATTTGGGAGTTGCTGGCGGGACAGAAACTTCTACCTACAAGCATGGTCCTGGATTGGATACTACAGTGATTGCTTTCTCTGCCCTACTATAGCTCATTCTCCACCTCAGCCAGCAAGATCTTTTAGAAAGCATTTGGATCACATCACAATGACTTCCTTTGCTGGGAACCTTTCTAGTGGTTGCCCCATACATGTGGGATGACATCTAAATTTGAGCTCCTTACCAAGACATAAAAGGCCTTGCTTGGCCTTTTCTGGCTGCTTTGATTCTCTGCTGCCTGTAGACTTGCTATCCAGGGTTAGTTTTGCTCCTCGGAAAGACCAAGCTTGTTCTTCCTTCACATCCTTTGGCACTATGTCTGCCAAGAATCTCTGCTCTGGTCACAGTATCTTCTCATTATTCTAATTTTTCCTCAAATACCAGCTTCTCAGAGAGGCCTTCCTGATGACAGTATTTTGAAGAAAGTCTCCATTCTTTTTCTATCACAGCACCCGGTTTTATTGTATCATTGCCTAAATGAATTTTATATTTCAGGTTAGTTCTTTATCTTACATCTCCTCCTACTGAAATATAAGCTCTAGGAGAACATGGATAGAGATTTGATACGGTGATAGGGTGAGCTTTGTCATTAAAATCCTCCCTCTACTTCCAATTGGCTCTCTCTGTGCTGTGCTTTCAGTCAGGGATGTGAGCTCACAGAATCCTGCTTCTGTTGACATGCCTGCAGCTTGCTGCCAGGGCTCCCAACCATGACAGACTCTCATCCCTCTGGAACCATAAGCTCAAAGTAACCCCTCCTTCTCTAAGTTGCATTTGTCATGGCCACAGAAACGGAAAAGTCACTAATACAGGTGGCCTGTGTTTGGTGTCCAGCTAGTGCCAGGCCCATGCCGGAGGCTCAAGAAAACTTGCACTGACTCATGATGATGGTAAATGTGTACTGAGTAAACAAATGTGCATCATAATGTTTCCTCATTTGAGGGGGCACTTTATTCAATAAATAAATATACATTGGAACTAGAATTTATATTCTCTTTTATGGTCCACGTATCTGCAGTGTTTCTAGTGACATACCATCAGCTCTATAGAGCAACTCAACCTGACCACTTCTAAAAATTTCTTGGTTATTTTTGCCTCGATTACCACAAGTGATAGCTCCCTTTAGACTATTATGAGTTAAGTGGATATTTACTCTATTCACCATAAAGCATTATCAAAATCTTTTAGGAGTAGTGTACTTATATTAGCAACTGATAATTTCATGTTGAAGAAAGGCTCCTAAAGTGTTTACTTGGTTGTTGAGTTTTTTTGGTTGTTGTTGTTATTTTAAAATATTAGATTTTTGACATGAGTGTTCGAATGACTATAGTAATGGTTCTGATTTGTTTATCTTCACCTCTACCTCCATCATGTTTCCTTTGGATAGATTTAGCTGCACCAATTCTGGGCTTGGCCATGATACTGGCTTTGTTCTATGGATCAGTACCAAACAAGGCTTGAATGATTTCATTTTTTTTTAAATTGGGTCTTCCTGCTTGTTGCTCTTCAAACTCCCAGTGATGATATGAACGAGCCTGGGTTAACATATGAAATGACTGGGACCCTTGGTTCAGTTGCTGGAAGGTTACCCCAGCTCACAGCCTGTAACCGAAGTTCTAAGGCACCCCACAGCTGATTAAAAACCTACAAATGACTACAGATAATAGCAAAAACTGCCTAGATGAGCACAGTAAGCACTCTCAATCAATCAGAACTTTGAGCTACAATAAGGGTGTTATTTCAATCCACTAAGTTTGGGATATGCTTTTCATATATACATGTACATGCCCATCAATAGAGTCCCAACTAAGGTAAGAAAAATACTCGGGTTGTGATACATTCCAACCACATATAGAAAGGATAGAGACAAGAAAGAGAAGAAGAGGCTTGGGTTACCATTAGCCTGAGTAATTTCCATGACCCACGAAATCACTTCTGAAAAATGTTTAGAGGTCACTATGGCTTGAAGAAAATAAGTAGAGAACAAACAATTGTCCATTTTAAGTATGTGAACCAAAGAACAGGGGTTGACCTCTCAGTTTGGCATAGCCTTAACACTTCTGTTTCCTACCTGAGGCTTCTCTCAGCTGGGGCAAAGGGCAGCTCAAGAGGAAGCAGGATTGCCTTTGATAAAGAGGGGACTCCCACAAAACCCCAACTGGAAACCACCTTGTTTAGGAAGCTGCCTTTATAATGAGCCAACAGATGTTATTTTTCCAATGGGAAACATTGGAAATAAATACATTTCACAATTGGGAATTTTTGCCATCATATTATAATAAATTACAATAACTACAACAGATTAATTCCTGTGGGAAAATTCTGAACATTTTTTTTTTGCAGGACTTGAAGAATAAACATCACTTTCGGTTTCTGTTAAGAAAGCTGAAATTGCTCTTCTGTGAAAACAGATTTTAGAACCTCGATTAAAATTCTTTGTGGGGAAAAAAACCCAAAAAGATAAAGGAGGAGAAATTTCCTTCTAGAATCCCCAGCAGCTTTAATTAAAGCAATGCTTTTATTGACATGCAGGTCATTGTGAACTTCTAGGTAGTTGGATGTTTTAGGATTTTTGTTCTGTTGCGGTTATGCTATGGGGCTCAATGGTTTGCATGGCAGAGTCCTTGCCACAGCTGATTCTGGGGCTTAAACAATGGAAAGCCACTGTATTGATTAAGGGGTAATAAAACGATTTCCATTTTGAAAGTGACACATAGCTTCTATTTTTACGATAGATTGTTTTCCAACAGTGTGTATGCCAGGCGGAAAGCGGCCTAGATGTTGACTGAAAAAGTCATCTGTGCCAGGCTGCTGAAGAGCTGGTATTACTCAACAAAGAAGAAGCAAGACGGACTGCCTGGAGGAGCTCAGTGCTCAGCTACAAAGGGAAGCCCAGTTCACTTTGTCTGTCGGAGAAGAGATTTCCCAGCATAGGTTCCTTTCAATTCTTACCAACTTCAGGAAACACAAGGCGTCAACCATAGTGCTCCCGTAAGTTATAAGAAGTAGAAACACGTTTGTTTTAATCATATGTATTGTTTGAAAGGGGAAGAGAATCATTTTCTAATAAGTGAATGTGGCAGTAATCTTTGTCCCACCCCCAAAGTGACTCTCCTTAAAAAATGATTGTACTGCAAAACACAAGGAAATTCAATGGACAGTGTGACATGATGGTTGTTTTTCTAAATATGCATTTAGCAAATGTTTTTTTTTTTTTAAAAAAAAAAAACTCTATTGGTTTCCTTATTTTTATTTCTGTATTTTCTTAGAAAAACAAAATTTTATGTATATTTGAGTCTTTCAACAAATTGTGAAATACACAAGGGCAGTAAAATGGATGCTATATGAAGGAAGTAAATACATCTATCATCTTAATTACTTTTTCTAATGGCAAGAACACCAAAAACAATCATTTCACAAACATTCCACACCCAGGAACTGTAACTTTGGTAGCGCTGGTCTGGTCATTGTGTTGTCCATGAGAACTGAGTTCTCCTCCAACTGCTTCCTGCTTCCGCTCTTGTTCTCTACACTTCTCCTGTGTCCCACCTCTTCCGCATTAGTCACACTTCTTCGTTTTCTATCCCTGTATTGGGACATTTTGTTTTGTTTTGTTTTGTTTTCAGAGTCACACACTGGTGAGATTGTGTAATATTTTGTTTTTTGGACCCAGCTCACATTCATTTAGCACAATACCCAAGCCCTTTCATGCTCAAGGCCGAATCATTTTTGTATGTTTATGTCCCATTTGCTTTGCTTGTTTATCCGGCAATGGGTACTCAGGTTAGTTCAATATCTTTACTATTGTAAATAACGCTGTGGTGAGCATGGTTTGCAGACTTTCTTACAGTAAGATAGTGATTTTCTCTTACTTGACTATATACCCGGATGAGGGATTACTTGGTCTATGGCAATTCTATTACTGGTGTCTTTAGGAGTGTCTGTGCTGTTTTCCATATGTCTACAACAAACCACATTCCCCTGGACAATGTACTAGCCTTTTCTTCATAAGATTGCCAACATTTGTTGTCTCTGGTCTTTTTTACATAATAGTACTAATCAGTGTGAAGTGACCTGGTGGTGATTTTAACTTGCATTTCTTTGAAGACTACTGGTATTGAACATCTTTTCCTATAAACCTGTCTTTTTTGTTGTTGTTTTGAGACGGTGTGCCATGTATGCCTGGCTGGCCTGGAACTAGCTATATAGCAGGGTGTAATCTTGGACTTCATTATAAGTATGGGCCACTTGGTTACATGGTTCTGGGGATGGAATCCAGGGCTCTGTACATGCTAGACAAGCTAACTACCAACTGAGCTGTATTCTCACACCAGACTGTCTTAAAATGTATTGTTTTTATTGCATAAAACATGTTAGGTACTAATGTATAATGCTTGTTTTGAGAAAAGCAGTTGTGTAATTGCTCAGACTGCTACATGTGCTAGCTAGTTTTCATCGAAGAGTATTTTTATATGAGAGAACAACACACACACAAATGATGACCAATGTGGATGAGGTTTCCTCAGAAGTGACCCTGTGATCTCTGAGAAAACAACTGAGATTATATGTTCTACAAAAATAAAGGCTTCAAGTGAAAAACAGAACTTGAAAGAGGTGTTCTTGTTTACCCCTTGAGTTTCCTGATGAGATGAATGATAATTTTAGCAAATATGTTTTTCTTTACGTTAAAAGCATGTAGACATGTAGCTAGAGTTTTCCTGCCTTGCCCACAGTCAGGACAAATCTTTGTCACCTGCCAGCCCACAGCCACTCAGACCCAACCAAGTAAACACAGAGACTTATATTGCTTACAAACTGTATGACCGTGGCAGGCTTCTTGCTAATTGTTCTTATAGTTTAAATCAATCCATTTCCACAAATCTATACCCTGCCACATGGCTCGTGGCTTACCAGCATCTTTTCATTCTGCTTGTCCTGGCAGCGGCTGGCTGTGTCTCCTTCTGCCTTCCTGTTCTTTTATTTCTCCTCTGTTAGTCCCGCCTATACTTCCTGCCTAGCCACTGGCCAATCAGTGTTTTATTTATTGACCAATCAGAGCAACTTGACATACAGACCATCCCACAGCACAGCCAAGTGCAGACCATCTTAGACACCTGCACTCAGGCCAGTGGTCCTAATCATCCTCTATGCGGACCTGCTGAATAAAGCCACGAGGAACCCGAGAACAGGCTCCCACAGGACATACAGAACATCCCACAGCATAGACATTTGAAAGATTTACCTATAAGCCAATAAACCACCATCTTAAAATTTATCAATAAGTAGTGTTCAAATCATGCTGTGGGATGTTCTGTATGGCAAATGTGTTGCTCTGATTGTTGGGTCTGAACTGCTGCGGGACTGGCAGGTGACAAAGATTTGTCTTGACTGTGGGCAAGGCAGGAAAACTCTAGCTACAAAATCAAGTCTGTAGGTCAGACTAGTAACAGAATGAAAAGTCCTCTGATATTATCTCAGATTCTACATGGCAACTGATCTCTAAGAAACTACTACCCATTGAGTTTTGATAGAATATCAGAACTGAATATCTTCAAATTATCTAAAAATTGCACAAATAAGGAACCATTAAAACACCCCCTTTCAACTAGATGTGTGTAGCAAGTTTCTAATCTCAGCATTATAAGTAATGCAAAGATGCAAAATTCCTATAATTTTTTATTAATCTAGACATTAAAGATATTTGTAATCTATAAGACAATGAACTCTCTTCAGTATGTGTTTAGAAAATAGACATTTTTTCATAAAATATGCTATAAGATTAACATGTGATGATTCTAGTAATTTTTGAAATTATATGTAAACCATAAAAACTTCCCAGTTTTATTTTTTTTATGTGGTAAACACTAATGACTATAATCTACATAAGCAAATGTTATTTGTGGTCCTTGGTTTGATGCTGACAATAAAAAGGAAAGTGAATAGTTTGACATCTGACCTTACTGTAGTCACACACTTCAAGAATCCCTAGACTGGGGTTGCAACTTTTTCAAGTTGAGTTCAGAAGTTCTAGCTCTCTCTCTCTCTCTCTCTCTCTCTCTCTCTCTCTCTCTCGAGAGAGAGAGAGAGAGAGAGAACTTGAAATGTCATTTGAATTCCACCCTGTCTCCATCAGGACATGCTATGGCAGTTTGTCTTTTACAGCCTTTGTTTCCTGTCTGTAGAAGGAAGGTGCTGGGGAGAGTTCAGGTGGGTTACAGTATACAGAGAAGGGAAGTGCTGTGGGCGTTGGCCATAGCTGAGAGCTGCAGTTGATTTTTTTTACTCTTTGGGGGCCCACCACCCAGCTCCCAAATAAATGTATGGAGACTTATTCTTACTTATGAATGGCTGGCCTTAGCTTGGCTTGTTTCTAGCCAGCTTTTCTAACTTAAATTATCCTGTTTCTCTTTAACTACAGTTTGTCTCTGGGCTTTTTACCTTTCTTTATTCTATGTATATTTCTTTCCTTCTTACTCTATGACTGGCTGTGTGGCTGGGTGGCTGACCCCCAGTGTCCTCTCCTCCTTTTGTTGATCCTTGATCCTTCTTTCCCCCTTTTTTCTAAACTTCTCCTCCTATTTATACTCTGAGCCTGACAGCTCCACCTATTTCTCTCTCCTGCCTTGCCATTGGCTGTTCAGCTCTTTATTAGACCAATCAGGTGTTTCAGATAGGCAAAGTAACACAGCTTCACAGAGTTAAACAAATGCAACATAAAAGAATGCAACACATCTTTGCATCATTAAACAAACATTCCACAGCATAAACAAGTGAAACACATCTTAAACTAATATTCTACAACAGAAAGTAGTAGCTGTTTCTCCATTACACTAGGTGGTGAGAAGAGGGCAAAGATCTGGGAAGCAAGAAAGTTATCCTTCTAAGACTTACACATCCATAGCAGAGTAAGTAGTTATCCTTGAGGGGAACCACTAAAGGAGAAGTAAAAGTAGACTGTGAGCCAGGAAAAGAAAACATGGTTCAGAAAGAACTCAGAATTTAAATGTTTTTGTTCTGCCTTTGTTACTCAAATGCTATTTTAATCCCTTCCAAAAGATGCAAGACTCTCTCTCCCTCTCTTTTCTCAAATGTGTACCAAGGAGGGAAACTACAATAAGTGAGGGAAGGTTCAGAACTGAGTGGTGAGAGCTAATGACGCACATGTCTCAGTGGACATGGAGGACAGAGCTGTGGCAGGCACAGAGAGGACAGAGCTGTGGCAGGCACAGAGAGGACAGAGCTGTGGCAGGCATAGAGAGGACAGAGCTGTGGCAGGCATAGAGAGGACAGAGCTCCTCTGCAGTTCCAAACGCCAAGGATCTCTCAGTGTCATCCAGTCCAGTATTTTTCCATCATAGTGGTGCCGCCACCTGCCATACTTCATATATTTGTATTGTTTTATAGCTTTTAAAGATTTCTTTTCCTAAATTAATATGACTGCTGGAGGCAGCAAGGTGCAGCATAAAAAGATTAGGTTTTGGGCTTAGGCAGAAATGACTTTGGCCTTTAGCTCTGCCAATATGGGGAATCTATATTATTGATTTCTTACCATATCCCTGACATGGCACTAGCTCCTCATGAAACAAGACTCAGCAAAAGACATTTATAGACCCTGTTCTCATGAAACTCAGAGTGTCAGCTCAGAGACAGATGTTATTTGAAAACGATTCCGATCAATGTGCAATCACACACTGAAATAGTTGTGTGGCTTGGGAGGGGAACCACTATAATCGCAAGGAGCAAAATATGCAGATGAGTGTGGCAGGGAGGGACAGAAGGATGTGATCAAGCAAGGACAGCGAGAGGGAAGACAGCAAAGGATAGTGAAGAAGTCTCTATTTGCTGGTGTCTAGAACGGAATACTACCTGGGGCGATTTAGAGGTTAGCAAGAGCACATGATCCGGCCAGCCCTAGCAACAGCGGCTGCTTATTAAACAGGTGACTGCAGTTGGCTTTAGGCTATTGCGATGTCACATAGTTTAACGAGCGACATGATGTCAGCTCTACATTCTCTTTACATTTCAAGTACACTGTCTCTTCCAGACCAAGGACTGGCTGACAATCCCTCCACTGACCAGCAGGCCTGTAGTTTAGTGGGGGGAGGGGCACGTTTTCTGTTGCTCTTGGTTACACAGAAGCTTGCTATTGGAGAAAAAGTATGTGGGATCAGTGTAGTGGGGTTGGGGAAGAAGATGTTGAAGAAACTCGGTGTTCGAAATCTTCTGGAGACATGTCTGAAATGTGACATTCCTTCCTCCTGTCTGTCATTTGTATCCCGCAAGCAGAGGTTCTGACTTCCCTGCACGTTGCCACAAGCAGAGAACTGAGCAAGGAAGCTACCGTATAAGAATGTCAGTAGCATCAGTGGACTCGAATTGAATGACACAGCCAGATAGACTCGCCTGTCTGGTGCCTTTTAAATGGACTCCAGGGAGCATCCAGTGGCCCAGGGATCATACCTAACACATGGCCTGAACAGAAGTCCCATCTCTAGCCTGACTTCCTGGGGACTTCATTTCCTGATCTGAGGAGCAGGATATTGCTGACAATAGCAATCTCTACTTAAGATTGTGTGAGGACTGAGTGAGTACACGTGGCACTGTGGAACCTTCACTCTGGCACAGAGTGACTTAGAGTTTCTAGTGCTGTGATGAAACACCATGACCAAAATCAAGTATTTTGGGGAGGAAAGGGTTGATTTCAGCTTACAGTTCCACAGCACTGGTTCATCAATGAGGGATGTCTGGATAGGAACTCAAACAGAGCAGGAACCTTGAGACAGAAGCTGATGGGGAGGCCATTGAAGAAGTACTTCTTACTGACTTGTTCTTCATGGATTACTCATCCTGCTTTCTTTCTGAGCCCAGGATCACCAGCCCATGGATGTAACTGCCTACAGTGAGCTGGACCCTCCCCATCCATCACTACTTCAGAAAATGCACTACAGGATTTGGAAGCATTTTCTCAATTGAGAGTCTCTTCTCCCAAGTTGATAAGTTGATGTAAAACTAGCCAGCACACAGAGTAAGCATATGTTATCTAGGATAATTATAACACTCGGCCTCTTACCCATGTAGTCATGCTCATACACCACACACACATATTTATCATGTTCCTATCAGGATGTGAATATTCTTTGCGTGTTGCATGAATTAGAGGACTCTGAATTCAGTGAGTTTTCAAATATTGTAGTTATTAAGGGCAACAGACAAAAAGAAGTATAATATTTTAGTCTCTACAGTGTCTTCTTGTGTTCTTAGAGACTAATACTTCTTTGTGTTAGTATGGAAGATACACAAGACACAGGAATATTATTTTTGAAGCATCTCTGATTCTTTCCTAATTTCATGTGTGAACACCAATTTATTTCACTCCACCTCATCCATGGTCCCAACTGCTGGGTACCCACCTCAGTGAGATCAAGGCTGAAGGCAGAAGATAGCAGGCGGACAGCATTATCACTGAGCTGGGAAGTTCAGCCTCCTGTGTCCTAAGTACTGCCTGGTAATCCTGCTGGCTTGTGGGCAGCTGAGCTCTCCTTGACAGGACCTCAACACTGATTCCCAGGCTCCTGGCTTGTGAATACTTTTTCCTTTGAGTACACACTCATCGACTCAATGACACGTAGCTGAAAAAACAGAAAAGTCAACCTCACTGATAGAACTGAGGTCACCAGGTCGACTGTTGCACCCTCCATTTGTGACTCTGTGTCAGAGCATCACAACTTAACCAGGCAAAAATGACTGTGGGAGCCAGTGTCAGGAAAGGCTAGAACTGTCCTGATACAAGCCCCAGGGTGAAACCTAGTCAGAGGGGCCCAGTCATAGGGAAACACCAAATGTGTGTGAGTTTGCCTCTAGGGCTCCACTATGTTATTATAGTAAACGTGGGGGAAATTCTCTCATGCTTCTGGTAAAAGGAGGGGAAAGTAACCATTAGAAACAGACCAGCACATTCTGGTATCCTTTAAAAGCCCTGATCTCCAGAGAAACCGTTTATCTAGAGCCTAACCTGCTGGGGTTCTATGAAAACATACCCAGGGAAGATGAAACCCCGACTCCAGCTCCCTGTAGCCATTCTGTATCACCAGGGAAAGGGAAAGATGAAACACTTGTGAAGGTCATAGTCCAAGGGCACAGGTTTACAAAACACCTGAAATGAACTATAAGGAGCTCACCCTCAACACCGCGGCATCAAGGCCTATGGCCTGAAACTCTGTGTAGTCAGCTGTCAGATAAAATCTACCAGCCATACTGAAGGTCAGCTGAAGAACCCAAACAAGCATGGAAACCAGAAATGATATGGTAGCACTATTGGAAATATGCAACCACCAAACACACACACACACACACACACACACACACACACACACACACACACACACACCAAACTGTGGTGATATTGTATTCCCCAATATATTGTACACCTTAATAAACTTATCTGGGTTCAGAGAACAGAACAGCTGCTAGATAGACATAGAGGCCAGAAAATGGTGGCACACACACCTTTAATCCTAACATTCTGGAGACAGAGATTCATCTGGATTTCTGAGTTCAAAGACACACTGGAAACAGCCAGGCATGGTGACACATGCCTTTAATCCCAGGAAGTGATGACAGGAAGCAGAAAGGCATGAGGATCAAGAAGTAGAGCCTGGTTAAGCTTTTAGGCTTTTAGCAGCAGTTCAGCTGAGATCCTTTCGGATGAGGACTCAGAGGCTTCCAGTTTGAGGAAACAGGATCAGCTGAGGAACTGTCGAGGTGAGATGGTTGTGGCTTATTCTGCTTCTCTGATCTTCCAACATTCACCCCATTACCTGGCTCCAGGTTTGATTTTATTAATAAGACCTTTTAAGATTCATGCTACACCAAATGCTGACTAATAGGATAAGGTTTTAATGCAAAACAAACAAACCAGACACTGTGCAAGAGCAGACCAGAGATGGAAACCCCAAGGAAGGAAGAAAGGGAAACAGCAAGTATCAAAACACTATTCCCTGCTATGAGGGAAGAACCTCTGAGCTCAGGGTATGTCACTAGAAACCCCTCCAGCCTAAAAGCAAAATCAAAAGACTGTGTAATATGGAACTGAATGTCCAGGAGAATACCCAGGATCCGTGGGCAACCACATCAAGGATAACACATTCAGAGTGAGGTCAGGAAGAAAAGAAGGGGACAGCAGGCTGATGGAGATGCTGCAGAGGTGGAAGCCAAACAGAAGGAACAAAGAAAGAGACCATGATGCCCGAGTCCCTCCTTCCCCACAGGGAAACTTGATTTTTATAGCTATCTTAACATTGTCCTTTAGACTATGCTGAAGGTTAACATTTCTGTTTTGTTTTGAGGTGAACTTTCATACGCTTGTAGATTTTAGGGTTCACTCATTAGATTGAACAGTTTTCACTTAGCAAAAGCAAATGTAAATGTTGGAAATATGATTTAAGACGATTATGTGATTTATCAGTTATTTAACTTTAGAGAATATGTCGCCAAGTAATAAGATTTGTGTTCATTTAGATGTAATAGCAACATCATTCAAGTCTGACCTGAAAAGCCACATTTCCCAAGACTTACATTCTTGGAGTATTTAAGATTACTTTAAAGAAAAATAATTTTTATTTTATGTAATTTCCTTCAGTTTTGCTATATGAATAATATATATATTTCCTGTAAATTGGAACTCTGCTCATTGTGTGAAGGAATGCATATTTGAGAGATAACTGTTATTTTAAAGATATAATAAAAAGTTTCCCAATGTTTTTGAGATTATGTGACTAATAAGAACTGTATTGATTTAAATGATACTTTTCTCCCATACACATCTCATATAGGAGATACCTATGTTGGCTGGGGAAGTCCATGGCATCATCTTCCATGAGCTCAGTGTAGAGCTTGCAAATTTTTTTTTCCAAGACAGAGTTTTGCTGTGTCTTTATGTATGCTGTGAATATGCATTGCTCTGATTGGTTGATAAATAAAGCTGCATTGGCCTATGGGAAGGCAGCTTGGAGGCAGGTGGGAAATCCAAGCAGATATATGGAGAAAAGAAAGAAGAGGAGGGAGACACAAACTCACCACCCAAGGAGCAACATGCCAGCAGACTGGTAATGCTACAGACACATGGCAACATATAGATTAATAGAAATGGGTTGTTTTAAGAGCTAGTTGGCAAGAAGCCTGCCATAGGCTGTATAGTTGATAAGTAATAGTAAGCCTATGAATGATTATTTTATAAGCAGCTGAGGGACCTTGGGGCCCAGTGGAACCGGAGGAAGGTGGGACTGTGGGGCTGGGCAGGACACAGGAAATCTTACAGCTACAGAGTTTCTCTGTGTTACAGCCCTGGCTGTCCAGGAACTCACTATGTAGACCAGGCTGGCCTCAAACTTACAGAGATTCGCTGCCTCTGTCTCCTGAGTGCAGGGATTAAAGGTGTGCACTACCACTGCCCCTGGCTACAATTTTTCTTTTTAAAATTTACTATGAATTGCATTTTTAAATTGTGTAGCAGGAACAGAGTCACTGCGGTATTTACGGTTACACTTGTTTCTTATCATTTCAAATTGAAATTTTCTGACAGACCCATCAAAGTGGGTATTTGGTATTTTGCACTTTGGAAATAAAACTTTTTTTTTTATTTTGTTTTACTTTTTGTTTTTTTGAGACAGGGTTTCTCTGTGTATCTTTTGGAGCCTATCCTGGAGATCACTCCGTAGACCACGCTGGTCTTGAACTCACAGAGATCTGCCTACTAAACTTAAGATGTTTCTGCCCAGTCCCATGATGGACTGAGTGGGGCCAAGAGATAGATCCACATGAGAGCCCAGGGCAGACTGACCTGGGCTTTGAGGAGAAAACACGGGATGCTCGGCACTCTGATGGGCAGCAAATGTTTGGTGTGCTAATGGACAGAGGATGAGAGAGAGAGACAGAAGGGCTCATTTCCTGTGGACCTGTGGACACAAGCGTATCTGAAGAGGTGAAAGCGGCGAGGAGCCGGCTGAGGTGGGTGACTTCATTGCCACCCAGGGCCATGGTGATGTTCGGGCCTGGGCTGCTGTTGGGGCCCAAGTCTAGGTTCACGGCCCTGATGCCCCTGTAGTCTGTGTTGATGTTCAAGGCTCCTGATACTCACTGAAGGCGGAGAGGATAGGGCTGTACAGAGTTGGCTCCACCCCCTCACTGGCTGCAACACTGGTCCTGCCCCTCAAGGGCTGAAACACTCAAGAGAGAGGGTCCCACACCTCACCTGGGCAGCACAGTAGAGTTGACCCTGTTCGCAGAGGTGCAGGTAAGTTGGCCTCTGAGGGTGTAAGAGTGAGGTATCTGGCCACACCGCCGACCTCTGCCATGTGGTGGTGAGGGCAAGGGAAAGATGCCCCCGCTCCCCGCTCCTGCCACCAGTAATGGGCAAGGAAGCTGACCCTTCCCCTCACCAGCTGCAGCACTCGAAAAAGTGGGTCCTGGACCTCACCTGGGCAGCACAACGGAGATGACCTTATTGACAGGGTAGGGTGGGGAGTGGAGAGGGGTCGGGGTGGGGTGCAGGTTAACCTCCCTGAAATGTGAGCTTGGGAGATCTGTCCTTTCCCCTCATCGGTGGCAGGTGGGAGAGCTGTCCCTGCCCCTCACCAGCTGCAGCACTCGGGAGAGTGGCCCCTACACCATGCCTGGGCAACGCAGTAGAGCTGGCCCTGAAGGTCTAGGTGTGGAAGAGGAGACCTTGACTGGTGTGAGAGCAGAACTGGATTTGCTCCTTGCTCATTGCTGCAAGGGGTGACCTAACCAGGGCAATGCTGTAGAGCTCACCCTAGTGGTGAAGACGGGAAGAGCTGGCGGGGTGACCAACTGTGCCCAGAACAAGTCCCAGAACCAGGGTTATGAGTGGGCCCACCGACACCCACCCCATCTATGATCTGCTGGAGCACGTGAAGGGGACGGTCCTGCAGACAGACCCAAAGCTGCAGACTCTCCACCACACAGGGCAACAACAGGCTATCCAAGAGGAGTCCCAGCGAGGTTCCGGCTTCGATAGTGTAGCAGAAACCAGAGTTCTTGAACCAGACCAATGACTCCTTGCAGTGAACACTCGCCCGTAAAGATATATGCAAAAGGGTTTACTATGTGACCCACTATGTCACGCTACAGCTTCTGTGACAATATTTTTTCCTTTTTCCTCTTAAATTTTACTTTATTTTATTGGGGGGCGGGGGAGGTTGCAAGGGCAGAGGGCAGTTACAGAGGGACCAGAAATGAATGGGATCAACATGCATGATGTGAGAGACAGAAAGAATAAATATAAAAAAGTAAAAACAAACAAACAAAAGAACTAAGCTCGAATTCTACAAAAATTCTCTATTTGCTATTTTAAATTTTTCTTTGCCTTATAAAGAGTGTTCTTAACTGACTTTGGCGTCAGCGTGTACTTGATGTTTTACACTCCAGTCCCTTTTCATCCTGTTGGAAACACAAATTCTGCATTCTATCATTCTTGACCATCAGGTTGGAATGTATAGCTTTTCCTGTACAGCAAAGGGAAGGTGAAATGGAGGGCCCCAGTGGCCACACGAAGGGAAAACACACACCATACATACTCATAAGAGTCTCCAACCTTCCGGTAATAGGTGGTGGCTGTACTTGCCCCTCCCCAACTTGTTCTCTTGTATGATCCATTATACCCTCACTGCCACAGTGCACAACACTTTTCTTTAAAGGTCCCTCATGTAGGAAATTAAATAGTCAACATTTTGCCCTAGAAGAGTTTGAATCTGTAACTTGTGATGCCTTAGAATTTTTTTTTTTTTTCTGAACAGAAAAGAAACTTGTCTAAGCGATCAAGAAAGTGTTTAAATGACTGTTTAATGGCCTCTGGATTTCCCAAGTGGGACTTCTTGCTAAAGATCCTGTTTGATTTGTGAAAGAGGTCTACCTTTATGCGGACTGCACACCCGGTGACCTACAAAGGAAATTAGGGTCCTGAATTCCAAGTTCTCCTGGTTCCACTGGCCTGGGGCCCTGCACACAGGACTGCTTGCTGGCCATACTTAGAGAGCTTCAGTGTCCCAGTGATGTCCTAAAACACAGACAACTGGGCTTCACGTCTAGAGTTTCCGACACAGCCAGCCCACAGTGAAACTGAGAGCTCCTGGTGCCGACACCTTCCCAGGTGACACCACTGATCTAAGATTAGACTTTGGAATGAGGACTGATCCCAGAGGACTCAGGTTTGATTTATAGTGGCAGCATGGTGGCTCACAACCAACTGGAACTCCAGTTCCAGGGGAATTGTATGTGATGCACACTACAGGAAAGCATGCACACACACACACACACACACACACACACACACACACACACACACACTTACACATAACTAAAAATGAATAAATTGAAAATGCAGTTTTCATAATTGCACCACAGTAATTCTGATGTTTTAAGTCTTGGTCATTAAAAAAAAAAAAAAAAAAAAACTTCATAGATAATTCAGCTATGGGTAATCAGGGTTCCTGGTGTTTGACATTAGGAACATTCAATGAATTTGCTCGTTCAAACAGATGAAAGCATTTGTACAACAGAGTTGTATCTCATCCTTTCCAATGTTTTCCTGAGCAAATAACATTCTAGGCACTGAGGAGACAAGATGGACTGACCAGCATGCCATCGTGGTTGATGACATGCTGTCTCTCCGCAAATGAGCCTGGGGTCTTCGAGAGGCAAGTTAGGCTTTGTTTTTTTTTTTTTTTTTTTTTTTTGCTTCAATTTCAGTTCCTGTCATTTCAGCAGGTGCTGTCGTTTCTTTTGTTGATATCTTATGGCATTTATTCATTATTCAGTTGATACATGTAATTACCGACATCAATTAAAAGCAGAATAGTAAATAAATATTTTCCTTAGGAAATTCAAGCATGTACCATATAAAGTCATATCATATGCTACAAACTAGCCTAATACAATCGATTAGCACAGGACAGCAAAACCAGCACGGGAATGCACCAGCGTTGTCTTGGCAGCTTCAGGCAGCCACATTTTAGGGCTGAGACGGTAGCGCCCTCTAGTGACAAACTTGATTTCTTTTTAGGGGGAGTATTTATTTATTTGTTTGTTTTACATTCCAACCAAATTTTCCCCTCCCCTCTTCCCAGTTCCTCCCCACAATACTCCCTCTACCCACCACTATCCACTCCTCCTCCACTGGTTCTCTTCAGATACAGGCAGGTCTCCCACGGATATCAGTCCTCCAAAGTATATCAAATTACAGTGAGACTAGGCTCCTCCTCTCCTATTAAGGCTGGGTGAGGCAATCCAGTAGGAGGAATGGGTCTCCAAAGCAGGCAACAGAGTCGGAGACAGCCCCAGCTCCCACCGTTAGGAGTGTCACAAGAAGAGTACATTATGCAGCTGTAACAGATGTGCAAGGGTCAGACCCATGCAGGCTCCCTGGGTAGTTGGTTCTGTAGGTTTTCTTGCGGTGTCCTTGACCTCTCTGGCTCCTACAATTCTTCCTTCCTCTCTTCATGGGATTCTCCGAGTTCTGTCTAATGTTTAGCTGTGGTCATTGAATCTGTTCCCATCAGTTGCTGGGTGAAGCCTCTCTGATGACAGTTGGGCTAGGCACCGATCTACAGTAGAATAAATATCACTAGGAATCATTTCATTAACTTTTTTTGCCAGTCATATTTGGTTCTATCCTAGGTTTCTAGGGTATCCCACCTTTGGGTCCTGGCCCTCAGAAGTGAGCTCCCTCTCAGGGTATGTAGGGCCTCCAGCTGGGCCAGTCATTAACTGGCCACTCCCACAACTTCTGCATCCCCTTTATCCCAGCACACCTTGCAGGCAGGACAAATTGTAGGTCGAAGATTTTGTGGCTGGGTTGGTGTCCCAATCCCTCCACTGGAAGTCTTGCCTGGTTACAGGAGATGGCTGGTTCAGGCTCCATATCCCCCATTGCCAAGAGTCTTAGCTAGGGTCATCCTCATAGATTCCTGGGAGTTTCCATTTCTCCAAGTTTCTACCTCATCGCAGAGATACCCCCAGATTCCAGTTGTCTCTTCTAGTACTCTTCCCCTCCACCTGATACCTCCTGTTCCCATTCCCCTTCCCCTTGCCAGCCCCCCCCCCAATGTCCACTCTTTTCCCTCCACAGTGAGATTCATGAGTCCCCCTTGAGCTCTCCTTGTTGGCTTCTCTTCTCAGCCCCTTATGGAACCTTCTCCTTTTTTTTTTCCGGGCTACATTGATATTTTCTTTGACTGCCTGAAAACTGTCCCCTATTGGAAGAGAAGGGAACTCAGTCCAGCTGACTGTCCTATAACACAGCTGAGGTCCTGGGGTAATTCACGTAGAGTCACATGAGGTTGTGATGGCACAATTAATACGGTTATACTGTTGTTCACACTGCTGATGATGAAAGGCTTGTATAATAAAAACTATAAGACATTGAAGAAAGAGATCGAAGGCACCAGAAGGTGAAGAGGTCTCCCCTGTTTGTGGATTTGTAGGATTAGTATTGTGAAAATGGTCACCCCATCAAAGGCAATCTACAGGGTCAATGTAATCCCTAGCAACATTCCAATACACACTTCTTCACAGAAATTGGAAACAAAACAAAACAAAACAAAAGCCAATCTTCAACTTCATACAGGAACACAAAAATCCCGGGATATCTAAAACAGTCCCAAGTAGCAACAACTGCAGGGGAGACTAACATAAAAGCAGGCATGCTTGTCAATGGAATTGAATTGAAGACCCAGAAAGAATTCCACACACCCATGGACACCTGGCTTTCGACAAAGAAGCCAAAAGCATGCACTGGATACATGACAGGGTCTTTAACAGTTGGTGTTTTTCAGACTGAATGTCTCCTGTGGAAGAATGGAAATAGATCCATGTCTATCACCCCACGCAAAACTCAACTCCAAGTGGATCAAAGACCTCAACGTAAGATTAGACACCTTGAATCTGTTTTATAAGAGGAAGTAGGAAATATGTTGATCTCATGGGCACAGAAAAGGACTTTCTGAAGAGGGCACTGGTAGTACTAAGAACAACAATTAATAAATAGGACCTCATGAGGATAAAAAGTTTCTGACTAGCCAAGGACACCATCATTCAAGCAAAATGGGAGCCTATGGAACAAGAAACGATCATTACATCCGATAGAGGATTAATACTAGAATATATAAAGAACTAACAAAACCCTGAACAGCAAGAAAGCAAACGACTCCGTTAAAAATAGGATACAGAACTAAGCAGAGAGTTCTCAACAGGTGAACCCCAAATGTCCAAGAAAAACTTCAGACATGTTCAACATCCTTAGCGATCAGGGAAATACAAACTAAAAGGACTTTGAGATTTCGTCTTATCTTAGATTGGCCAATGTCAGTAAAACAAATGGCCACTTATGCTGGTAAGGCCGCAGGGAAAGGGGAGGCCTCATCCACTGCTGGTGGGAGTGCAAACTGGTATAGCCACTGTGAAAATCAGTGTGGCTGTTCCTCAGAAAGGTCTCATTGTACATTTTTGTCTTGTGACTAATAAGGGAACAGTAGTGATCAGCTTGATTCCTCAGCCTGTACACAGGAGACTAGCCTATCAGATGCTGGGGTGTAAGGAACAATACAAAGATTAAAACCATACAATGAAACTTAGGATGTAGAGAGTTCAGGAGAAACAGAAAACTCAGTATTCTCTGAGGTGGTGACCTCTTGCCACCATGGCTTCTCTATGTTCAGAGGCACCACCACTATTTTAAGAGATTGGGATGAGTCATTCAGAGGTCCACGGTCATAGTCAAATAAGCAGCAAATTTGATTTGAATCTGTCAGTCTTGGGGGAGTTTTATGAATGTCTGGAGGAGTCCTTTTCATTGTGTCTTCACCCAGAGAACTCATATGCAATGATCCAACATTCCTCCTTCCCTAAATAAACTCCCTCTGTCAACCTCTTCTTCCCTTCCCTCTCTTCTTTCCAGTCTTCATGGGGCAGCTGTTCTGAACAGCCCTGATAAGTAGTTTCCCACAAGCAAAGACAAAAAGGTGTAACCTATTGAGATACTTAGCTCCCCGGTATATTTCCCTTCTTTGTTTCCTATTTCTTGTGCTCCTTTGTCCTTGTTCTACGTGTAGAACGTAGAAGTCATTAGAGGTACAGTCATTTTCATTTCTGCTTCCCTAAAGACACAAGTTGAAAAGAGTCAGGTGGGAGGAGAGGAAGAGAGAGCAGAGCTTTGGGGGCATGCTAAGAGATGAGAGGGCATCTCTTACCACTGGAACAGGACAGACAGTGAACCCAGAGCAGCTCTTCCTCCCCTGACAGCCCTGGAGTGGCAGCAAGGCAGTTAGGTACCAAGAGCTTCTATACATGCAGTGTCCAGACTTGGTGAGACACCCAAGTCTTAGAGACCAAGATAACTGGGGACCCGTGACGACTGGAAGGAAAGAAGAGAGATAAGAGGTTGGTAGGAGAGAGCTTGTTTTGGGGAAAGAGAAATGACATACAATTTCAGGAGTTCTCGAGCTCCAGACACCCAGAGGAGGCTCTTCCAAATGTCCATGCAGTTAGAAAATTCCCCAGTGGTTCCATCAGCCTCCACACAGGGCCACTGTTGACACTGAACAGGGGAAGCTAGCAATGGTTACACTACCTCCAGAGGAAACTGCACACCTTGTCACTTCTGTGACCTTTTCAGGGGGCTCGGACATAGTAGTGCTATGGCCTTAAGGGTCCAAGAGGCTTCCAAACTTGGAGGATTTCAAATTCCAATCTACTGGCTTTTCTTCTTCCTGTGAAAAGGGAAATGCAAACTTGTTTACACACTCTGTCAAGAAAATGCTCGTAGCAGCTTTATTCATAATGCACATGCCCAGATGGAAACAATTCAAACACACAGACATTTCTGAAGAGCTGAGTAAGCTGTGGTGTCTGGCGATACGGTGGAACATCGCTGAGCACTACGGGACGACTCATTCAGGCGTCAACATGAATGAATCTCAAAACGTCATTCTGTGCTTGAGAAGCCAGGAAAGGGGATGATTGATGATGTACGGTTTCAATTATGAAGGATTCTCACAATCATAAAACCGCAGAGATAGGATATAGAAAATTGCCGATTAGAAGCTGAGGATGGAGTGAGGGACTGAATGCTCAGAGCACGAGAGAACTTGGGGGATGAATTTCTAGTGACTCTGCAGCAGGGACTAGTTGTCAAAAATTGCCAAATGTCATTACAATTTTGATGATTTTGTCATAGATCAACTAACATTCGGCTTCACTGACTTTTAGAAAGGGAGTCGGGGAAGTGGGGGGGGGCTGAGAAGACACCAGGATGTGACCGAAATCCCATGGCTGTGTACGAGAAGCAATATGGTTTTAAAAACACACATACAAGATTATTTCATCTTGTCATCTATCACATGGCTTTGTTGCTCTGTTAAATGTGTCGCTCTCTTTCTGAGTTCTTTGGCATCTGTGTGGTTAAGACATAACCGGGTCCCAACTGACAGGCCTTATGGGAAGTGGCTGGATCAAGGGGGTCCCATGGGAACTCTCAGTGCTCTTCTTGGTTTGGTGAACTAACCCACCTCCAAATAATCATTTCTCTGTTTCCAAATGTACAACTGAGATAGGTGTACTTGAGAGCTGTCACAAATAACATTCTCTGGCATCAAGTCACAGCTGTGTTAGTGGATAGAGTCAGTGGACACACCCAGACCAGCCTTGCCTGCTCCCTATCTTGGCCCAAATAAGACCCAGAAGCACACAGCATCCTGAAGGATAGACTGTGAAAAATCAGTGCCTAGAGGACACGGGGATGGTGGCACTCATTGAAAAGACCAAGCAGATGCCATAAACAGGCTGCTCAGTCTTCTCTCAGAGATCAGGCCTCAATTTCAGTTTCCTGAAACTTGAGCAAGCAGTTTCTGGGAGGGTCATGTCATGAACAAAAGATATAGTCCTTGCTGTAGCTCCCTTTCTGCATGTGCTCTGACTGCTCAAGGTTCAGTCAATTTTTTACTGTCTGGGACTCCTCACCAACTTAGCTATGTGCATGAGTCAAGGACAGAGCCTGGGCCACTGAGTCAGCCCCCACAGTCAGTATGTGCTAGGACAGCCAGCCTCCATGGCAGCTCAAGGACAAAGCCTAGAACTTGTCCAGGCTTGCCCCAAAATGGATAACTGTAACCGTAGCCAATTAAAAATTATTAACATGATTACCACTCACATAAATCAATCCTGAGTCTGTCCCTATGCAGTCTGTAGACCCCAAGCCCCCCTTGCTTTAAAAACCCTGCCCCATTGCTACTCAGGGTCTCTCCTGCTCTGCTTCTCTGTCAGACAGATGTAGAGTCCCGGGTTAACTGTAAAAGTAAAAAGACTCTTTGCTTTTGCATCGATCTCTTGGTGGTCTTTGAGACACTGGGAACAACACTCATATGTCACAGTCTGTCCCCTGAAGAAAGCAGATGAGATTGGTGGGTGGCTGTCTTCACAAATTCAGCCAGGGGACAATCCTGCCCAAGTTAAAACTACCATGCTTGATAGAGCAGATGAGCTTATCTCAATTACACCACCAATTTGGTGAGAGTGATCATTTTTAGTCTCGTCAAAGAAGAAACCTTTCTCAAGTGGATTGAGCAATTATATACATTCATGAATTTTCCATGAGGCTCTCCTGCTTCTGCCGTGATACAATCCGTGATACAATCCGAACTGATCTCCATGACTATCACATTGATCATTATGTCAGTGACCTCACTCTAAGTCACACACACACAAGAATTGTCTGGCCCGTTAGAACTTCATTAGGACACATGTGCTCCCCAGGGTGGGGACTAAACTCTACAAAGATGTAGGGCCTTGATCCAGCAGTGCCGACAAATTCCTCCCTACACACCCTGCACTTCTGCTTCCCCCTTACCTTTCCTCTGATGGTCTGGGTCACTTTTCTATGATAGTGACTTGTTCTTGGGCCATGGACAGATGAGCTCGAAGCACTCTTAGAAGCCATAGCTTAGAAATTGATGGATTTTTAATTGATTCCATTGGGCAGTGCGGTGTTTTCTTTGTTAGAGAACACATTTGTAACTGTGAAGAGTGCAGAATTGGTAGGAGAGAAAGCCCAATTTCCATATAGGTCATTAGGGCCAGTCTTAAGCAGGTCTACTTCTGCTTCATCCTTTGCTCAACTACTATACTCATCCAGATGTGGACACTGTTCCACATTAAAGGCCCAGGCTTCAAGGCATCTATGTACCTGGTGATGGAACCATATCCTTGGTATTATCTCTAGGTGGTAGTGGGTTTTTCTAATACTCTATCAGGTTGGTAACTCCCAAGTAGGTCTCCCAGTCATGAGCCGATTTCTTCATCCCCTGTGTGCCTTTGGACTGGACATAATGTTATTTGGGATCCCATTCTAGAAGACCCATTTCAGGTGATGCATTTTGGTGCCTCTTGGTTTTTTCTTGCCTGGTTTGAATAATTAGACAAGTGCAGCTGAGGCAGGTAAGGCTGAAGCACTGGGCCATGCCTTAAGCAAACAATGAGCTGTGACATGCAAAGAGAGCAATCTGGCCAGAGGAAACCTAAGCTCCAAACCAAAAAGTGATGACATGCAACCCAGACCCAACCAAGAAACACCACAGCAGCTGGAGGCAAAAGCCCGCCAAACAGCCCCACATAAATACCCCAGCCCTTTGTTTAATAAATGAGATGCTTGCAACCTCCCAGGGTCTGTGTTGTTGACTCTGCATCTACTCATCCCCTGCCCCTGGGTATGGGAGACAGTGAAATCTAAGCTACAGAGCCAGCAACATGCAGCAATTGTGGCCTGGGAAGGCCCAACCCTCAAAGCTTTAGGGCAAGCTTCTGGTTCACAGTACCAGAAAAGCCTCTTCGAGAACTGGGGCCTCCAGCTGAAGAGAAGGAACGACAATGGCCAATGAGGGAGAGAGATACTAATTGTCATTCCACGAGCTGCTGTGGTAGTGGGTCTTCCATCGCATTCAGTCTTCTGTCCCAGGTTTCCTCTGGGGAGACAGAGTCCTAGACCCACAGGAGAGCCATTCTCTGTATGTATGTGAGGTGGACATGGACAGCAGGGATGTGGTGGACAACAGTGCACTGGGGGCTGGGTTACCAGCTTCCCTCTCATTGCACAGATCCTACGGCAGTGCCAACCTCTGGCTTTCAGCTTCCAGACTTGTCAGCTCTCGCCTGAGCAATGGTTCGTTTAGGCTTCTTCTTTGTTTTGGTTTGAGACAGGGGAATCTCACAGAGCTCAGCCTGGCCTCAAGCTCCCCATTTTGCCTATATGACCAAGGATGACTGCATTCCCTCCACTTCTCATGAGCTGTGGTGAGGGTCTTATGCTCAACTTCTGGACCTGCTTTAGGAAAGGGTCCTGCAGATTTCCTGTGGCATAAATCAGAACACATGCCGCATTCTCCCACATACCCCAACATGTGAGCATTTTTAATTCAGTCTGTGAACTTGAAAAATTTTAGTAAATTTATAGTTTGTTTATCGAGACAGACTCTCCCTATGTAGTCCTGGATGGCCTTGGACTTACAGGAATCCTTTTAGCCTCTGCTTTCTGAGTGCTGGGATCACAGGTGTCTACTACCATGCCTGAGTAGACATGCAAACTTTTGTAAACTTTTTAAAAAGCAGGAAAAAAATGGTTATCTTACTTTGAAAACCTGTTTTTTTTTTTTAGAGAAACATCTAAAAATTTTAACCCAAATTTGAATGAAGAAAATGAGAGACAGTATCAACTTTCACATGAAAAACTACTGTTAACTTGGTTAAAACAATTCTCTACCCACTCATTTATTTCTAAATACATTTTTAGGCTTTGGGGACTTTTTCTTTGCCTAGTGAATAAATTTGCTTTGCACATTTAGATGCTTCAAGATGTGATGATGAGAGAAATAGCTGCCTCTGGCATCTACAAGCTGGCCCTGGAACCCTGCCAGGTCTTCATATTCCTCTCTGAAACAGATGGTCTCATGAAACTCTCTTATCAGATGGAACCATGATGGGTCATGATGAAGCAAGAACCTACAGACATGTCTGAACCCACAGAGCACGTATGTGGTTTACAAAGAGGAGTCCGCCTCCCTCCTGATTGAGAAGAGTGCTGCCCTTCCTCTATTCTGATAACAGTTCTCCCCAACTTTCATTATCCTAAGATTTAAGGGGTCCATTAATACAACTACACCATCCTGACAACATCCCATCTGGAGCGATCCTGCTCCCAAAACTTCTCTCAAGTCCCTTGGTCTTTTTGTCTTCCACTCTTACTGAACACTCCCCCCCCCCCCCCCCCCCCCCCCCCCCCCCCCCCGCGCTTGTCCTTGCTTGTTCTTTCTGCAATGACCCGAGCATACATGTATCCAGTCTCAGGTGTGATCCTCCCAGAGAGCCTTGACCATTTGTCTACTATTGCTTTCAATTGACTAAAGCTAAATTAATTGGAGAACAAAACAGTTTTTTTTCCCTCAAATAAATAACAAGGGAAAATTCTAGTTTGATTTATCATAATTTATCCTTCCAGGTTAATGCTACTAAATTAAGCAATATCTTTTCTCAGTTTCCAATATGCTTTAGACAGTAAACAGGAGAACAAGAATTTTGATAAGTACTTAATAACCTTTCTCTTCCCTAAATACATTGTAATATATAACCGTATGCATACTTAAATATGTAAATTAAATTATTTCTCATGTTAACCAATATTATATTAGAACTGTTTATGAAAGCTATGATAATCCAGTTTCTGTGTGTCCGGAATATTCTTGTATTTTCTTTAAAAAAATTTTTTTGTGTGCTAGTGTAGGGATGTGTGCATGAACCATACTGTACCCCCGAGGTCTGAGGATAACTTGCGAAAGTCAGTTCTCTCTTTTCATCATATAGGTCCCAAAGTTCCAACACAGGTCGTCAGGCTTGGTGGCAGCCACCCTTGCCTGCTAAGCCAACTTCCTGGCCCACATTTTCTTGTAAGGGCAACTTTTGTTCATGTGTATACGGCTTGTGTGCTTATTTGCATGTGATGTGCACTAAAAGTACATATTTGCAGGTGTGTGAACTCATGTGTAGTATGTGCACAAGCATATGAAAGCCAGAGGTTGACATCAGATGTCTTCCTCACCTGCTCTCCACCTTATTTACCAGGACAGGGTTTCTCTCTAAACCCAGAGTAGACAGATTTTGCTTGTCTGTCTAGCTGGGGGATTACATGGCTCTGCCTCCTGGGATTATAGGCACACCCCCACACTGACCCTACATTTATGGTGTTGAAGATATGCATCCATGCCCCAGTCCTCACATTTGAGGGCCATGGTGTTTATCCATGGTGTCATCATTCTAACCCATGTAAGGACACTTGGTACTTGGTGACTTCCTACTGACTTGAGTTGAGCTGAGTCCAGCACCTGGGAGCTAGCAGAAAGATCAACAGACACAAAGGGAAACATGCTGAGATACAGGAGAAACTTAGGCTGGAAAGAGGTCCTTATGAGGGTAGGATCTGGGGAAGTGCCAGTCCCACATCAGGAGCCAAAGTCTGCCACCCTTGATAAGTGAGGCCAGTGTGGAGACTGAGTCACACTACTCATGATTTCCTGAACCATTTTATACTTTATATTTTTATCTTATTTTACCAAGACAGAATTTCCTATATAGCTGAGGTTGATGTCCAATTCAGATCCTCCTGAATATAGGAATTATTGAAGGCATGTACCACCATGCCTGGTTAATTTCCTGAATTCTTGTGAAAAGTTGCTCACAAAGCAAGAACAATCGGTTTGGTCATGTTTTATTTCTCAATTTAACTTTCCGTTCTTAGTAGCTACCCGTGACTGCATTTCCACCAAGTATGCAGGAAATGAAGCTTGTTTTCCTTGAGTTTGACCTAACGTGGATTTCATGCAGTTACGCAAATGGGTGGATGGAACTATGATTGACTCAGCATGAACATCTTTGCTCATTCTGCCTTCTCCTGACGAATTTCAAGTGATGGCATCTGGATGATCTGTGGAAGAGTTCTCTGAATGCCGTGTTGGCCTGGGGACAACTCCACCTCTTCATCTTCATGAAAATCTCTGACGTGAGGCCCTCACTTACTAGAGCATGTCAAAAGAAATACTTCAGCTGAGATGATTTAAGGTACAATGAAATAGATACAGCAAGCTAATAGATTTTTGTTTCATAAATCCCAATGGGACCAAAATAACAAGGTAGATTTGGGAGCACCTAAAACTGAAAACCAAAGGAAGCCCCAACATCAGATGAGTTGGGTCAAGACCTTGGCTCTGTCTATCTTCATTCTGGCCCCATCTGTCCATGTCCTGTCTATGGCATCACAGTCACCAAGATGTCTCCCTTGCAGCAGTTCTGGTTACATACTTCCTTGCACATTTCCAGGATGGAAACCACCCTTTCTCATAATCCCCAATGATATTTGCAAATCTTGACGCAGGTTGAGCAGAGTAACATGACCATTAATGGAAAAGGTATGAGAATGTGCTGACGGACTTCCTGAAGCCAGAACGGGTCAGAACCCTCTGACTTCATAGTTCCCAAGTACAACTATTTCCTTAAATGAGATTCAGTGTTGTGTTATGGAGGGGAACTGAGAGAACCGAATTCTGGTCAGGTCTGTGTAGGACTTTTCCATTTGAATGACATCCCTGTAAACAGTGATGTTTCATCGTACCTGTAGGTGGCAGTGTTGGGCTAGACATGGCTGAGGCAAGTTCACCGGTTACTAACAGAAAATTTACGCAAGCAGTTTGTTTAACCAGACTCAGCTTCCCCATTTGTAAAATGAAATCAGAGAATGGCCCTTGTAGGGTTACCATGAGGGTTGAATGAATGGTCTTGTTCTTAGAACAAAATATTTGTATGTGAAACAGTCACCTACCACAGCTTCAAGGAATGTCCTTTAGCTACTTGGGCATCTGTGTGCTAAAGCGATCCAACTGTGTTCTGAAGCTGATCTTCTCAACCTTTCTCCTTTGCTTGTTTGGTTTTTCGAGACAGGGTTTCTCTGTATGGCTTTGGAGCCTGTCTTGGAACTCCCTCCGTAGACCAGGCTGGCCTCGAACTCACAGAGATCCGCCTGCCTCTGCCTTCTGAGCACTGGGATTAAAGGCGTGCGCCACCACTGCCCGGCTCGCTCATGGTTTTTATTAGGCTTTGAATTCATTTTAGGCAGATTCAGTTCGGTGGCCTGGGCACTGGGTGGTCGTCTGAAACTCCAGAAGTAACACACTGCAGTACCAGAAATACACACTGTGGCACACCGGGTGATCAGTGTTCAAAAAGAAGCCCCGTCACAGGCAAAGTGGATGCCATTCTCAAGTGGCTGAAGGACAGGGCCACACGAGCTTGTTACTAGGCATTCTTATTGGGAGGAATTACCATGGGAGGCCCAGCAAATTCATACAGAAGAATAATGTTTTGATTATTTCTTGCTATTTCTTTTAGCTCAGGAAATTAGAGAACTAAATATACTTACAAGGCAATAGTCAGAAGATTTTTCTTTTTCTTTTTCTTTCTTTCTTTTTTTTTTTAAAATTTGGGCCATTAACCCTTCCATCTCATTTTAATTGGATTTCATTTTGTAAAAGATTTTGATGTGAGGAGAGGCCAGGATAACTGGGAGATGAAGTAACTCAAGTTGTTGGTCTTAAAATTCAGTCCTATGAGGGCTAAAATGGGATCTTAGATGATAGTTTCTTCAGGAAAAACTGAATAAGCTTTGTAATGTGTAAAATCAGTAATTAATGGGTGATTACATCAAGTGAGTGTCTCTGCCTAAAGACAGAACTGCTCTCACATTATTTACTGAGCTAATAAACCAGGTGAACATGAAATATGATTTGTGCATGTATTAAAGTAGTTAGGGCAAGGGAAGGCATTTTAGTTATGGAGATAATAAGAAATCTGCCCTTAAATGCTGGCAATACTGTCTGTCAGACGGGCCACCTTGGAAAAAATGTCTTTAACATTTCTTGGCCTCAGTTTCCAAATCTGTGAAGAGGGGTAAAATGCCTTCTTTATAGAGTATGTGGGGTTTTTAGAGATAATGTATATGATTGTCTAGCTCAGTACATGGTAAATTTTAAGGTACAAAAAAAAGTGTTTTGTCCATGTGGGTTTGTAAGGAAATGTCTGTTCCAGAATGTGAAGCACTCCTTTCTCAGCATACCATTGAATGTCCTATACCTCTCATGAGGAATTCTCATCACAGAGCCTCCTGGCTTCAAGTCTATACAGGACTCCACATGCTTCCTAGGGCCAGCAAGGAGCACAGATAAGCTAAAAGTGCCAACCACCAAGGCTGCAGTTCCCAGCCTTGGCCAAATACTCTAATCATTTGCAAAACTTCCAAGAGCCTCCATGCTCTGGCTGTATCTAAACAACTAGAACGCCTGGGCTTGGACTGCCTGTTGGGGCTTTTTAAAGCTCTTCAGAGAATCCCAAGTGCAGCCATGGCAGAGGATGGTCGCCCCGATCGCGCTTCTGAAACTTCAGTGGGCAGGAATTCACCTATCTGCCTGTCTCCAAGTCTTCACCCTGCCATTCTGGGCTGGGGCCTGACATCCTGCCTTTTCAGCTTTAGATCTCCAAGATTCTTGGGCCATGCTCTGAGGGAGGCAGGTTCTCAGTCAGACTCTAGTTCATCCTAAGAAGTGTGTGGTCCTCCTTTCTTCCTCAATCACCTCCCAGTTGTGTACAGATACCTAAACCCAAACCCTGAAGCTCCCCAACCAAACCTTTGTAAAAGACACCCCCTGCCCCCCTGCATCCAACAACTACCTTTCTTGTTGAACCACAGTCATCTCAATCCATGGTTAGAGCATGTTGCCTCCACCCCTAGTTTCCAACGCTCCCCTCCTCCGTGCTAGATTTCAACCCATGCCTTCCTACAGGCAAGAAAGTGCTCGACCAGGAGTCACATCCCCAGCTCTGATTTATAGGTCTTAGACTTGTATAAGACATGTATTACTCTCCTCCTAGCAGAAATTTGACTCATATGGAAAGGTACTTTTTTTACCTTAATAAGAACTGTGTGTGTGTGTGTGTGTGTGTGTGTGTGTGTGTGTGTAAGTATGTGTGTGGTCACTGGGAATCTGCACTCAGGTCTTCATGTCGTGCACCAAGTGCTCTCTCTACTCACTGAGTCGTCCTCCTTATACTGATCTGGAAAAGTCTTAAAGATAGGAATTTTACACAACCCAAGTAAGCAATATTCATTTAGGTAGCAAGAACTCTCTTAATAGTTCGGCTATTTAGGTTTGAATCCCTAAGGTGTCTTGCAAGCCACTGTACTGAACTCTACTGTTCAGCACGTGCCTGGCTGCTGTTTAGGTGACTGGACTCCGGGCATGGGAGCAGAAACTCCTGAACAAACCTGGGGCTGTGTGGGACTTGCCAGTATACACAGCAAAGATGGCTGCTGTCATGGTATGCCAGGATACCCTTCAAAGAAGGCAGCCGGTGTGTTGAATATCCATTCTGCACCTCCTTAGTTTTTAAATTCTTTAATCCTGGCATAAAGGATTCCGTCAGTGGCTTTAACATCTGATCTATCTGGGGTTGAAATTCCTGCCCCTGCTCTTTATTCTCTGTGCATTTTGGACAAGGCAGTTTTCTTATTTGCATAAGCAATTACTTGTTATAATCTCACATAACAGGAAACCGTGAGGCGGTTGGTTGCAAAAGTTCCTCAGGCACTTGATCATGTTGTCAAGCCTTGTTTAAGCCCGTCACATCGACAATGCCGTTTAACTCTTTCCTCTTTAGACACACATTTATTTACTGCGTCTTTGTATGCAGAGGCCTTCTTAGGCCATGTGCGTGGTCAGAAGACAGCTTGTGGCAATTGGTTCTTTCCTTCTCCCATGTGGCTTTCCAGACACTAAACTCAAGCCAACAGTTTTAGTGGCCTTGGCCACCATTTGCCTGCTCAGCCATCTTGCTGGTGTCATTTATTGTGGTTCTGAGATGGTAAGGTGGCTCCAAGCACCATGCCTTCATGGTAAGCAGAACACATCTTTATCATAAACTGTTATGTTATCAGAGAAGACAGACTTTCCTGGTACCCCACAGTAAATACCTGTGTTATCGAACAGGCTGGGGAAGATTTGTAGTTCATTCCAAGTCAATCAGTGGGAATGGATTGCCATATGGATGCAGATCAGCCCTAATCTCCCCCAGGACTTAGAGTCTACGTTTTCACTCTGAGGGATACATGATCAAATCAGGATCCTCCTAGTCTAGGAAATGGTGGGCTATTGGAATGACAATCAGAATCTCTGTTACACCAATGTCCTCATTGTTCCCAGCTCAAAATCCCTCTGAACTTGACAGTTAACATTGGTCATGGTGGAGTACTGGAAACGTTTGCCTGTGAACGGCTTACTTACCCAAGAATGTCTTTAGCTTGTGTTTCTTTGCTTTGCTCACCATTAAGAACTTTCTAGAAGTTCTTTTTAACAGCAGTAATGCCTCTGTTCTTTTTGAAACTCTAAGACCACGAGAGTAACCTGTTTATTTATAGACAAACTTTTTAAGTTACCTTCAAAACAGAATCGTTCCACTTGAATTAAGATGTTACGGATGCTTATTGTTTCAGTTGGTGCTGTGTTGCCTGCCTTTCATTCATGAATACAACTTATGTGTGTACTCCAAGAAGCTAACATGCTTCTTGGTTCATTCTTGAACCAAGTTCAGTAAATGCAGTGCTGAAAATAATGTCCAAACATGGTTTTGCCCAAAGTTAGTTGGCAATATGATAAGATTCTTGTCTTTGTCTTAATTTTCTGATTTCAGTACCATATATATGTGTATATATGTAACACACACACACACACACACACACACACACACACACACACACACACAGAGAGAGAGAGAGAGAGAGAGAGAGAGAGAGAGAGAGAGAGAGAGAAAGCTTGACAGTGACATTCTGGGTTAGCAGTGACCTTCCAAGTTATTATAACCTCCCAGTGAATGCGCCATGTATCAGCTCATAGGTTCATTCTCTGCCATAGGAATTCACCTGTTCTCATAGAGCACAGCCTCCTCCCTCTCAAGCTTGTTTGCAAACAAGGGCCACCATTCTAGGAGAGGGACATCAGTCATGCAGGGGCCAACTCACCCTGCCTAAGGCCTCAGTGGGGCTATGCCTGAGTCAGAGCATGGGCAGTGGCTGGCGGCCACTAGATCTTGTTTGGCTGGCTTTCGTGGACTGAGTGATTATGAACAGCTCATCTTAGTCTGAAAATGCAAAAACAAGATGCAATTCTACAAGTTTCTCAAAAATAAAATACTTAAAGGTGTTTAAAGAACATTTAGGAGGAGGAAAACTTGAGATTAGCTGGGGATAATGGACTCCAGAATGTGATTTCTGGGTAGCAGAAGGCTATGACTCTTTACCTGTCACCATTAGTCACTGTGTAGGGTTAACCCTGTTCACATGTAGCTAAGAGTCTGCAGGCCACTGGACAACGTGCACACAACAGCACCATAAGTGGTCTGACTTTGCACTGGATGGGGCAGTTCCCCCGAGGCGCTGCCGTGCAGACAGACCCTGGCTAGACCACTTACTTGGTGCTGTTCCAGTCATTCTCAGCCTTGAGGGCTTTTGTCATCATTTCTAAAGGAAGCAGAGGGTATGACTTCCTTCAGTGATGGTTCTCACGGTTACAAGTTGCCCCGGGCTTGAAGCTGACATGTATCAGAGAATAGTGACAAAGAACTCAGAGCCTGGGCTCCCGTGTTCTGGGTTCAAGTCTGCATTCTGGGCAGCTGAATCCCAGGGTTGATGTCATCTCTCCCAGTTTCATGATCTGGTGAGGGCATCGCATAATCTCTCCACCCGACATCTGGAGACACTTGAATTTCCTCACCGTCTCTTGTTTTAAGAAGGACTGAATGGTAGGATTACTATTGGTTTGGAAGAAAGTAGAGATTGTGGTGCTGAGGCATTATTCTGATTTAGAGATCGGAAAGACTCATGAACAAGTCAGACGTGGAGAGGATTTCTTTTTAAGCCACAATATATCCATTTGGCACTACTCAGAAATCACAATAGTTTCTGATATCTTGTACACAGTAGTGCGTCTTTGTCTGAAAGAACAGTCTGGCTATTCAGGTCCTGCAAACCTATGTTACATATCTGTACACTTCATGTTGTAGGCCACTTAGAATAGATTATTCCATAGGATACACACACACACACACACACACACACACACACACACACACACACACACACACCACTGATTAGAAGCAGTGGCTCCATAAATGGGCTCTTCAGAATGAGAAAACACACACACACACACACACACACACACACACACACCCCTGGCATGTGACTCAGGCTGGTTCCTCAACCTAAGGATCTATTTTTCTGCCTACAGAACTGGTATGAAGACATTAATCTCCATCATTAGGTGGCTGTGAATACCAGCTAGGAGATTGTATATCAAATGTTTTGCCTGCCAGGCACTCTACAGTTAGCACTCACATTTTAATGATCAGCTCTCGCTTTGTAGAAGATATTTTCCACAATGACTCTGAGTTGATATACAACTTAATGGTGGGGGAATTATTTTTTAAATTAATTAATTAGTTAATTTTTATTTTTTATTTCTTTATTTTTTTTAAATGTTTTTTGAGACAGGGTTTCTTTGTGTAGCCTTGGCTGTCCTGGAACTTGCTCTGTAGACCAGGCTAGCCTTGAATTCAGAGATTCTCCTGATTCTGCCTCCTGAGTGCTGGGATTAAAGGTGTGCCCCACCGTTACCACTCCAAGCGGAGTTCTTGATTTTGCATTGTTAAGTAGCACACTGATGAGACCACTCCTTTTCTGGTTAGGACAGACACTTGTTCAGGGAACTCTACTTTGTGAATCTATTAGTGGGTTTAAGACGGGCGAGACGGAAGGTCCTGGAAGTGGATACCCACCTTGTTTCTGTCTGAACTAGTGAGTCATAATGAGACAGGCTATGACCCTATTATGATCTAGTCAATGAGGCCAACTTCGTTCCATTGTTTCCTGTGATAGACTAAGCAACTAGAAACCCTCAAGGCTTGAGAACAAGCTCTTGGAAGGAAGAAATGACTTTCCCAAGGCCATGTTAAACTCAGTTCAGCTTTAGTAATGACCAGCTTTAATGAGTATTTCCTATATGTCAGCATTGACTTGACTACCTTTTATAATAGAGTCTTTATTATCTCACTTTTACATGAGGAAACTAATATGAGGAGAAATCTATAATTTACCCAACTCCACAAATATCATGAGCATCAGGATGCTCTCTGAACTCTATCACAACAGATGCAAGAACATCCATCAGGAAACTGGTGTCATTCCAGGATGATAGGTGCTAATACATAAATGAGCATATCAATTATGTTCATTTCCCATTCTTCTGTACTTAAAGGTAATCATTCAATTCTAGGAACTCATTAGTTCAAATGTTCAGTGTGGCCTGCCTGAGAGACCTTAGATAACTTAGAGGAACAGCCAACTGGGCTTGGGTCACTGAAATTCTATTCTTTTACCTTTCAGGAACTACAGGGATACTCTCACTCATGTACAGCATTTTGCTCATTCTCTCTCTCTCTCTCTCTCTCTCTCTCTCTCTCTCTCTCTCTCTCTCTCTACCATCTGTCTATCGTCTGCCTATAATATAGATATAGATTCTATGTCTAGATATACACATACCCTTTTTATAGTGGTAGGTAGACTTCTATATTACTTTTTGAAAAGTCTTTTAAATTACTTATCCCTCCTCATGTTCTCTCTTTGCTCTGGCCTTCCATTCCCCCATCCCAATGTAACCCTTCTTGTTCTGTTCCATTAATGCCCTTGACAGTTTTATAGCATTGTTGTCCATTTCCCCTCATTTGGAATATACCCCCACCACCCAATGGCCCCTACTAATTTATGACCTTCATGGATAGTCCAAATGAAACACATATCTGAAGATTCAAAGCTATATTCACAAATAAGAGAAAACATATAGTGATTTGAATGATATGCCCCCCATAGTCTCAGACATTTGAATACTTGGTCCTAATAGCAGCATTGGTTGGAGAGGCTTAGGGGGTGTGTTCTTGCTGAGGGAAAACATGACTGAGGGTGGGATCTGAGAGTAGAGACTCATGCATGTCTAATTCACTCTCTGCTTTGTGCTTGTGGTTTAAGATGTGAGTTCTCAGCCTGCTGCTGCCCTGGCTGCTGTGCCTGATTGCTGCCACCCTTCCCCACTGTGATGATGATCAATCAACTCTTTTGTTTTTGGAACCATGAGTCCAATAAACTTTTCCCCTTATAAGTTGCCTTAGCCATGGTGGTTTTTTTTTCAGAGCAATAAAAAAGTAAATAAAACAACATGCAAACTTTCTGTTTATGGGAGTGGGTTACCCCACTCAGAATAATTCAGCTCCTGTGAATTTCATAATTTTATTTTTTTAATACAAGAAACTTATGTAAATATATCAAGTTTCATTATCCATTTATTAGTTGATGGCTATCTAAGCTGTTTTCATTTCCTGGCTATTGTGAACAGAGCAGCAATGAAGATGGATGAGTGGGTGTCTCTGGAGTAGGACATGGAGTCCTTTGGGTATAAAGAGTGGGGCAGCTCGATCCCATAGTAAATTTAACTTTTTGAGGAACTTCCACAGTGACTTCCATATTGACTTCCACAGTGACTTCCATATTGACTTCCACAGTGACTTCCATATTGACTTCCACAGTGACTTCCATAGTGACTTCCACAATGACTTCCACAGTGACTGTACCAATTTGTCCTCCCCCATTGTATGCAAGTGTTCTCTTTCCCCAAATCTATACCAGCATGTATTGTCTTTAAAAAAAAATGTTGGTCATTCTGACTGTAGTAAGATGAAATCACAAAGCAATTTTCATTTCCCTGGTGGCTAAGGATGTTGAATATTAAAACGTATTTTTCAGTAATTTATATCTCACCTTGGGGCTGGAGAGATGGCTCAGTCAGTGGTTAAGAGTACTGGCTGCTCTTCCAGAGGATCTGGGTTCAATTCCCAGATCCCATATGGCGGCTCATACCTGTCTGTCACTCCGGTTCCAGGGGCTCTGATGCCAATACACATAAAATAAAATAAATTGAAAAATTTATGTCTCATTTTTTGAGAACTCTGTTTAGTTTCATGCTCCATTTTTAAACTGGCTGTTTGCTTTCTTGAAAGGCGTGTCTATAGAATCTCCCAACTTGGTATATTGTCAATTTCATATTATCATAATGAAGGATTTGAGGCAATTAAATTGTGAGTAGAATAGATTAGATTCTACTCACAATTTAGTAGAAAAGATTTATTTTGGCTTAAAAGGTTCTAGAGGTTCTAATCCAAGGGCAGGTGGAACAATTTTCTTTGAGCCTCTGGCAAGTGATGCACACCTCAGTGGGACATGTGGTAGAACAAACTGTTCCCATCCAAACCCAGGCAGTAAAACAGAAAGAGAACTACAGGGATCAGGGTCTGAGAACTCCTTTTGGGGTCCCCACATCCGTTTCTGAGGGGCTTCCACTGAGTGCTACTTTCTAACATCTTCCAGTAGTGCCATGCTGGGGACCAAGCCCTTAACACACAGACCTTTTTTTGGGGGGGGGGCAGGGGAAGACATTCTTCTAAATTGCAGCAGCTGGCCACACTAATGACCACAGTGAAATTGGCCATCAATGCTTAGAGACTTGTGACAAAGGGTTTCTGTTGTGTGACTCACTTGGAAAATACAGAGCAAGCTTTTTTGTAATAGGCGGTGTCTGGAGACAGGAAGGCTAGGAAGGGGGTCTGAGGTCCTGTCCTCTGCCATCGTGGTGAGTAGAAGATTCTGCAATCACGTTTTCTTGAGTATCAGCGGTGATTGTGCAACAACAAGATAAAACAAAAACAAAAACAGAAAACAAGGCATGCTATAGTGTGTTTGTGTAATTCTAAGGTTAACAGGTCTCTTCAGAGCCTTTATTTGGCAATATTGTTGGTGAGTTACCATGAATTAAAGTAGTGAACATGACCCTAGAATCATTTTTTAATAGTTGTATTATGGGCCTGCTTTCCTACAGAAGTCATTTTTTTTTGAAATCCTGGAGAAAATGGTTTAACATGTAGGCTTGGGGTTAAATCAAGGCTCCACTGCTTGCTGGCTGTGTGACCTGGGGAAGGTTATCTGAAAACTTATTCTAGGCTACCTCACTTTCTCTGTTAGCAAAATTAGTAAAATAATGATATCTATCTCCTAACATTTTGTGTATGATTTGGATAGCATTCTATCCACGCTATAGTTCAAAAATGATACTTTAAGTTCTGAATGGTTGTCTTAATTTCTTCATCCTTATATAACTTGATTAAATTTTATTTATATTGTTACCTGTTGACCTAGGATAAAGAAAGGAAATCCCTAAAATAAAACAAATAGGATTTAGGTTGTTGGCTATCAATCCCCACAGACTACCAGAGACACCGATTGAGGAAGCACTGTTGTTTCTTGGAACACCATCCAGTTTTGGTCACAAATAAAAAGCTAGAGTGGGAAAATAACCTAGAGCATATTCGAGCTCTAAATGAGCAGTTGTAGGTCAAATTTTGCTGAAGGTTAAGTAGTGAACAATAGGAAGAGAAAGGCATAGATCTTGAAGGAGGTCTGGGAGAAACACTGTCAAGTGTTCATAAGTGAACTGGTGGGCTTAAAGTCTTAACTTTAAGAAAAGGCTATTTCCAGATTGAGTAGCTGAGCTACTTCGCATAACACTAGCAGAATTTAGTACAGGGATACAAAGGACATTCCTAGTTCTATGCACCACTGTGATGCAGTGCAAAAAGTAGAAACTTCTGAGATGTGTGTAGACATTCAAGCAAACAGACTCATCAGGCTGTGAAGAAACTGACAACAGACATGGTTTCAAGTCATCCTGAGAGAAACATCCTTTAAAAAAATGGAGCATACATTCACCTTCCCAATTTTACATCTCCTCAGAAAATCCTAGTGCTGTTCAGTAACTACAGCAAGTGGTAGAGAACTTCAGTCTTGGGTTGCAGTTTTAAGGCTTATATAAAACGTACTTTCTGACACAAGCAGAACTCAATTAAACATCTTACAAAGCTCCCCTGAGGGTGTCATTTAATAGGCATCACCCTGACACTAATATTTATAGATGATCCTAGAATGTTAGTGGCTCCCCTGTAAGGCCAAGAAGAAAGGAGAAAGTGAACATTGTCTTTTTATTTCCTTTTATTACTGTTAAGCCCTCTAGGGCTAGGAAATTATACTGACCAATACCAAAGATGGAGGAAGACCAAAGTGTGTAAAGAATTTCTACATTTTATTAGTGCTTTTAGAATTTAAACAATCTTCCCAAACTTGACAATGTCAGCTAGATAAATGAAGCCAAGGCTGGAGATTCTGGATTTGAAAAAGGGAGAGAAAAGAAGTTGCTATCAGAAACATCTTCATCAAGACCATTTCCCCAAGCACTAGCCGACAGCTAATGCTGTTGCTCTTAGGACAATAAAACATGTGAAGATATTATGTTGCTACTACAGGGAATATTAGAGAGTGTGGTCATCTCAAGAACAGAAGGAATTCTAGCATCCATCTGCCTTTGAGCTGTAGTTGTTCCGTGACAGGAAGCCATTGTCAACCTTTTGGGTGAGACAGACAAGAGAAAAACCAAGAGGCATAATAGCTTTGAGTCCTATGTCTCCATTTTCCCCCACTATCCTAACTTGTTTTTAAAGGTGGTCAAATTTATTGAGAATGTTTAATTAATGCACCAAAATGTATTTAATATCTACTCAATGTAAACACTTGCGTGTACATGCACACACAGAATATTTAGATGAATATATATTTCAGAGGGTTAGCAGGGCTAGGAAAAAACACACATGACAGAAGAGTGAATAGATCCATCGGAAGATCCATTTTAGATAAATTCATTTTTAAATATTTATTTATTCTATTTTATGTGTATGATTGTTTTACTTGCATGCATGTATATGCACCATGTGTATGCGTGATGCCTACAGAGTCCAGAAAAGAGTGTCAGATCCCCTGAAACTGGGGTTATAGATGGTTATAAACGGCCATATGGGTGTTGGGAATAAAACACATGTCCTCTGGAAGAGCAGCCAGTGTTTTTAACCACTGAGCCATCTCTCCAGCCCCAGGAAGTATCATGTTAGTCAGGGTAAATGAGAGCAAGGTGAGGTAGATGGAATCTCTAGCTCTACTTACTTGGGAAGCCTGAAGTAGGAGCACCATTTGGGCCTATGAATTAGATTCTAATCTGGGAAAAGTAGTGACACCCATCTCAATAACAAACAAATCATTGCAGGAAGAGGCGTCTGTGACAATGTCATATTTGAGATATGACTAGAAGGAAGGGACTGACCCTGCATGTATGTGGGTGGAGAGTCTAACAAAAAGAGCAGCAAGCTATGGCCCTGTAGCCATCCTCAGTATTTTGTTTGTATTTTTGAGATTAAAATGTAATTATGTCCTTTTTTCTCTTCCCTTTCCTCCCTCTAAACTCTCCCATATATATACCTCTCCTCGCTCTCAAATTAATGATCTCATTTTCATTAATTGTTGTGACATGCAAATATATGTATATACGTACATACAAAACATGCAAATATATGTATATACGTACATACAAACACACATATACATATATGTACACACATAGGTGCATATATCACTAAATATAACCAGCTCAGCCTGTATAACGTTACTCATATGCATGTTTTCAGGGCTGACCATGTGGTGCTAGATAACCAATCTGTGTGTTCTTCCCTAGGAAGGAGCATTTCCCAGGCTTTCAGAATTCCTTGGCTGTCTGCAACTCTTTGTGTAGAGTCGAGTCCTCATTGGACTTTCCCTGTCTACTTTGGCATGTCTGTTGCTGTCCTTGTTCAGCTCTTGCTTTGGCAGTCATGCTGGTGAGACTTCATGGGTATAGATCAGACATTGCCAGGAGACACAGTCTCACAGGAAACTCCCTGATCCTTTGGGTCTTAGAGTCTTTCTCCCCACCCCCCACCCCCACTATTCCTTAAGTGCAGGAGTATCTGTATCCACTAGGGTGGGACTCCACAACTCTGCATTTTGATTAGTTGTGGTTTTTCTACAATGGTCTCTGTTGAAAAGAGAGGTTCCCTTGATGAAGAGTGAGGGCCACACTTACCTGTGGATATAAGGGCAAATATTTAGAATGCAGTTAAGGATTATGCTACAGCCTTCATGAGGATTACCTCTCATGGTACCAGAAGGTAGCATGCAAGCTTCCAAATGAAGGAAAGAAGCATTAGTCCTACTCAGCTGTGATACTTATGGACCACACAACAACCAGCATGCATGATAACCCAAGGGTGCAGGAGTGGTACACACACTTTGGTGGTAATCAGTGGCTCTTTGATTGGACTTCAGACCTGCTGCCCATGGGAAAACCATGACTGGTGTCAGAAATCTAGCCAGACACCCAGGGTTAGTGAAGCCCTGGAACTTGGAGAAGAACCTACAAGCACCTCCTCTATGTTTTACTGAAGTGGTAATGGGAAGACAGAAACTAGTTATCTGCGGGCAACAGGGTAGGGATATGCAGAGATTGGTGTTGGAGGCATCAAAGAAGATTCTGGCATAAATCTGGGTGAAATGAAAAAGAAAACAAGAGGAAAAAAAATTGAATTTACATGGTTTACTAACTGGAGCATTTGAGATTATTGCACACACTGTCAAATTTGTGTCTTCTCCCCTAATTGCAGAAGATCTTTATGGTGGCCTCAAGTTAGGCCTTCAGGCTAAAATTTGCTTTATGGTCTCTGATCCTTTCAAAGCTCCCCCACCCCCCATCCCCCGTCACTGGCCACAGTCTCCCCCACACCATTTAGTTAATGGAAACTTGGTAAAGGACTTTATCTCTCTACATGAACTGCCTCTGTGACACAGCTGAGCTGCCATGGGGACTGGATGGCAGCAAAGGTCCTGGCACTAAAGCCATGAACTGGGAGGCATGAGCTATCAACAATGCTCCTCCCTGCCCCATGCCACGGTTTACTAAAAATGGAGGGAGAAGAGTTCCTGCTGGTGGAAATGGATCTATAAGGCCTTTGGTGTTGTCCAAGGGGACACGTTCAGGGGACACTTTGAAAATAATATCTATTTTTTAAGATTTTAGAAAATTGTGTGTGTATGTGTTACATGCATGTAAATAGCTGTGTCCATGCCCTTGTACATGACAGTTAGGTGACTTCCTCTATCATCTCCTCCCCATTGCTTTAAAGCAGGGTATTCTCACTGAATTTGAAGCTTGCAGTTTTGGCTAGGCTAACTGGCCAGTGAATGCTCAGTGTCAGTCACGACAGCTGCATTTGGGGATTCAAAATTCAGGTATTCACGCTTGTTCAGCAAGTGTTTGCCATTGATCCGTGTCCCCATCCCCAGAGTATGATTTATGAGGTCATAATCTTCTCTTAATAATTCAGTGTGGATAGACTCTTGATCATCTGCTGCCCAAGGCTATAAGCCAATCTATTTCTCTCTCTGTTTCCCTCTCTCTCACTTCTTTCTTTCTTTCTCTCTCATCCCTTTCTCCCTCCCTCCTGCCTCCCTTCCATTTCAGAGTTTAACGGGATCCAAGAGAACTCTATTCTTATTTTACATTCCAGAATATGAAGCCCAAAGAAGTTATGTTGGGTTAGAAATCAAGTTTTCTGATTTTTTTTTCCATTACAGCATTCTTTCCTTCATGTTCCCCCCCCTATTGCTTCCTATTCATCCCATTGTTTCTGAAGCAACAGTGAGGTAAAGTTGTACCAGTAAACCAGAGCCTCTCGAGAGGACAGATTTGCTGCTCCCAGACTTTTGAGTGAGAATTTAGCCCAAAGCTGATTCTGGATGAGGATGATGCTTAGTATTTAAAACAAGTTGTTGTTGGGCAGAGAGGAAAATTGCGTTCTGTGAGGCTGTATTCACTTTATAGTTTATGTTTTAACAGTGTAATGGATTTCCAGCTTGTTTAGATTAAGAACACCCTGCCTGGAGTTCTTTAACAGTAGTCCAGAGTCCAGAGACTCAAGGGGCATTTTAACCATGACCACCAAGTTATTTTTGAATGATCTTATCTAGAATTCATCATCCCCACATTTGAATTGTGATATCAGGTAACAAAGCTTCTTTTCATGTGAGCAATTGTTTATCTATAGAACAAAGGACACATCTTAGGTCAATAGAAACCTCTTTGCTCAAAAACAAAAGAAAATTACCTTGACTCATCAGTTTTATGGATAAATATATCGTTGAGCCTTTCAATATAGTTGACTCATGCAAAGCAAATATGCACTTCAAAATCCATTTGAGAAACCCACGAATTCTAAAGTGGGCGAGGGTCACCAATCTATTTGTAATGTATATTTACTACATTATGGCACAAACTTCAGTGGCTGCTTGCTTAAATGTTCCTCTCCTTCTAAAGGGCACTCTTTTAAAATTAAAAGATATTTTGATGCCTAAGACGGAAGTAAGCTGAGAGGAGGAAGTTGGACAGTGTAACAGTGGTTAATGAGTGGTTAGTGAGGAATGCTTTAATCACAACACACTATTTTACCACGTTAGTATTTACTGTAACTATAAAGTGGCAATACAGTAATTCGTATGCATTGCTTTCAATAGAAAATAATACTTATTAATATAAGTCACAATGACTGAGAATCAAAAAGCATGTCCATTAAACTCTGCCTCTGCATGATTTGCAGAGATCTCATACAGCGGTGATGGTCATCTCCTCACTTTTCACTTTGTGTTGATCTACGGCCATCCTGTATTTGAGCATTTTTAAAAATACTTTCCCCCTCCAATTTTAATCATCTTGATGAAAGACAAGTGGAGAAAACAGACAAAACAATCCCCTTACTATGTGCTGCACTGTAGTAGGCACCAGGAAATCAACTGTTCTCATGCAGAGTTTATAAGAATTAAGAAGAGTAGATGATAAGTCAGTGAACACACTAGCTAGATGAGCTGGATTCCCACCTTTAGTCTTAGAACTGAAGAGGCTGAGGCAAGAGCATTACGAATTTGAGGCCATATAGGATTACATAGGAAGTCTGAGGCCAGCTTGGGGTATATAGAGAAATCCTGTCTAAAATAAAATTTAAAAAAGACTGACACAGGAATTGCTTTATAGAGCGGAGGATTTACATTGGTTGTGAGGATACTGAACTATGACTTCGAGCTGTGTGCTATTCTAGAAACAGAGCACTCAGGCAGAGATAAGATCCAAAGTTAGATTGGAGCTGGGGTTGGAAAGTAAAGAGAAACAGCAGGAACAGAGGCATCTGAGACACAGAGGTCGGAGTTGGAGAAGTCTGAGGAACCGTGACAAGGGAGTATACTTTATTCTAAATACAGCAAGAAGGCATTGGAAGTTTATAAGCAAAACAATAATGTGATTTGAGTTTTTTTTTCCCTCAAGATTATCCTGGTTGCCTTATAGAATAGAAGTAAAGAAATTGTTAGGAGGCTGCTTTGGCCATCCAGGTAAGGAATGAGGATCTTTGGACCTATGCAGTGAAGATTCAGAAAAGACAAGTTTGAAATGCATTTTGAATGTAAAAGTAAGAGGACTCGGCAGATTAAGCTGCTTGTGGCAGGGAAAGGAAAGGACTGAGTGTGAGTTCTTGGCTTTTGACTGAGAAGATAATGGTATTTTTTGTATTGAGGATGTCTTGGGGGGTTGTATACTCTGTAGAGGGGACATCAAGAGCTTCCTTTGGACCTAAAGTTCCTGGGTAACGATACTTTCCACTAAGAAATTCTAGCACACATTTAGCTTTTCTGTTTGTGTGACTGGCAAGGTGGTTGCATGTGCAGATGAGGAGACATAAGTGAGTTGGGGAGGGGGCACAGAAGCAGGGACAAGGGCGTTCTGGGCTTTATGATTGATGTTTATTGTTAAACCAGCCTTAGCTCTTCCATGTGCCCTGAGAAGTTTCTCTCATGTATTCTCTGGAAGATATTTCTGAGGACTGAAATGAGGCACTTTCTAGGTAAAGGAAAACAATGACTGGAAAGAGTGAGACAAGTATTGATTACTTAATCTTTTGAAATCCTCACTTGACTTTAATATTGTCATATTTGAATTATTCATCACTTTAGCTGTCACCCTAAGCCTTCCTGGTTTGTGACCTTATATGTTCTCTGAAATCTAGGAACTAAGGTAAGAAAGTATTTCCTCTAATAACCTACTTCTTACCTCTTTAATGTTTATCTTTCCATAAATATAATTCAAATGATTCATTTAAAGCAGTGCTTCTCAACTTTGCTAGTGCTCCGACCCTTTAACACAGTTCCTCACGTTGTGGTGACCCCCAACCATAAAATTATTTTTGTTGCTACTTCATAACTGTAGTTTGGCTATTGTTATGAATTGTAATGTAAATATCTGATATGCAGGATATCTGATATGTGATTACTGGTCTACCCCCGTAGAGGTCTCAACCCATAGGTTGAGAAGCTCTCATTTAAAAGCTTAGCACTGAAGACAGGTCTTATCATTGATTCATTGTTGTCATATGCTTAATTGCTAGCTGAACTTCAATTCTCAGAATGATATTAAAGTTACTAGATAATATTTATGTTAGTATTTTATTAATATAATATTTTTATTAATTCTTTGATAATTTCATATACAAACACAATGCATTTGATTACATTCACCCTCTTACTTGTTCTCCTAACTCCTTTTAGATCAACCTCTAATCCTCCTGCAACTTCATATTTTACACACACACACACACACACACACACACACACACACACACACACACCGCTGAGCAAAATGTGTGTTGTCCTTATACTCACGAGTGTGAGAGAATACACCATAGCATGGTAGACCTACTATATATACATCACACACTTATCAAAAAACAACTCTCCATCCACAACAGACATCAACTCTCAATAAACTGAGGAGCTCACGAGTGTCCTCTTCACTAGGCTGAAATGGTGACTGACTTGATCTTGCTCAGTGGAATGTATTCATGGAAAAGTTTCCACGATAGTACAGGGAGGTCCAACATAGCCTTCATCTGATGATACTTATTATTTTAAAGCTCCTAGTAGGACATAGCCCCAGCTACTTTTTGCAGCATTTGCAGGGATTAAGCCCAGTGTAGCAATGAATAAAGAATAAGAATAAAGCTCTGCAAAAATCCTAAGAATGCTAGTTTCATGTCAATTCTTTCATGCATATGTGCCTTGGTTTTTTTTCTTTTTCTTTTTTTTTTTTTTTGCTTTTAACAATTTGAAGTGTTAGAATAAGTCATCAGTTCAACCTCTTGAGCAGAAGTTGTTAGATATTTTCACGCTCAACTTTCTTAAGTAAGGAATGGCCAGCAAAGCAGCCCCTAGGCAACGAACTATGCTGCTTCCAAGACAACCCTTATGTTTTAAACTCCTCACCATCATTCTGAGGAACACTTTAGCTTCAAGGACTGCTACAACTGATTCTGTGACTTCTGTTTTAGAAGGCCTTGCTCCATTTATGTCTCCTTCAGATAACATGGACTTCCTTGATAGACATCACTCTTAGACAAGGTTACTCCAGCTCACCTTGCAGCTGTTCTCACTTAGGTCAGAGTGGAATTGGAGATGATAGGCTTCCCTCAGTGGCTCAACAGAAAATTTGTGATTTATGCAATGGGAGGTCTGTGACCAGTCCTTCTGCAAGGCCTGGGATTGGTGGATTTGGAAACTGTGCTGTGATTGATACAAATTACAATGCCACATTTGTGTACCATACTCATGCTGTGTACCTTTCCGGGCTGTATAATAAAGTTGGCTAGGAGATGGTCTCATGTGCTGCTTTCCCTTGGTATTGTAACATTAGGTACAGTAGAGAGTTCTGAATGGTCTCTTGTCTGCTTGTGACATTCATCCTGGGGAGAATGGGAAGAGCTGGTTAACATGAAGAGCCTCCAGCGCTGGCGATAGTAGCCCTTGTGGTAGCCGCAGTAACAGAAGCCGAAAAAGGATGAGGAGGTGGCTGAAGAGTTCCAGATAATGACCAGGGGCAGACACAGTAGGAGTGAAGAGGCACAGGAGACAATGGAAGGCAGTGGAAATATGTGCAAAGTAAAGGCCATAAAGAACTGAAGATGAGGGACAGCACTAGATAGTTCTCTATGGGCTAAAGACGCTTGTGCAGAAAGCCCACCTCTCGCCGCCATAAGGAACGTGGGTCCTGACACCCAAGGCGTGGGAAGTAATACTAACTGTATTACTGTTACTATTGCTAGCTACTGGGAAGAGAAGAGGATTATAATGGCTTGGGAGATGTGGGATACTACCAACCAAAGCCTAGAGCAATCAGATTCTAACCTGAGCACCTTGTTCACCTTTGTTCTCTTGGACCAGGAGTCAGGCACGTACCCAAGTAATTTAATGCAGAACATCATGTAGCAGGACTCTACATCTACAACATCATGACTCATGCTACCATACCGGCACAGATATTGCTGACAACGTCTGTGGGAAGCACTCATATGTCTGAATACAGACAACACAATCTACTTGATGGTAAGCAAATACAATTTCAGGTTCACAGGAGGTTAAATGCAAAGACACCTCTGAAGTCATCTTCCACAAAATTTTGTTTGAAATCATTTCAAAATGACTGTCATGTACATCTAGGTTTCAGGCTCTCACCCAATATAACTTTTTTTTTCAATAAACAGATCTATCTCCACTCACGGTCTGGCTTTGTTTGTGACTTCTTTTCAGTGGACACTGTCATATTTACATGTTAAAATCTGAAGTGCTGCTCTTTTGCAGCTCTCCCTATGCAATGCTTGATGGTTTTGAAATCTGTGGTATTTAGTTATTCTATGGGAAATGAAGACAATTCCATCCCTCGAGTGTTTTGTGTAGATTTGATACAGAAATACAAGACACCTTGTGGGGTGACTTAATTGAACAACCAAATGCAGTCATACAACTGTGCCCTTTGAAAAGTTGTACTGAGTTGTCACGCTCTGTTTTCACAGTGATCAAAGCTTCAGCGGTAGACTTCTTGAAGACAGAAAGATTGGAAGTGATTTCAGCGAATCCACTTTGGACTAAAATTTTGCTGATGTGCTTTTAGAGAATCCAGTGAGAAACATATTTCTTCAGAGGAAAAATTCAACATCAGGAAGGGTAGTTTAATAGGTTTTTCTATCAATGCTTTGAGAATTTGAGCACCATTGTTGTAGTCTACTGTAGATAGACATGTGAATGAGAGTCATTTGAGATCCCTGTAACACCCTGCTCCTGACACTAGCATTAGCATCTTGGTGAGTTTCGACCCCCTCATATTTGATGGAGGAGTTGGATTGTATCTGTTCTCTACAATCACACAATCCCAGCACCTCCTTAATGTTGCAGATATTTTGTATCATTCCTTAATATCTGGGAATGAAATACAGAGGCAATATAATCTGTGTGTAAGCTTGATTTTGTATAAATTAATATAATACCTTAACTGATCTATAGGGTCTTGCATACCATGTTCCATGCAAGATGAATTCCAACTAAATAGTATACATTTTGTTATATGGACTTCAGAATAGATATACTAGGAAATATAGAGAAGCAGAAAGACACTTTTAAATGTTTGTAAAAAAGACTTAGTTTGTGAGAAAGCAAGCATTTCAGCTGCCACGTCACACAAGAAGTTCAAAACAACAGACAAGAAGTCTGAGTGTGGATACTGTAAGTCAGTAGTTGGGGTGAATAATAACAGGTCAGGCTGGTTTATGGGTAACAAAAGGAGGGAAGCAAACACAAGAAGGAAGTATGATATTTCTTTGACATCTTTATTAACTGTGTCTTTGTAAAATGTTTATCTTAATCTTGAAGGCTTTATGACTTCATTTGGGAAAAATGACGGCAGAGTGAGTGCATTGTCATGGGGAGACATGCGGAATAGAGAGTGTACATCCGAGGGGGATGTTTTTTTAAAGTAGTGTGGCCAGGAGACATCTCCTCCATTCACATCCTGGGAACCAAGTTGCACTGAATTACCTGGAGAGGAGCTTTGACAGAAAGTTTAGTGTAAAGAAAGGAACAAGGGAAAGATAGAGTTGACAGACCATGGGGACCAAGCTAGGCTGGAGTAAAGCAAGGACATGAAGAAACAATTGGAAGTGAGAAGATGAAGGAGGAGAGACTTACAGGACATTTAGGTCTCCTTATGCAGATAACTCCAGCGGTGTTTGTGAAGATGAAATTCAAGAGGGTTCATGCTAATGACAACCACCCAATAATCCAATGACTTTTCTTTCTATGTTCTGGTTTCTTCTATGTGGCCAACTCAGGATTGCCTGTAGTCACTGACAGGAAAATAATTCAGAAAATTTTCTTCCAATGTCTAAAATACTAAAAGATGGTAAATTTCCAGTTTCTGTGAACTTTGTTACACTTTTGCGTTCTGTCTGTTGCCTTATCTTTGGGTCCATGGTTTTGCCCTCTCAGAATCCTGCAAGAATTTTTTTTTTGGCTTTTGTTGTTCTGTTTGCAAAAACATATGACAGCCATAATTTTATAAGTTCTCAGGATCTTTGTCCCATATCAGATGAAGTATGTAAACAAAGTAGCATAAAGTTCTTGAAATGAAATTAATTATATTATTATAAACTTGGAAATGTATGGCATTTAACTTAGTCTTGTATTCAGTCAGCTTGTTTCTCTTTCACTTAGCCTCCCTTTAAGAGAACTTCTTTTTTTTTAATTTCATTTAAAACCTTTTCGACTTTATTCATTTATTTTGTATGCATGTGTATGTGCACATAAGCAGGCATCCTGGCACACATGTGGAGATCAGAGGACAACTTGCAGGAGCTGACTCTCCCCTTCTACCATGTAGGCCCTGGGGGGGTTGAACTCAAGGTTCTCAGACTTGACATTCAGCAGCACCTTTTCTGCTAACCATTTTACCAGTACTAGTCTTATTATTATTATTATTATTTTTAAAATTAATTAATTCTGTTCAGGAAAGGGCAGTCCTCCTATGAATATCAACAAAACATGGCATATCAAGCTGCAGTAAAACTAAGCACCCTCCTTATATTAAGGCTGGGCAAAGCAACCCAGTATGAAGAGTAGGGTCCCAAAAGCCTGTAAAAGAGTTGGCGACAGCCCCTGTTCCCACTGTTAGGAGTCCCACAAGAGGACCAAGCTACACAACTGTAGCACACGTGCTGAGGGCCTAGGTCAGTCCCTGCAGGCTCCCTGGTTGTCTGTTCAGTCTCTGTGAGCCCCAATGAGCCCAGGTTAGTTGATTCTGTGAGTTGAGCCAGGTTAGTTTTCTTGTGCTGTCCTTGATGCCTCTGGCTCCTACAACCCTTCCTCCCCCTCTTCTGCATGATTTCCTGGGCTCTCCCTAATGTTTGGCTGTGGGTCTCTGCATCTGCTTATATCAGTTGCTGGATGAAGCCTCTCTGAGGACAGTTGGGCTGGGCACCAATCTATGAGTACAGCAGAATATCATTAGACATCATTTAATTGACTTTTTTTTTCTCTAGCCCTCTTTTTAAATGAACTTATTCTTTAAAAATCCATCAATGTATATAGTACACTCTGGTCACATTCATTCCCCCTTCTTATCCCATTTCTACATCCATCAACCCAGTCCCACCAACTCTCCATTCCACATTCATATCTTTTTGTTTTTGCTTTGCATAGGCAAATTATTATTTACCTGTGTTATCAAGGACTATACACACCTCTGTTGGAGACAAAAATTTCACTTACATCAATCTTAACTTAAATGAATGAATAGTTCGTGAAGGTTTGAAGAACTTTTTGGATGGCAGAAATACCTATTCACACATGGATAGGATGCCAGAGATTCACACATCTGGGCTGCAACATTCTCCTCACACATTTCTTACGAATGTTTCTCACCATCTTAGATTTTTCTTTTCATATATATATATATTCTTATTTATTTATTCTTATTATTTATTCTTCTCTCATACATTACATGCCAATCACAGTTTCCCCTCCTTCGACTCTTCTAAGTGCCTCCTCTGTTCCTCACCTCTCCACCAGATTCACTGCCCCTCAATTTCAAGAAATTATAAAACACATTAGCTTTGGTGGCACTCACCTTTAATCCTAGCACTCAGGAGGCAGACACAGGCAGATCTCTGTGAGTTCCAGGACAGTCTGGTCCACAAATCGAGTTCCAGGACAGCCAAGGCTATTGCACAGAGAAACCCTGTATCAAAAAACCAAACACAACAACAATCAACAAAACAAAAACAAAACACCCAAACCAACCACACACACACACACACACACACACACACACACACACACACACACACACAGAGAGAGAGAGAGAGAGAGAGAGAGAGAGAGAGAGAGAAACACCCTAGAACACAATCAGATAACAAGCATATTTTATGAGCTAAATTGTAGTAATCTATTCTGTCATGTTTCCATCACATTTAAGATTAGGGCCCACAGCAAAATGAAGTTTGAATTCTGGCTTCTCATTAAAGAAAACAACAAAAATTCAGAGCACCACTGACCATGGGACAGGTGCCTAGCTCTACCTGGTACATCTGCAACGCAATCCCTACACCTGAGGCTCAGACAACATCACGGAAGAGGGGGCAGAAAGACTGTAAGAGCCAGAGCACAAGGACATCTACTGCAAGATTGTATTGCTTATGTTTGACAGAGAGGCTGCACTTACGAACTCACAACAATATAGCTGCCTGACCGCGACCTGAATAATGACAACAGCAGCTGAAGTGGCAGCGTGAATGGGGGAACTCTCACCGGGCTCCATTCCTAGATGAAGAGCTACAGGCAACCAATAGTGACTGCTGTGAGGGGGAGACTCAGTCTTCCACAGGATCAACTCTCCCTAATTGGTTATCCAATACCAACTAGTCAAGCTGTGAAAACCTATGCACAGGAGCAATACTAAGTAGACTCAGTTTGTTGTATTTATTTGCTTATACATAAGTATGTAATGATAAGAATTAAAGAAAAAGAGACCATGAATTTGAGACTGAGGTGGTGGACACAGAAGGGCTGGAATGAGGGGGGAATGATGTAGATACAGTAATATATGAATTACAAAAAAATATGGGTCCTCACTGGTCTTTAACAAAACAAACCATCTGTATTTCTCTTTCAAACATGTATTTTGACTAAAGGTCTCTGTGCCCTCTGGCCTTGTGTTGTACTAAAATCTAGTCTATGGGAAATTTTTTTGTTCTTTTACAAGAATATTAAATTTGATTCTTATTTCTGTCTCCACTAGACTAGTTTTAGCTACCACCCCCCTTCTCAAGATACTTAATTCTAAGGTCCGAGGAAACTTATGCAAAAGTAATATTTGGAGAATGTCCCTCTGATCTAGTATCACTGAAGTAGGCCCATTCTGTCCACTGACAAGCAGAGCTGCATGGTGGGAGAACAGGAAATCCCAAGCTTGGACATAGACTCCTAAACTGCATGAATGGAGTTCAGCTTGGAAACTGCAGATCCTGGGTCCAACTTTCCTCTATATGAAAGACAAACACCTCCCCAGAGTCCCCTCATTTCTCTGACAAAAGGGTTGGGGATCTCCCTTCCTGAGTGAAGTCAGACCTTTACAGCTCCCCAGTCTTGGATATTTCACCTTCTCTCCCACTCTCAGATCTCTTTCCAAGGACACTCTCTATTTTCTTTCCCCTCCACGCTACAATTACTGTGACAGTGTCCTCTTCAAGGACTTAAGGCCTTCACTGAAATGAAAAGGAAAGACAAGAAAAAGAAAGAAAATACTAGTCCTTTGACATCTCCTGCCTTAGAACCAAGGAATTAGGAGCTTTCCTGTGGGAAGCACCCGGTGTGAAACACTGGCTCTATAAGGCATTGACCTTTGACCCTGCCCTGACATTGGAAGGGCCATCACATGAGGACTTGTGCCTTTGCCCCCACTATTCTGTGGTTCACCAGACCTGCGCTGAGGGAGAGCAGAAAGTACAGTGTATCCTGAATTTCCCATGTTTAGCCCTTTAGGCTGTTCACCTCAGTGTGTACTAACTCATCTAGGCAGAGCTTGTCCTGGTCATACACAGCCATGCTCAGGTGTCCTCACACTTGCCCTTGGCAGGATGATAGCAAACCCTACAGATCTGTTCTTGCAGGACGGCAGGCAGGTTGACCTACTTCCCTCATGCCCCACTAACCCAAAATCCCACAGGTCCTGAGTGCTGTCATATGATCACCATGAATAGCAGTCACTCAGGAGGGAGATTAAGTTCCACAGCAGGAAAGCATTTCCGCTTCACTGAGCTGAGCCCTGACCTCAATGCAGAGGTACTTTCAAGGCAAACAAAGGTGGTTCTGGGAAAGAAAAGCCTGCTAATAAGCAGCATCCTCTGGTATAAGCCTTGAAACAGGAGCAAACGTTCTCCATGACCTTGTAAACAGCCTTGGTGACAGTCCTGTCAACTCTTTCTCTGTCTGCAGTCTTCCCACAGCCCTAGAATCCAACTTTGGTCTTCATTTTTTTTTTTTTTTTTAATCTTTCTTCTTTTTGAACTTCTTTCCGTTCAAAAGAACTTACTGGAAATAGGAAAGAAATTTGTGTGTGCCATTTTTACTTGATAAATTTCTTTCTGCTGAGCCTACTCTTTTTGACTGTTATTTGACATGATGAAGTCATATTGAATGATAAAAGCCTGGTCTTCAGGGCCTAGGGCAGGGAAGAGGCCAAGGGTAGCCTTACCCTCCAAACAGCACACGTGGACTGGGGAGGTGGCAGCAGGTGACAGCCCTCCTCCCTTACAATCTCTCTTAGTGATTTATATCTAAAATGGCCCTGTCATTTGGCCTCGTTTGATGAGTAAAGCCTTTCCATACAGTCATTCATCAAAAACGCCTTCTGGGGCCACCACAGGCCGACAGCCCCACATACCCAATGTTGCAAAAGCCCGGGTTTGAATTTCTTGTTGGTTAACATAAAAAAAAAATTAAAAGCAAAGCAAATCCAGTTGTGTTTATCTTATCAAAAGCAGTCCCAACATTTCTGGGTGTATAGTGCCTGGAAAGGGATCAAGCAATTATTTTAAAATGATTAAAAACTTGTTTTTCCGGACTTGAGTAAAAAACACATTTTTGTCTTCATTATACACAATTGTTAAACTAGAGGATACTCACTCTAGAGAGTTGACTACATTGCTGTTGGTTGTTCTTTCCTCTTGGAAGAAAAACCCTCCGAAGGTCTGAGACTAGACTGTGTTGTGTTGTGTTCATATGTCCTTTCCTTCTCATCTTTATTCCTTCTCTCCTCTTCTTTCACTTCTCACCCTGGTTCTCTTCTCCCTTTCCTTCCTTTCCATTGTCCCCTTCCCTCCACTTCCTCTTCTTTTTCCTTCCCTGCTCCTCCTCCCTCGCTTCCACTTTCCTTCTTCCTTCCCTCCGTCCTTCCTTTGTTCTCTCCTCTTCCTCCTTCTTTTCTTCCTCCTTTTTCAGTTTATCCATTTCCTACATCTTATAGGAAAAACTGAGTTTCTCTGTGAGATAGAAATGGTGGGGAGTGAGAGCCTTTGTTCAGAAGATATGCAGTCGTGAGCTGAGGGCTTTGGGTGAAGGAGATAATTGCTAGCTTTATGGTTTTAAGCAGAATTTTCCAGAACTGGATTTAGCCATCAGTGAACATCTTTGGCTCTTCCTTCTAATCAACTGACATGTTATTTGGATTCTGAGTTTTTAAACTTACTCTCCTGAACTCATATTGTGTTCATATGATGAGACAATGTGCTAGACCTGGACAATGGGGATACAAAAGGGAGCCCATGATCCCTCCTGCAGAGATTATTTTATAGTATAGAAAATAAAATAAAAACATAATAAGTACTTTAAGTTAACTTCTGATAAAAAGTCACAAGGAAATAAAAGCACATGTATAGTACATAGCTAGCTAAGGACCACATAGGTTGAACTTGACCCAGGGTATGAACATATACCATGTTATAAACCAGGTTCTAAAGTTATGTGGAATTACAGAGAAATAAGGCTAGTGAGAGCTCCTGAGGTCAACCATAGTTTGATTTAGTCTTGAAGGATGCATGGTGGACAGCATGTATAAGGTTAAGGAAGATGAGGTCATTTCATACACAAGAAAGAGAATGCAAAAGATTGAAGAACATCACATCATTGATAGCTAGTTGAGACATCTCTCTTTGTCTCTCTTCCATGTTATCTACGCATAAGTTAATATAAATCTGTTGTAATTAAATAATTGACCCCCAAAGTGGAATTTTTTAAAAGAGATTAATAAAGAAATTCTGTACAAATAGTTAACACAACAGAGCTAGCGTTGCATACAAATAGAGAAAAGGGTTGGAACGATTCTGTACAACTCTACGTACAAGAAAACAAATTAAAATGCACTAAAGTTTGTGGTGGCTGGTCCAACCCTCCCGCTCTGAACAGTGACATTAATTCATCCTGGTGAAGCACTGATTGATGTTGGAAGCTCACAGCTGAACCATTCTTCAGGAATTGCCCTTGGCCTACAAAAGCTGCTTTGCTGAAGGCTACACCCTCTTCCTGAGAACAGCTCGTACCCATAAAATGGGTGATGTCAGAGTATAAATTCCAGGAATTTGAGGCAACTTGGGATGGCCATCCCAGAGCCAGCACTTCTCATGGCATCTGCTGTGGCCTTCTCTACGTCCATCCTCTGTGCAAACCTGTTTGGCTCAATGCTTTTCAGGTGTTGCCCGCACACACATCAGCCCATAAGCATCATGCATACAGATTGCAAGCCCAGAGATTGTTTCTCCAGGAGACCCACTTAAAACCATCTTAACTCACACTGTGCCTCCAAAGTACTTCCAGATAAAGAACACTAAAGCACAGAGAGATGGATCAATTTGTACAAAGTCACATGTCTGAGCAAGGACAGAGCAAGGATCGAAGCCTAGGCAGTCTAGCTTTACAGTGCCCACTCTAGCCACCAGTGGAAATGAAAACAAATCAACTATAGTTGCATGAATGTCCCGAGGAGTGAATCACACAAACATACTGCAGAGTGAACAAACCAAGGCTCGGCAATACAAACATTACCGTTCCACTTACATGAAGCATCCAGTCGGACAAAATGAGTTCTATTGTTTATGAACACACACATAGAAGGTAAAAATGTAAAGAAAGACAGGCAATGATTACTAAAAATATGTCCACTAGGTGAATGGGGTGAGAAGGGGTTCTAGTAATACCAGAGATGTGTGGTGTTCACACATCAGTTCATGTTTATAAACATGTTTTTACTTTTTATATGAATGGAAGCTCACAATACCTCCCCCCACCCCACCCCCCACAAGTCTACTGCAGGAGAGCCTTAGAAGGTTCTACCAAGGTCAGGCCAACATTAACCCTTATTTCCTTCCTCTGCAGCCATTATCCATGGCATTTATTTTTTGGGAACCTTCCCAAGATGTCTGGTTTTGAATAACTAGCTCTGCTATAACCATCTGGTAGAAGTTGATTCTGCCCTTTCTCACTATGGGGATGTAGACAGGGCTCTGAATTACCCCTCATCAGAGGAGCTTCCTGGACTATCTCAGATTGCCTGTCCAGCTTTCTCTCCCTCCTAAAATTAGACAGCTCAGCATGAACATTCTGAACCCAAACTCATCAATTCAAGTATCAGCTTTCAAAGATCTTTCTTTTTCTTCTTAGGGTTAACTTCATAAAACTTGAGGGGGGTTTGGGGGAAGCAAGAATGTTTTAACACAATAGTACTGCTTGTCTAGGTCGACAATCTGGTTGCCTTGCAGGCCGCCAGTTGCCAGCAGCATGGCTCCCCCTTTTCTTTATCCACCTGTGATCTGGCCAGAAGAGAGTTGACAATGAACAGTAGATAATAATTTACATGCCTGTTGAAAGCAGGAGGAACTATTTGTGGGAAGGAAAGGGACCTGAAAGGTGGGAGGAGAGAGGCATAGGGGACAAGAAGGGAAAAATATGGGTACGTATATGAAAATGTAAAGGTGAAACCCATGTCTTTGCATGCTAACCAAAATGGTAATTAAAATAAAATTGGAGGCTGAGAAATGGTTATGAGCACATTCTGTTCTTGCAGAAGACCCAACTTTGGTTCCCAGCACTCACTTTGGGTGTCTGAGGGTCAGTTGAATCAGTTTCTTCTATCAGGGAGATCATTGAATGGTGCAGAAGGCCACCATGATATGGTAATGATATGGAAAATGAGGCATAAGCAGGAAAAATGAAGAATCATTATCATGTTTCTCTTGGTTCTTTGATGGATAAAAAAAAGCTTACTCATGAGGTAGAGCCACGGCATGATGGTTCAGAAACCACTCTGTGTATTAAGGCATTTCAGTTGGTTAGTTTTATGAAATATTTTTTGCCTTACTGATGCAAAGAACAAATTTGTATTTCTTCACTGAAGAATTCCCAAGGCATTGGTATTTCAGTAGCAGGAAATCCTTTTTTTCAACTTGTACTTACCATACAAGAGGCATCAAATTGCTCATGAATGAATAGGCTAAGAGGTATTGTCACTTCCTGGTGGCCACTTTCACAGAGCACGAGAAGACAGGGGTTACTGTTCACTGTGTTTCTTGGGATTTGGTCCTGAAGGTCTGAGCTTTGCAATGAATTAATGGGGGACCAATGTTGAATCCAATAGAGAGTAAGCTGTTGCAGAATGAGGCTGTGGCCTCAGGTGAACAGTGGACGTGCAGAGTGCACCATGCCGAACAAAGCCTTAGCCTCACTTCCCTCTCACATGCTCTGACACAGGAAATGCTGCTTCACGGATTGTAGCTACTTGTCAGGCATGACTCAACAAACTGAAATATTTACCAAGTGAGTTTTTCATTGCACAACTCAGCCTGCTCACTCATGGCACATACGATGCTGAACATAATCATCAGTGGGTCCATTCTGCTGTTGTTAGGTGGCTCAGAGGAGCAGAGATGGAGCAAGAGGAGAGACAGTATGACCTGGCTGTAGAGGTCAACAGGATGCCAGCAGACACAGGTCATGCTTTTTTCATTTTCTGGAAAGTCAGGTCCATGGCCAGTTAATGCAAATGTAACATGGAAAATGATCCTTGAAGGCTACTTCTCAGTGCCAAACATTTCCTGGTTTTTCATTGCGTCAAACATATGGATGCTATTAACTTGTTTTGTAGCCTAGCTTCTAAACTTCATGTGCCAATGGGAATTCATTTCACAGAAAGGCCAAGGTCTGAGATGTGAGGTTGGAAATGAGGCCCAGGGTGAGAATGTCAGGCAGTGTCTGTCACTGATGCTCCATTGCCTCCTGTGTTCTCTGTTTCTAGTGGGCAGGCTTTACTGAAGGATCGTTTAATCCTGGGAAAAAGCACCTGTTACTTGAGGGCTGGTCCAATTCTCTTTAGCTAAGCTTCCATTAGCAAGCAAGCAAACAAACTTGCCTTTCAACAATGAAAACACTTGTTTCCTAAAATGAGAAGGCGGTGGCCATTACACTTCAGAAGTAACTTTCACTAAAATAAAACATCCAGAAAAAAGTATTTTGCAAGAGGACAACCAGAGTCCTAGGATCCTACATGAGCTGGCCAACAGATGTTTTGAGTCTTATTGCTGTGCTGTATGAACACATGCTGCTCCCACCACTTGCACTGTTCTTTGCTGGGCAGCCCAATTTTCCCAGTTGACATTCAGTCATACCATTATTTTCTCCACCCAGGATGTTTCTTGGCAGATAGTTATTGTCTAAAGATTGTTTTCACTGGGCTTGTTGGCGAAGGTAGTTCTTTTGATATAAATCATGGTGCAAGAAATGCAGTATGAAAGATCTAGAATTTACTCCTCATGAAATAGCCATTCCTTTCTGAACATCCTGGATTGATGCAGCATTCACTATTCAAATGATTCAAATGGCAATTCTTAGTGACTGGCTCTGACTCTGTTTTTACTGCTCTCACTTCATTTTTATTGGATGCACTGAGTCCTAATCCATGGTCAAAGTCTGCATGCAGTGACATAGGGGTATGGTATGACATAGGGAGTATGAAATGGCCCCTAGTGGAGAGAGAGAGAGAGAGAGAGAGAGAGACAGAGAGAGAGAGAGAGAGAGAGAGAGAGAGAGAGAGCGAGAGAGAGCGAGCTAGCTCTTTCCAAGCAGATAGCACCTAAAAACAATCAACCCTCTTTTAATTTTCTAATGAACAAATGGGAAGCTTTGAGTTTATCCACTCATAATACATTGTTGGGGCTGGTTACGGCCTTGGTTTCCACTTTGGGCTACTGCTAACTGTCCCAGATTATTTTATTATGTTAATGTTATTAATATGTATTCAGCTTTAAAAATAGTTGCTGATTCCCCTGAAGATTACTAGATATGTTAGACACAGACCTAGGTACTTGGGGTTCCCAAAAATCCTTACTCTCCTAGAATTCAATTTTAGTTGCAAGAAAGTCATGACCTGTATTACGGTGATGACTTTAAGTTGTCTCATGAAACAATGATTTTCGCTGGGGATGACTCACCACTCTCTGTTCAAAAATGTGGTGAGCACAATTTCCTTTGCCATCTGTGGCATTCCTAACTTAAAACCCTCGAGCAGAGTGTGCACTTCGTGCCAGGCATTACATTTTTTCCAGTGTGGTCACAGCTATTACGGCAGGTACTGGATTGATCTGCATAGAAGACACGGTAGAAAGGCAATCAGCAAAACAGTACTATAAAGCCGAGGCAGAAATTTACTTAAAAACAGTATCAAAATGTTCATGATTTTTTTAACCTTATAATTTTTCTTAAGCGTTGTATGAAATTAAAGTTTTATAACAATTTTTTTTTTATAAAAGTCATTATATATAAAACAAAGGAGTTAGGGAGTCAAGGAGAAGTTAGAGAATCAGGGGAGAGATTCCAAGGTTGGGGGTTCCTGAAGGTGGTCTCCTTGTAGAGACCTCCCTCTGCCTCTGATCAAACAGCCGGCAAAACCTCTATGATTGTTTTTGTGCTCAGTCTTTTCATTCAAACCAGCATTATGCTATCTAGATTTTAGGTCAGGATACTGGCAGCATTCTGGGTTCTCAAAGGGGGAACATATTGCTTTTGCCACCATGTGTACCAAGATGTGTAAATTCCTTTTGATAGCAATTTTTACCCATAGTAGTGACTTGATGACCTAGAGAAAAGTGATCTCACAAAGAGAAGTTATTCACACACTCCATATGTGCCATGATAGATATTCTTTCCAGGACCTACCCCTGTAGTAGACAGTTTATAGTGCAGGTAGGAGAGACAATGGGAGACAGACAATTTGTGGTTCACTAATATGAGCAGTTTAGACAGAAGGCCAGACCCTGGCTGTCTGGAACTTGTGGGAAGTCTCAGTCACAGTCCTATTCATATTAAATAGACCATCTCCACTGAAACAGTCTCTTTTGAGCACCTCCAATATGACAGCTCTTCCTCTCAACCACTGGGACTCACCTGCAAATAAAACACACAGCATCCCTCCTTCTAAAAAAAAAAAAGAAGGCTACATTTTAACAGTGGCATGAGTAAGAATTAGCAGAGGGCTTGTCTCATGTGATGCTTCACAAAACTCAAAGCAAGCAAGGTGCCCGTAGCAAAACGTCTTGCTGCCAGAGCTAGGAGGAGACTGAAAACAGAGAGGAACAGGGATGGAGAGCACAAGAGACTTTCTTCTGCAAATTAACAATTTCATCATTTTTGTTGAAATTTTCATTTCATTTTCTATTTGGTTATAAAAAATTAAATTTAGAAAACTGGTCCTAGATAGACTGCATAGATAAAAAGCATGCTAGTTGCTTCATCGGGGTATTCCACTTGGGCATTTACAAAGGAGTCAGCCAGGCTCCTCCATAGGATAAACACACTTGACTGTGGTTTTTATCCAGTCCACTGGATGGTCATTCCTTTGAGGATTTTCTCCTGTGTGTCTGGCTCCTATGAACTATCAGTGATTATTTAACAGTGAGCGGCAGGTCTAGGAAGACTCCATACACTTCTTCCACTTCTCAGCACTCAAAAACAATGATGCAAACCTCAAGCAGTTACTTTCATAATCACTTTTAGTAAAATTTCTCCAGGGAGTGGATAACACGACACAAATATGCATGACAGGAAGTCCTCCCCCCATGTCAGCTGTGTTCCTTAGCTACTTTACACACGACAAACTCTCAGAACTCTAGTTTCCAACGAAATAAGCGCAAACAATGTAAGAATGATAAAGCATTAACTGAGTGAGTGTTTGTAGATTTGTACGACATCTCGATTGTTGAATTTTGAGATCATAGTAGAGCAAAGATTGCAAAAGGGGCGAATATTCAAATATATACATGGAAGATTTGCTTTGGGATAGGCAACATGCTGTCTTTTTGTGAATCTTTATTTATGTAATCTTCACACCAATTTTGAAAGGAGAGATTCTTAGGTGTGCTTTATAGGAACTAGGTGGGACTCCAGAGTAATGCAGAGCATCATAGACAGCAACCAGAGGGACTGGGAAGCCAGTTCAGAACTTCTGGAATTCATACTTGCTGTCTGTCAGCTGGACCAGGTGGCTGCCTATATATCATAAACTACCAGAGATTGGGCCACTGGGAGATATTTTTACAACTAGAAAGAAATACACAGAAAATAAATATCATATTTCTTCTCTCTCTTGCCTCCTCTTCTAGAAAAAGATTCTTTTGGATTCAAATATTTTTGAAAATAAAAAACTAAAATGTACTTTAAAGGATAATTTGAGCAGTTCAAAAAGAGAAAACTATAATAGGAAGCTGTAGTGGAGATGTAAGGATTTGGTTTGAAACAGTATAGTTACTTAGTCTACTGTTTAGCCAGAAGGTAGATTATTATTATTTACTTATTGATTGATTGATTGATTGTAATACTGAAGGTTGAACCCAGAGGTTCCACACACTACCTCTGAGTTCTTCCCCAGTCTTGACTCTCAGACTTTCTTCTGATTGTATTGTTGTGCAACCCAGCCTAACCTTGAATTTGGGACAATCCTCCTGTTTCAGCCTCCTGAGTGTTGGAATTACAAGTATGTGCTACCATGCCCAGCAGGACTATTTATTCAAGAAGGAGACCAGCCTCTTCATCTCTTATAATGGTCATGACTGATATTAACACTGGGCCGGGTCTTTTCAATGATCTCAATCTCTCCAGCTCCTGGCTGACTCTAGGGTGCTATCAGTTCCCCATTTAGAGAAAAAGAAAAGGAAACTGAAAAGATTGCCGAGGTGGAATTCCAGCTCTGGGAAGGCTGCCTCCACAGCGGGATGGCCCTCTGGGATCTCTGTTCTGAGTCCTGGTAGTCATAGTGGAGTGTATTCACCAAATATCTGCTGAAAACAGCAGAGAGATGAGGCAAGATTTCATCGGCTCAGGTCCTTTCGTTAGATCTGACTCAGTTATTCCAACATAGGCATCTTCATGTTAGATGAATAATTCTGACTCCAGTAGCAAAGGGAAGAACATTGTGTTTTCTTGCCAGGGCAGGGAATGGCATTGGCGTCACTGTGAAAGGGGAAGTGAGTTTTCTGACTAGGTTTGAGGAACAAGCCTGCCAGACTACTAAGAATCCTGGAATCCTAGTCATGATCAGTGTCCTGACCCATCGGTGTCATCCTGGCCAGGATGGTGAAGCAGAGTGCTGTCAAATGGGATGGAAAGTTCAAAGCTTTCGAAAACCTTGTAAAGAACTTTCTTATTTTGTTTTAATCTGAGGGTAGGGTGTAAGGACACACACACACACACACACACACACACACACACACACACACACAAAGAGAGAGAGAGAGTCCCCACCCATCCCACTCACACCCTCCACAACTTCACACACACATACATGCATGTTCATGTATGTATACATACACATATATACACACATATTCAAGTGAATTACAAAAATTTTCATCTCTTAGTTTAGTTTTGTTTACTATTGTAACTGTGAAAGTTTATCACAAATTGCACACCTTAGCTTATATCAACTTAATTCTTTGTAGAGCTGATTTCTTTTAAATATATTATGAGGTGGGCATGACCAGTCACTCCATAGATTGACAAGGATGTGGGGAGGGGGAGATGTTACGTTGCCTGGGTCTGAACTGAAGGCAAAGTTTGAAATTGAACTGTTAGCCCAGCGATACTTGACTTAAGTATGTGTTTTTTGGTGCTGGGCTGTAACTTTTAAGCAAGGAATTGGGAATGCAAATGACATGGTTAAGCAGTCCTGGGGAGAAAGAAAGAGACAGGTGTGCAGATATCTGAGAGAAGACTGTACAATGGAAATAGGAACAAGTGATCTATATCCCGTCATTCTTTCTCTATCCATAATCAAGGTCAGCAAAGACTATAAGATGCTTAAAATGCCAGATTGAGCTACTTTTAGTTATTTATTGGCATTTAATTATTTATTTTTTGGTGGTGTGTATGTGGAGGGGTCAGGCATGCCATGGTGTGCCTGTGGAGGTCAGAGGACAACATGCAGATGTCATATCTCTCCTAATATGATTCCTGAGGTTGTACTTAGGACTTCAGGCTTGGGAGCAGGAGCCTTTACCTGCTGAATGGTCTCATCAGCCCCGACAGTCCAGTTTAAATGGATGGGGACAAGGGAAGCAGTTTTCATTCTGAGTAACTTTAATTTGGGAAAGCTACTAACATGTAACGTGAGGGGATGGATGGACGATAGCAATCACGCAGAATAAGCAAGCATAGGCTTGCTTCCTACAGACACATGTCACTCCTGCCCCCATCCACTGTGTTCTCCTGCCTCATCTATCAAAGGGGCCCTCAGACATGATTTTCTGCCCATTTCATGTCTGGGCATCATGATTGTTCAACTTTTTAAAGGAATTGTTACTTACGATCGACACTGAGCATCTCCTGACATTTCTTCCTGTTCCCTCTTTATTCCTTACTTTTTCTAGTCAGGAAGTTCATGTGACTGAGAGTGGATCAGTTCCAATATGAAAATGCCTATGTTCCTGGCCACATAGGAGACACCAAAAGAATTGTGACAGAGTGAAGGGAAGAAGAAAGGAACAAAGGGAAGGGGGAAAATCCAGGATGTTATTGGTCTTTGCTAACCTGTGATGTCAAATCTGAGATGGCAAAAGAAAACGGAATTGTTGTTTATTCTAACATTGTGATGCCTTATGCTGGCCACCACAGTTCGAGTGCTGATTGACGATGTCATCTCAACCGCAGCTATTGGATACGGGACCTATAAGGACAGACCCATTTACTATTAGATGTTCCTTGGTAGTACCCTACACCTGACCATTCTAACTAATCTATTAAGGCAGATGTAGGCTTGGAGTGAAAGTTTAAGACAAAGAGAAATCAGTATGCATGCAATTGTAGAGTACGTGGGTAGATGGCTCATGGGTGTGTTTTCCCCCTTTCCAGAAACAGATGGAATACCAGCTGATATTAGAATGGGACGGTGAAAGTAACTACTCATTTTACAGTGATGTATATCCCAAATAAAGCCATTCTTCTAAGCTACAAGATGGACACATCCAAATGCACAGTCGCCCCTCTGGAGTCTCTTGGGAAGCCAGTGGTGTGGGAGAGTGCTGACCTCGGAAACAGGCTGTTTGATTCAAGATCTGGATTCTCTCTCTTAACTATATACATCTTATAAAAATCACTTGAATGTTCCCACCATGTTTGTTCTGCAAAATGGGGCTTGGGTAGACCTTGCCAGTGCCCGTTCCCAGCCCCTCCCCAAGCAGTATACTTGTCCAGCAGCTGTTAAGATCTCTGGCTAATGGGGGCTCAAGCTGCCCTTTTGCAGGGAGACAGGCCTTTGGGTGGCTCTACACCCTCCACATTTCCCTGATGGTTAAAAAATGAATGAGTAGCCGACAAGAGTAAAAGGAAAAAAGGAAAGAACGATGCTTATCTCTCAGGTCTGGGCGTAGGGTAAAATAAGAGACGTGGAGCTAAGGAAAATGTTGAATTTAAAAAATAAACCAGAAGTCTGGAGCTGGAGCTTTGTTAGCAGCGTGTTTTCCAAACGTGCACAAAGTCCTGGGGTTTGTTCTTCAATCTTTAGCACTGTATTAAATTAATAATAATAATAAAAATAAAATAATAGTAATAAAATAATAATAAACCAGGCAGGGTAGTGTAGGCCTTTGGAACCAGGCTTAGGAATTCAAGGTCAGCCTGGGTTGCATAGAGTTTGAGACTAAGACTCTTTCTTAAAAAAAAAAAAAATCTCCCAAACAATGACAAAGCACACACACAACCTTAAGGGGGGGGGGACTTTTAAAAAAGGAACTAAACACTCTAACCGCTTGTCAGCCTTTACGGTTAGAGGCATGATGTCAACAGGAGAAGTCATAACTTTTTGCACTTTCTAGGACAGAATCCTGGCAGGACAGTTGACACATAGAATTCATAATGCTCATGTCTTCGTAAGCAGAACGAATTTCTAAACCATCCCAAGAAATGCTGCCTCCCCAGGGTGCCCATAGCGTGTGAAGGAAGGGGATGTTGTTCTCCATGTCCGGCTGTCATCTGGAGCAACTTCCTGAAGAATTACCAGTATTCATAGTTACAAGTGACTAAAATGAGTGACAGGGCCCGTTGATACTCGGAACCTATTTGAAGCTGACTTAGGAGTAGCTCTCTAAATGATTGATACTGGCAATGATTATAACCTGCCTAATGCCCACTTTAGGGTGCTCATACCACACACACTTATTGTATCAGTTCACCCCCCATCACATATTTCTACATAAGACCAGTGGCTCCATAATTAAAAAAAAAGAAAGCCTGAAGGCTGCTCTGCTGATGAGTTTGTCACACTCAGGGTTGAAAGCCAGAGTGGTCTGTCATCCTCTGTATGCTCCCATCACACACCTTGTAGAGCTACACAAAGACACACAATGCCCACAATTTTACCTGTCAAGTGTGTCTAGTTTCTCCCACACACAGCTTCTTAGGTTTTCCTTTCCACTTTATTCTCCTTCAAGTATGTGTTTTACCTCCTTGTTTGGATGCAGAATGAGGTTGCCAACACTCAGCAGAGTAGACACAGAAGAGCATGCCTGTAGGCCATGTCAAGACTTTCCATCTAAGCACTTCGATAGTGACAGGTTACTGCTGGGAACAGATATTTCTGACTCTTGTTTATTGCATCTATCACTGGGCTAGGTAGTTTGTTGGGTTTTTTGTTTGTTTGTTTTGTTTTTTGAGCCAGGGTTTCTCTGTGTAGCTTTGGAACCTTTACTGGAACTCATTCTGTAGTCCAGGCTGGCCTCAAACTCACAGAGATCTGCCTGGCTCTGCCTCTCTAGTGCTGGGATAAAGGCATGCGCCACCATGGCCTGGCTAGTTTGTTGGTTTTATGTTTATTTTTTACTCATATTTTCATTTTCATAACAGCCCTGTGGAGTGGTAATTAATTGCCTCAATATGTACATGAGAGTCTTTTGTGGAAGACAGATTAAGAAATTTGGTCAATGTCACCCAGATGATAGCAGATTCAGGGATTTTATTCTAATATGTCCAACTGCAAAGCCTGTACCACTTTTGCTATCCATTACTTCACATTGCCTATTTTCTGAATTAAGTTCTGCTTTTCCTTTCACTGTGTGAGACAACTTCCTATTGTATTTAATTCAGGCTAGGCTCCCGGCTCAAACGATTTTCTCCAGTAGCTGGGAGAGCAGAAGAAGTCCTTGTATCCAGATCATTTCCCAGGATTGTGATCTCTCAGGGACCTTCATTTCCATGACAACATATTATGGTCTAGAGGCATCGAAAAGAGGAAGGCAAATTATGCCTCAGAAAACGCTGTGATGAAAATGTCAAAGTACGCGACTGTGTGGGTGGGCTTGCGTTCTAAAGACAGAGAAGTTTGACACTTCAATGTCGTAATTCAAACGTAGAGAAATGAAGTACACAAAAACAGGTTTGGAAGATCCAGTGGCTGTCAAAGACAAACACAAGGAATCAACATTAGAACCAGGCCAATACTAGAACCGTTTGGAAAACTAGTGGTCAGTGTTGTTATTAAGTTCCTATGACACCCTCCTGGCATCATTTCTATTTTCAATGAGTACTTCCCCAACTTAGGTGTTATGACCTGAGGAATGTTGGTGGTTTTTCTCCTTCAGCAATACAGTGCCTGCTGAGAAGAATTTTCTCTGAAAGCACAGTTCAGAAACATCAATGGAAGATTCACAGATGTTCTCCTTGGAATCACATTTAATTGTATTCTTAAGAAGTCTTAAAATTGAAGGCACTGACAATGACCATTTTCTGATTATGGCATCATCTCCACCCTGCCCTTTACAATCTTCTAAACTTATTCATCTATTTTAGGACTGGTCAAATTACTTGGGGCCAAAGTGTGAGACTAACACACGACCAGACAGATCCCCAGAGTGACAGTTGAAGAGCAGATCCACATTGTAGGCAGTTCGAGATCTTTGCAGCCCTCACTGGTGATACAACCTTGTCCTCCAGAGCAACACATTCAGCTTGGCTTTGTAACATCTCACTGAAAGATGTGATTTTAAAGCAATGCACACACCTGAAGTTTGACTGTAAATTCTGAAACATACAAGACGTAACTTTTTTTTTTCTTGATAAGTGAAGACATAAATCAAGGAGATCACAGCTAATACTCTGAGAACCCTCAGCTTTCCAAACAGGATTTGACTGTGGAACTTTAAGGATGGAGTCACTGGCTTAGGCTGTTTCTCCAAGTGAGACTAACAGTTCGGAGGTTCCTCGGGTAATTCATCACTGGGGGACCTGTAAGAAGCAGGAGAGAACAGAATGCCTGTCTTAGCAGATGGAAATTGGGTGGCTTTCTTAAAGCCACAGACTAGCTGAGCAAGTCCTTGGAACCCAGCTCTCTGGTCTGGCTAATTTAGAATATCTGAAAATACATTAAGGGAGAGAAGTTGAATGAAATCATTTGAAGTATTCCATTACCAACCTTTGCTTCTGAACAGACTTCATTATCTGAGACTTCTTTGGTCTGCGGGGCATGCACAAGATATTTTAATAGTTAAGAAGTTTATCAGTGCCTCATTGTGAAAAAAATGATGCAAACCCCTCAGTCAAAGAGAAATGTGTCTGATTACAAATTGAGGGTATTTCATAGATGAGATGTTGAATCCATACAGATTATGGGTCCAGGATTCCGACAGAGGTCCTGACACACAGCTCAGTTCTTGTGCTAATAATGTCCATTTCGTGTGTAGACATCTCATGTGACTTGGTAGTTAGAAACTGCTTGTCACACAAATGTTTCTAAATCTTTGAATGGTGGTTGTAGACCAGATTTGGAATGCACCCACAAAAGACTGTCCTGAGTGAAAAATGAAGAGCACAATATATAATGTAAGATACTTATAGCTCTCAACTTAGACATGGCATTTAGTAGTTACTGCTTATAGATAATGAAATTGTATGCAACAGGATGAACTCTTTAGGGTTGATGAAAGGGAGAAACAATTGTCAACATTGATGATTATTAGCTGTCTTAGTGTTCCAGATACAAATACAATAGAACTTTAAAATGGTCTAAAAGAAAGAGGTTTAAATAGACATTTCTAAATTTTTCGTAATATTAAAAACTTAGACAAACAATGCGCATACCATTTTGGCATGTTTCCCACTGTGTGGGAGTTGCACACGGCACAGTTCCTTTAAGATGCCTCAAGCACTCACACTATCACATTAGATGTGCAGCACGGATGAGTAAGAGAGACATGGTTCTTTGTCTTGGGAGCGCCTTGCAGGGCATGGGCTATCCTTCAGATGGAAACCTCTGGAATTAACTCTCAGAGTTCAGTTTCTGCCTCTGACTTCTTGTGGGACTGACTGTTGACAAATGGTGTCACCTCTCTGCTCCAGAGGCCTCTTCTGCATGAGGAGATGATAATGGGGATGGCTTTATAGGTGATGCTTTAGTGAATTAATACGCGGAAAGCACAAAGGGTAATTTTGGATACAATGAACATATGTTGTTAAGTATGCTTTGCTTATAATTGTCCCAGATTTAATAGCCCAGGAAAGTAAAATCTTTCAGGATTCAGTAAGTTTTTTTTTCCCCTACAGTCTGAAGAACAGAACTTTCTCTGCTGTGAATTTAAATCCATGTAATAAATGTCAGTGAATTCCTCAGCATGTGTAATATTGTCTGGTACTGACAGTGTTTTAGTAGACTCTGGAAAAAATCACCATTTTTTTAAAAATAAAAATGTGATTTCAGTCTGACTTATGATCTAGGGTCATTTTAGGGCTAGTTTTAGAAGTTAGGTGCATATGTAATGTCTGTGTGGTGTGCCTTTAGGGGAACTGGGAATGCCCCATGACTAAAATAATTTCCACACTCAGAATGATGTCTGCAATTCTTATTCCCTGTCGAAACACACATTTTGTTTTTGTATTAGAGAGAAAGGTTTTATTTTTTAACTTTATTTTATTTTAATTTTTTTCTATTTAAACACTATTTATAGTATAAAAGATGACAGGAAGAAGAGAAATTGCTGGTCCTAGGCAAGTGCTAGAGGAATGTCATGGGAATATAATGTGCAGGAATCCACATCAGGCTTTCCCACCAAGGCTCTGCTTGAACAGTCTCGAAGTAATATTTGTGATGAAATGGATGAGCCTTAATGCTTTTTGCAGTGTACCAAACCATACACGGGAGTCAATGAAAAAGACAGAATGCTGAAATAGCCCAGCTCTGTCTTCACAGAAAGACAGAGGGTTAGCACCCCTTAACTGCAACAAACCATCTTGGGAGTGTGGAACCACACACACACACACACACACACACACACACACACACACACACACGACTGCTCATATTTGATGTCTTTAGCCTCCCCTGCCATTGCCTCCATGTTCCATCCAAGTCTATGATTTGTGGTCATGGAGGAAGCAGCAGTGGCCTTCGCTTCCTCCTTCATATACTAATTACAGCCTGTTGACAGCTAATACCAGCAAGATCAATAGCTGACAGAAAAAGGAATGAGATTGGGAATAACTAAGTCCAAGTAAGAGCTCCATGGACACCAAAACCTTACAGGGGACACAGCTCTCTCACAGGTACTGCAAGAGCCTGTCTTCCAGAGTTGAGACCCAATATTTACAAGTTTATTTTCCTTGGATATTTGCAACATAAACATAAGTACTGAACATGTTTTCAGTCACTCTGGGGACAAATACTGGCATATTGAAGCAAGCATCTCTTCTCCCTCCACATTCTTCTCTCCAGATTTTAGGGTTTTGTATCATAATAATATTATGACTATTTTTGTTTTTGCCATAAGGAAATCATTTTTTTATGAGCTCCAAGGTGAACGAATATTTATAGACTACAAATACAAACTTTGTTTAAAGTCGTACTGATATCCACATTAATGGATATTTAATAAATATTAACTCAGTGGATGAGTGGAAAATTACAAATGGCAAGTCAATGACAAAGTGTCCTCTAAGAACATGAAGAACAAAACCATGTTACGATTACATTCTAAGAAAATTCATGGCTTTCTTTTATGCTTTTGTATTTTGGGAAACTAATATTGTGCTATCAAATCACCAAAACTTCAAAGATACAGTTTTGTTACTTCCCATAGAAATGACTCATTTCTAATATTATATAGTTTCAGTTAATTGACATTATAATTATAAAAGATTTGTGTGTCGATGTACAGCTTCTTACGTCTCTAGGCTCTAACCTGGGTGAATAAAGCTAATGCCAATGAGGGTGGTTTTTGGCTGATACCCAGGATGGCTCACTGTCTGTCACAGAGACAGGCTACTGCTCCCGAGATTTGCCTTGCTGTGGTAGAAGAACGTCTGCACATGTTTAGTAAAAAGCTAGAATTCAAAAAGGAGCCACCAGAGTCATTTTTAGGTAGATGGTCTCCTGCTATCTCAGGTGGAAAAGAAAAATGTTACCATTTTCTCTTTGTACTTGGTGAGGATTATAGATAAAACTAAGTTTAAATGTGTCGGTGGTCTCAGCTGTGTTTGTCTTCTATGGTGTAAGTATCTATAGATCATCTTGGAGTTGTTGGTTGTCCAAAAGACAAGTCCCTCTCAGTGTCACATTTTAGTTTATCTCCTGAAGTTATCTTCAAGTTTAACTCATTTGTGCCTTGGTGCTTAGAGTGTAAGTCAAGGAAGAAAACATCTAAAATTGGGTAGCTGCACTAAGGGTAGGTAATACTTATTAAAAAGTCATGGGTAAGTGTACACTATGTATGGTAGCTGGATGGTTCTTTTTAAGCACTGGGATGAAAATTTAACTCCTAAGATTATCTAGTGCAAGATCACCTGAATCAATAGAAATTTCTTTTATAGATATTTTCAAAAACACGAGGCCAGCATGAATTCTTTTTCTTAAATTTAACATTATTTTTAAATTTAAAATTTTTAAATTGTACCCCAATGACACTCATTTCCCAGTCCTTCCACATCCGCCCTCCACTCTTGTAGCTTCCTCCCAAAAGAAAAGAATAGAGGAAAAAATAGCAACTTCACTCCTCTGTCTTGTCTGCCTCTCCATCACATATTCATTTGTCAGTGGCCTTGGGAGCTGCAGTGTGTAACACATCTACCCTTTTGCCCAAACGGCTTTGCTTGCAAATGTTCATTGCAACCAGGTCTTGGTCTGGTTCAAGGCCTCTGGCTTCTGCTACGCCATCAGTACTGGATCCTTACCGAGACTCCTCTCAGACACTCTGCTGTTGCCTAGAGATCCTGCAGATATGATTCCATAGGACCAGACCCTTCACAAACTCCAGCAGGTCATAGATGGCTAGATGTTGATGGCTAGACATGGCCAACTCAAAATCCTGGATGTGGGCCTGGGTAGTAGCTGAGTTGGACATCGCAAGCCTCTTTTTGGGAACACCACCTCAGGTGAGGGGTGGAGCCAGCTCTTCTGGGCCTGTGCCTTGGGACCAACTCTTCTGCTCTCAGGCCACCAGGCCAGCAAGGGTCACGGCCAGATCAGCATGGCCCTCGAACTTCAACATGACTGTAGATGGCCACTGGCATCCAAATGGACTTTGGTAGTATAACACTGACCACAGACATCAACACAGACCCTGGCTATGGTAGGGCCATGGACCCAGAAATGGCCCCCAGCTACAGCTCAGGCCTGAACATCACCATGGCCTCATGTGGCAACCCAGACGATATTTCCATGGTCTTTAGTGGTAACACAGGCCACAGATATCAACACAGACCCTGGCTGCAGTAGAGCCATGGAACCAGATATGACCCTCAGGGAAAGCCTAGGGCTTGGACATCACATGGTGTCAGGTGCCAGTGCAGGCTACTCACATCAGCCTGTCCCTCACTGCTGTCAGACCTCCAGTTCCACCTCTCTCCACAGCACATGAACAGCTCTGCTTCTCTTCCTCTCCCATTTCTCCATCACATATTTGCTCATTGTAGTGGCACCCAGAGGTGGGCAGGTTCCTTCAGCATGAATTATTTTATTTGCAAATACTGTAAAAGTTACTAACACTAAAAAGTTACTAAAAGTTACTAAATACTGTGTTGAAATCATTAATACATAGTTTAAGAAGATTTATTTTATTTTTAATTATGTATACGTGTGTGTTTGTCTGGGTGCATGCACACTTGAGTGCAGTCATCACAGAATACAGAAGAGGGTGCCAGACCTCTTGTAGCTGAAGTTTCAGGAGACCGTGAGCTACCTGACATGGGTGTTGGAAACTGAACTTGGGTTCTCTGAGACAACAGTGCATGTTGTCACTGAGCCGGCTGTCCAGTCTCTAACACACAAACTACTCACACACTTACAAGTCTGTCTTCGTACCCTTTAGTTCAACATGTAAAGCTGAAATCAGAACACTTTAGGGATAAGGGACTTTGATTTTTTTGGCTTCATGCTTAAGCTGAATGAACAGCTGTTTTTCTAAATTTGGTAGTTTAGGGTAGAAAACTGATGTGATTAGTAAAATAATGGAGAGACTAGAATTTTTCCCATAAGAAGCTTCTATTAGGTTACATTCAAATGAGCTTTTCTGTCTATGCATTGTGTGTTTTTTTTCCAACATTCCATTCTGCCTTTCTTGTGTCCTAAAACTTTATGAACACAAATGCCATTGAAAGTTATTTTACCAAAATATTAAGATAAAGCTCATAGAACTGTCTCTTTTCATCTTCCTTTCTTCCCACTCTTGGTGGCTTCTTCTGATAGCTGATGAGAAACTTTCAGAGAGTTGGCAATTACTTTCAGGCAAACAAGGCCTTATTATTGCTCTCCTTGAGACATTTCAGTGGAAAATTCATTGAAGAAAAGGGGACTTAACGGGAGATTTCTCAAATCCTCGGGAAATTCCACTTGTGGTCAAGGAGTTCATCCCCGTGACTCCTGGGGTATGACATCAAATGATATTTCTCAGGAGTTTGCACTGATTCATGCCTCAGGAATCTGAGACTGGAGTGGAGCCTTTGGAATAATGCTAACCATCAATGGTTTCTGGGCTAGGGCACTCAGGAGGGAGCTTTTCTCTTCAGGATATTTAAATTTATTATTTATTTACTTATTGCAGCACTAAGCATAGAACTTAAGGTCTCAGATGTGCTATGCCAGCACTATTTGGCTGCACTGTATCCCTAGCTCTTAGAAGAGCCTTTTGTGTACTTACCTTGTGTGAGACACTTGAGAATAAACTCAGACACCATTATATAGAAGTTGCTATCCAGCAGGCAGGGAGAGACATCAGAAATCACTATGAAACAGTACAGTGGGTTAAACAGAGACTCTTAAGTTCTGTCCCAGAACATTGACCATGGGTGTCACTTAAAGTCTTGCTGCAAGAGCTGATTCTAGAGGGCCATTGACCTCCTGCAACAAACTGTAGGAGCAGAACACCGTGACTGACCTGTGTCTCATGGACCTGCTAGGTGCTTCTGATCCACTACAGGGTCTGGAGTTGTACCAGGCTTGAAGGATGGCTTGCAGACCTTAACCTACGTGATGAGCCAGGCGGAGAGCAGTGCCGGGTATGGCATAGGTCCTGGACATTTGTACAGAATCAGCATTGAGGATAATGAAAGATGGGAAGCAGCGTCTCTCAGAGAGAGCGCACACACATTGAAAGGGTACGAGAAGGACGGTAAGATGAGGGAGGAGTCTGCAGAGATTACGAAGGGCTATATGGAGAAGGACATTTGGGCAAAAAACACAGACTATGTTCTAAAGACCATGGCTATGAGTAGACTGAAGGCCGAAGCTGGGAGAAGATGAAGTAGGGTCTGTAGTTCAGGAAGGCCACTTGACAGGAGTGGTGGATGGGAGGGTGGCCGAAGCTGGAATCTGGATCAATTAGTCTTGAGACTGCAGGAATAGCACAGTGGGGCTATGAAGATGAAGACCCCCCCAAATAGGAAGACATTAAGAAAAATGACTAATAATCATAGAAATTAAAAAATTTAAAGTAGAAATATTGGAGAACAGCAAATGCTGGTGACAGCAGGAATAAAATAAGTCAAAGACCAAACTGCATGTCTGCTATCCCAATATTGAAATATGTGAAATAAATATACAGTTCTGGGAAGAAAATATCAAAGTATTTCTCTGGGTGGTGAGGTTACAGGTAATACTTCCTTCTTATATTTTTGTTACTTCTTTGATGGCCTGTACTGAAAATGCTTCATATTTTAATTAGAAATTCAAAATTAGGCAGGCAAAGGGCAAGGAAGAAAAGGAGAAAGGAGGGGGAAGAGGGAGAGTCATGGCTGAAAGCAAATTGGGATAATGGATGGGAAATCAGGACAGTTCCTGGGGCTGGAGCTAGGGAGGAGCTAGGGGAGCCACTGTGCTCCCCTGCCTGACCACTGGTTTGGACGCTGCATTGGCAAGAGCAGGACCTGTGGCTCAGCAATTGAGAGCTCATAATACTCTTGCAGAGGACCTGGGTTCAGTTCCCAAAACCCATGTTGGACAGCTTACAACTGTCTGTAACTCTAGCTCCAGAGGATTGGATGTCCTCTTCTGCTCTCCATAGGTATCCTTACACACACACACACACACACACACACACACACACACACACACACACACACACTTCACAATAAAAAAGACTATCTTTCTTAAAAACAACAGTGACAGGACACGTGTGAGGGCTCTGCATCCGACATGTAGATGGACTCTCTTCTGGCAAAACTGTGCTCGTGTCTGACTCCCAGGCTGCCGCATGCCAGGCTCTCCTGTTGTGATCCAGATTTTGATATAGTAATAAAGATGAGTCATCAATTCGAATGTATTGGAATGGAGTGGTGATAAATTCCATTCCCTGATGGCCGCAGCAGCGCGAGCTCTCTCTCATTTCAAACCTATTTTTTTCCTGCCATATAATGTAGTGCATACTTTCTGAATCTAATGAATGACAACATTGTAAGAAATCTGTGGCGTAATAAGACACACTGATCAGGCGTCTAAGAACGAGAGAAGAGGCTCCGTAAAGTAGGATGAGTAATTACGTATGATCCTGACGCTCATGAGAAGGAACAGTGGCCAGAATTCCCAGAAATGATAACGATAACAATAATGACTACTGGAATTTGTCGCTGTGCTAAAAGCACAAGTATTGCTTAGTCCTTGTGGTAATCATACTTACTTTTTAAAATGTCTTACTTAGCTTGAAAATGGGAGAAACTAAGGCCTCAGACACTGAGACAGTCTCCTGTGTTGGAGGCAAAAAAAAAAAAATTATTCTAAAGCTGGTACTAAGAGTTCCGGAGACATGGTGGTGGTTGGTGACTGCACAACAATGCCAGGGTACTTACTAAAGCATATATTTTAAAATTAGTAATATGAGAGATACATGTGGATTATCTTGTGTGTGTATATTTGTGTGTGAGGGAGCAAGTATATTTGTGTGTGTTTGTGTGTGCATGTACATATATGTGAGTACACGGGCAGGCGAGCGGTCCATTCCTCATGAGGCATTCATCTTATTTTTTGAGGAAGAATCTCTCTTTCCTCATCAGGTAGGCTAGGTTGGCTCACACCCCACCACGTGCAGGGCAAGATCTGATGGTCAGTCTCAGCATCTTGCAACTTCTCATTCCAGCCTTCCACTTTCTTAAGTCCACACCCTTCTCTCAGCGACGAGAACTTTCTCAACGACATTCAGGGAGAAGTGCAAATCCTCTGAAAGCTTTGGTAAATCGGAGTGTTGGGGAAAATCCCTCTCCCCTCTGTACAGTCATTTAGGAAGGACTCCTGTTTCCTGCCTGCACTGAGCCTCACAGAAAAACCTAACAGAAAAGAAGGGGGTGAGAGATAATTTTACAGAACAGGTGAAAACCTGAGCCCTTGCTATGAGGTGGGGCTGGTCCTCCAACTGGATGCGTGCGATGCTCTTATTCCTGTGCTGCGCCCTCTCCCCCCTCAGCTTTCTAAACCTTCTCAGAAGGTTGACGGAAGGAGAGGACCTGCACTTGAGCTGTCTGTGAGGTTTGGAGATACAAAGGAGAAACTTTCTGAAGCTTAGATGTGCTTCGTATTTGGTGAACTAACTTCTCTTTTCAAGTTATTTCATGCCTTTGAATTTGTTTCCTCATCTGGAAAAAAAAGGAAAATAATGAACACTGGAGTGTAGGGCTGTTTTGAATAGTACCAGAAATAAAATATTATGTGCTTAGTAACAATATCCCGTCCACTCAGTTACCTTCAAGCAGCAACTCTGTGCCCATGGCTAAAGTCTAAATAGGTCAACTCCAGAAAAGCAATGTGACATTTCAATTGATTTCTGCCTCTCTAGCAGTTACTACCTTTCTCTTTGAGTCCTTGACAGTGCTTCCCTGGTCTTGTTTTCCTGGGTGATTTCTTGTCTATCTGCTCTCCACCCATTTCTCTTTTGTTATTACTTCCAACTTTGTGGGGGATGTTGCCATTGATTTCCAAACCCTCCCCTTCCCCTCAGAGAAAGGGAGTGCAGGGAAAGTTCACCCATCCGCTTTGGACCAAATAGCTCGTTCTTTCTTTTAAAACTTCACCAGAGCTTGTGGGCAGTGGTTTCCTCCTTCCTGGTTTAGGAACCACAAAGAGGGATTTAACTTAGTAGTGTGGGAACGTCCATAAGGATATATTGGTGATGATTGTCATGACAAATAACAGATCATCCCAAGTGGGAGAACCAGCCCCCATAAATAGCAAAGGTGTTCAACCTGGAAATCATATTTGGGGCCTCAGTTAAGACAGAAAGGTTAAGAAGTTTTCCATCATTATCTTGACTATGAATTTGGGGAAAAGGTGTTCAATCTGGAAATCATATTTGGGGCCCCAGTTAAGACAGAAAGGTTAAGAAGTTTTCCATCATTATCTTGACTATGAATTTGGGGAAACAATGGACACTTGTGCCTAAAGCTGTGGACAATGGGAGTTGTTTCCTCATTTTGTTTCCCTTTAGTGTGAAATGATGGTGTAGGTTTTTCTTGAATCATGAGTCTGTTTGGGGGACCTGAGCAATTATGAAGGATGAGCAGCATCCCCCTGCCCACTCCAGTGCTTCCCCTTGTTCTGACTTCAACAGAATCACCAAGGAGGTTGCATTAGTTGGCAGTGCAACTCACCTTGAATCTTTAAAAAAATACATTTGTTTTTGCTACTGTGAGTAAGGAGAAAGGAAACATTATCCACATATTGATTTTATGTAATGTGAGTATTTCCTTCATCTTCATTCAACTCTGTATTCATTCCTTCTTTTCTACTTCCTTTCTTGAGAACTTCAAAAAATATTTTTGTGGAGTTTACACCCACAGCATAGACAGAAAAAGTAAGGTTCGGGCATGGATTGCTATCATCTCTCAGTTAAGCTCTAGCGGAAAACCCACTACCTTATTTTGCTAAATTGACTCTTGATTCTCTCTCTCTCTCTCTCTCTCTCTCTCTCTCTCTCTCTCTCTCTCTCTCTCTCTCTCTCTCTCTGTCTACACACACACACACACACACACACACACACACACACACATCCCTGGCTGTCCTAGAACTCACTATGTAGACCAGGCTGGCTTTGAACTCACAGATATCCACCTGCTTCTGCTTCTCAAGTGCTGGAATTAAAGGCATGCACCACCACATCCAGTTTAAATTGACATAGTATTGATTCAACTCCTAATCACTTACTGTGATACACCTAGATCATTGTATCTCTCAGCCCTTATCTGACAAATTTCTATTTGCACTAGATTGTGGTCAACACAGTGTAGATGTAACTGTCTTATTAAATAAGAAACACAGAGCCAATGCAAAGATGAAAGTCCAAGAGGTCAGAGCTAAGAGCCTTACCCTTCACTCTGTAGCTATCCTCTTCAGCCAAGAGACCTACTTCCTGTGTGTTTGTCTTTATTTAGACTTTCTGTTCTGCCTTCTCATTGGTTGTAAACCCAACCACATGACCGCCTTGTCACTGTCTGTCTGTACAGACCTCCAGGTCTTCTATGGTTGGTATTGAGATTAAAGGCGTGTGTCTCCATGCTGGCTGTATCCTTGAACACACAGAGATCTGCCTAGCTCTGCCTCCCAAGAGCTGGGATTAAAGGCTTGCACTACCACCGCCCATTTTCTGCTATGGCTTGCTATTATTAGCTCTGATCCCCAGGCAATTTTATTTATTAACATACAAATAAAATCACATTTCAGTACAAATAGAGTATCACCATAACACAGAGACCAGGTCAGGCGCAGAGGATAAGGGACTGCAAGAATGCTCAGCCCTGAAGGCATGTGTCGACTGCATGCCCCCTCCCAAGGTTAAGGGCCATTGTGGAAGAGGTGAAGGAAGAGCCAGAGTTGGTGGATAATGGCAAGCAAGCATGGTCTTCTGGGCACAGCAGGGCAGACGCACATATGAACCAACAGCTATTATGACAATATGCACAGGACCTCTGCAAGCCCCAACCAGACTAAACCCCAGCATAAACATGGGAGCCAGGAGCGGTGTGACCTCTAGCTGTGGAGCCGTTGGTATAGCTGCTGGAACAGCACTCCGTTTTTGAGATGTTCATTTTTTCCCTTTTTTTCTCACAAATTTTGTTTTTTCTTGGGGGGGGGAGTGTAATGCATTTGGGTGGAGGGTGAAAGAGAAGGGATGAATGTGATAAAGATACATGGTGTAAAAGATACATAGAATAAATAAAAAGAAAGCTAGGAAAAAAGGAATGTAGCCCTTGGTCGGTGGGTCAGGTTCCAGGGTAAAACCTCCAATATTTGGGCAGCACAAATTGATCTTGAGTTGTTCTTTTTTAAAATGATACAGTATTTGTTATGTGGACGAGAAAGGATAGATATGGGAGAGCTGGGGAAGGGCAGTGAATATGATCAAGACACCTACAAAACTCTCAAGAACTTATAAACAAATTTTTTAAAAGATGGTAACTCAAGATATTTACTTTTTACTTTACAATTTACTCATAAGTGATTTCAGTCCTTAAAGGTTTATAAGGAAATCTGGGGAAGTCCCTGAAATTCACATGCAAATTTTTATCTTTGGGCTTACACAGATTTGGGTGGTAAGTTGAGGATGCATAGCTTTTGTTACATTTTATAAGAATTAAATGTGTTTTTTTTAATTAAGAGCAGTATTCCATAGTGTTTATGTACCGCATCTTCATTATCCATTCATGACCTGAGGGACATCCAGGTTGTTTCCATTTTCTGGCTATTGTGAATGGAGCATCAGTGCACATGGGTGAGTGTGCGTGTGGAGTAGGCATTATAGAGAACAGGTTGTACTGATGTATATACAAATATGTGTATAACAACAATTAATGAGAGAAGAGGCCAGGAATTTGAGAAAGAGAAAGGAGGGGGATATTTGGGGTAGTTTGGAGGGAGGAAAGAGAAGGAAGGGAGAAATGACTTAATTATATTATAATCTCAAAAGTAAAAGGAATAATTAAAAAAACTTGAGAATACCAAGAATATACCAAAAAAGGGGAAACTAATATGTTTGATTTAGGCAAAGTCAAGGTTAATTTGATTAGTTATAGGACACCATTCATGTTCACTCACTGGACACCATGATCTGTGAAATACATGTTTGGGAAAGATGACCACAAACAAAACATGCTATTTTCTTTTCTGGGAAAATTAATACAGTATTAAGCTTCCAACTGTTATAAAGAAATCCCTTAAACTTTCAACTCTAAGGATGGTAATGAGACCAGTTATTACCTACAACAGGACTTTTTCTGAGGATAAAGGGAACTTTACTAATGACACAGGATACAGACAAAACCCAGACATCCCTGGGCAAGCTGAAATGCATCGTCTTCCAAGACATGAGTGCACCAAAGCCTGTAGCAATTTTCTGTTCCTTTTAATCAAAAGAGATGATTTTCATGAACAGAAGGAAGTTATAGGCTGACTTATAATCAAGACTGCACATTACAGAATAAAAAAAATAAAAGCCCAGTTTATCTCTTCACAAATGAGTCTACAATACCCATCACCCACTTCTCCTTGAAGAGACAGATTTGACCTCCAAAATCAAGCTTTGCAATGAAATAACAGAGATCACTAAAACCAGCATTTAACTGTCCCATTTTAATGCTAAATTTTTAAGTATGGACATCAAATTTAAGTCCAAAATAACCTTCATCTCTAGGCATGCAAAATACCATGTTTACATGATTTAATTCAGGACCACAAGTAGAAGCACGTACCCAACACTGCTTGGGTGACCAAGATCCAGAGACTAGATAGCCTAGAAACTAGGGTAAACTCAGATACTGCCGCTCTTAAAAAAATAGTGATAAGTGACTCCTAATGATATTCTGCTATACTTATAGATTAGTATCCTGCTCATCCATCACCAGAGGCTTCCTTCTGCAGCAGATGGGAACAAATACAGAGACCCACAGCCAGACATTCTGCAGAGAGAGAGAAAGAGAGAGAGAGAGAGAGAGAGAGAGAGAGAGAGAGAGAGAGAGAGAGAGAGAGAGAGAGACCTTGGAACACAGAGCTCTAAATGAGGGGTATTTGCTACCCTCAGAACTCAGGGAACCCCTGCAGAAGAGGAAATGGAAAGAGTGTAACAGCCAGAGGGGTGGAGGCCACCAGGAACCTCTAAATCAACTGAGCAAATCCCACAGAGCCTGAAGCAGCAAGCACAGGGCCACACGACTCTGTTTATATATTGTAACTCTTAGTTGAGTATTTTTATGAGACTCTTCAATGTGTGAATGAGTGGGCCCCTGATTCTTGCGCCTGCTCTTGGGCTTATTTCCTCCTGTTGGTTTGCCTTGGCCAATGTTGATGTGATGGTTTTTTTTTTTTTTAAATCTTATTATATTTTATTTTGTCATGTTTGGTTGCTATCTCTTAGAAGCCTGTTCTTTTCTAATGATAGACAGAATCGGTGTGGATCTGGATGGGAGGGAGGTGGGGAGGAACTGTGAGGAGTAGAGGGAGGGAAAACTGTAATCAGGATATATTGTATGAGAAAATAATCTATTTTCAATGAGGGGGAAATGATAAAGAAGTGGACACACACTAAATCAATAGGTTTTACAGATGATTTAAAAATTTTAATAAAATTGATTAGGTAGAGAAACTAATTGAAAGTGGAAGAAATTCTCATTAATTTTATGCTATTAAAGTCTAAAGCTTAGTGTAATTGGAAGAAATTATATAATACTGTTTATAACTCTATAATACTATTTATGATTCTAACTATTATAATTCTAGTTCAGGATCTTAAAAATTCACATACAATTCTGCAACAATTAAAGACATATCAATGAGTGTTTTAAAATACTATAAGTAAAAACATAAAGAGCATGGCAATTTTGGCATTAATTCATGACAACACATTTAAAATAATTAAAAAAACATGGTATTAAAGTGAAGATAACATTAAAAGATGTAACATAGCATGTTTGAGAAATGAAAAGCTGTTTGAATAGCTGGAAATGAATAGGTGTCATTGACTAACTAATAGCAAGAAGCTAATGGTCAGCTCAGATTCATAAACAACCAATATGTAACCATGTAACCATGACCTAATATGTAACCATGTCAAAAAGAAAGAAAAAAAGAAAAAAGGAAAGAAAAGAAAGCTTCAGGCTGAAGCTGCAGCTCTCAGGTGGAGTGTTTGCCTCCAGTTTGAGGCCCTGAGCTTGATTTTTAGACCTGATTTTTTTTCAGAAATGAGAAGGAAGTAGTTTAAAAGTATAAATGTTGTTGTAAAAAATCACTATGAATTAATAATTAATGATAAAAATGTTTAAACCGTTAGATTTTAAATTGAGACAAAACAAGGAATCTATTACCACTATTTTTCTTTTTGCTGGAATACCTTGGCCAGTAAGTAAATGAAACAGGAACAAAGATATTTTTTAATTTGTTTTATATTTATTTATTTGGGGAGAGAGAGAGGAAGAGAAAGGGAGAGAGAAAGTTTCCTTCCATCACGTGAGTTTTGGGAATTGCACTCAGGTCATCGGCTTGGCAGTAAACTTCCTTACTCGCTAGGCCGTGGCCTGAAGAACAAAGATATTGCAAAAGGTAATAATGAATGGGAAGAAACAAAGCGCCTTCATAGATCATTGATTTTTCAAGGTAGAACTCAACAGAGGATAAAGATTTTAGATGAGCATGGAAACAATTTATGAAGTTGCTTCAGAGCAAGCATGTGGAAACGGCAATCTAAAGCAATGGGGAAGAAGTCTAACAAAGCCGTGTAAGAGTCCTATGACAGCAGATGGATTACTGTGTTGACCCTATCTACATAAACTTGTCTGTGGTTAATAAGGCTTTTCGAGATTATAAGGAATAGGCTTAAGTACACTAATTAATCAGCTTTATGCACCACAGATGATCCAAAGTCCCCTGAAGTCACTTGCTCCCTTCATATTTAGAGAACGTGTTAAGGGACCTCTAAGGTGAGGAAGAGAGCATCCTCTGGCTTTTCTCAGTGGTGATGTTGCCTTGGCAACTATTTTTCCTGTTATCTGGTTACTGACAGTCAAATGTGTGGCTGCAACTGCTATTCTCTCTGAGTCATTATCAGCTGTGGGGTGGAGCTAAGTTCATTTGAAAATTCCCATTGCACATTAACTAGTTTGTTTAACATAATAGAGTTAATAAAAGATATATGAATGATACACAAACAGATCCAAGAATTCAGTTCTGGCGTTCATTGTTGAAAAACACCTAAATTATTTCCCTCTAGAGGAGATTTCTTCCCATCTATATTTCTTTTCAGAGCATGTTAAACATTTCTTAATTATCCTCTGAATTATGCCTACATTTTCCATTCTCTCTCTCTCTTTCTCTCCCCCTCTTTTCTCATTTTCAAGACAAAGTCTTATTTAGCCCAGGCTGTTCTTGAATTTGTTATGTAGATAAGGATGACCTTGTACTCCTAATCTTTCTGTTTTTGCCCCCACCACCCCAACCCTAATTCTTGGGATTACAGGCATGGTGCTCCATGTTCAGTTTTACAAGATGCTGGGAACTGAATCCAGAGCTTGGTGCATGGTAGGCAAGCAATCTAGCAATTTCATCACACTCCAGGGCCTTATGTCCTTCTATTTCAGTTGAAGGTTTCTGCACCTTTTGCAGTATTGCATGCTGTACCTTTGATAAGTGAATGTAAAGGAAAAGGAATGAGTAGTTTTATTAAGAGTCGAGTTAATTGAAAGCAGTAGGTGTTATCCAATGTGACTAACTAGGAAGTTCCTAAGAAAGCTTAACTTGATTTTGAAATATGAGTGGGATTTGGTCACACTAAGGGACGAAGGAGGAGTAGAAATGCGAGATCTAGACAAGAGTAAATGATCTGCAGGCAAGACCCAGACACGACTTGAGAAGTTGGTGTGACCGGTGTTTGGTTTGAAACCGAACAGGCACATGTACTAACCCATAGAGTGGAACCCACATTTCTTGAATTAGATTATAGTTAGAACTAACACTTTTAAATGCATTTCGATTAGGCTACTTTCAAATTGTGAAATTGTATGCTATTTCCAAAGTGGAGCTACAAAGCAACTCAAGATGCCTAATATTAGGAGCTTTTCAGAGTCACCTGGAGGAAGAACAAAAGAATTGCCTGTCAACCTCAGAAAATCCTCTCTAACACGGGAAGTACGTATCTGTGGTCTGATCAGGTATCAACATTGAATGCAAAGTGAAAACAAGTACAGACCTGGAGAATCTTCACATTGAAGACATCTCAGCATCACCTTTATCGTCTTTAAAATATTCTAAGTGAGGTTTTTACTCTCCCATCTATATTGCTAATAACTATGAGGCAGCAAAAAATATTTTACTGAAAGGGAATCACACAGACTAAGTTGGAATTTCAGCACCATGTAATCATGCACACACACACACACACACACACACACTGAACAGAGAAGAGAGAGAATGTAAGACTAAGGATGAGAGAGGAAGGAAAGTTGAGGAACTTATTAAATCAATGCTGCATTTTGCTTTAATGATATCAGCAAATTTGGGTATATACATGGATTGTTTTTTCAGAAAAAGACTTCTAATTAATTTTAAATTAGATATATATACAGGGCTCTTTATTGACATAAACACTTAGACAAAATATTGAAGCTATTACCTCAGACATTTGGTCCATTTGTATGACCTTTAAATTACAAATCTAGCTTTCCAAATAGAAGGAAAATTAAAAGGCATGAAGAGATAATAAAAAGTGTTTATTTTAAACTTTCATTAAATGTAAAACACCATAATACATGCATTGAATACACCATGTACTAAATCAATAATTTTCACAATTGGCACTTTTTTAAAGGAAATGCTATTCATCATCATCTTTATTTGTTATTTTTTAACATTTATTTAAGTTAGTTTTAATCAAAATAAAAAAGTCATGAAAATAGTTCAGGGTAACTAAAGACTTTGGCTTCAGTTGCACATTGATAATTCAGTAATCCAAAGGAAAATAACACAATGAGTTCAGGAAACAAATAAGTAGTAAGAAAACAATATATCAAGTTACTTGAGTGAGAACCTGTTCTTGTCGTTGAAACAAAGTATCTGATCAAATACTAATGCTACAACTGATAACATAACATAAATGTTAATATCCTCACCCAAATGCCTAGGAACAGAGAAATTAGACATGAGATACTGTCAAGCACTTCTCCATTTATTCCACTCTTGTTTGAGAATGACATGTTCATGATTTCATGTTTAGTCTCCAGGTGGTGGCACCATTTGGGAGATTATGGAAACTTGGGGAAGAGGCTTGGCAGAGGAAGTAAGTGATTAGAGGAAGGGGTGTGGCTCTTGATGATGTGTTGTTCCTGGATCCCCTTTTCCTCACTCTTCCTGCTTCCTGGTATAACTTGATGAGAACGATGTGTATTGGATGCTCCTGCTGCTGTGGCCTGAAACTGTGAGCTAAAAGAAATCTCCCTCCCTTGAATAGCTTCTCTTAGGTATTTTGGTCACAGTAACACAAAGATAGCTAGCTAGTACTGATTCCAGTTAAAAGAGGAGCTCTTTGAAATAGCATAACCATTGGCTAATGTAAACTTCAGTGAGAGGTCTGTCACTTTCTTTGAAGTGTGGCTTACTGTGGTTGAGTTCATGAGACCAAGTGAGGCCAGGCCATATATTTGTGATAACAGGCAAAAGTGAGTGTGGATTCTGGCTGATGGTAGTGACTGAAATAGCGTGATAGAAGACATAAACATTCTTTTATGATTGGAAAGGGCTGATGCAAAGAACATCACTAATGAAAGTGATGCCTTGGTCTTCTGTCATCAGCTTGATAAATGAACTGAATGTCTTACAAAAGTAAGTATGTCCGACTGAGGTCATGGGAACAAAACAATATTCTAGTACATAAAGCCTGCCTAATCCCAACATGGTTACTTTGAGTTACCTTCACTCTCCAGCAACTGGACAGTAAAGAAGTTTTCTGAGTGAAAAGTACTGTGCATGATTGTGGCACTTGGGATAAATATGCCCATAAGATTTCAATATACCAGTATTTAAGTATAGCTGTGGGTAATTGTCTCCAGTTTAGCTAATCTACTCATCATAAAAGAGTCAAATGATGTCATTATCGTATGAAAGGGAAAGTAAATATAATAAATCAATTGCACTAGAATGAGCTAAAGCATAAATATAAGACGTATGTGAGTCAATAAAATTATAAATAAAATAAATGACATTAAAATAAATTTAAATATCTCATTTTATTTTCATCTTATTATGCTTTTAGTCATTTACAAAATATTATCACACTATATTAGTGGACTTAGATATGTATTCAGTCTGTGAATTAGTGATCTAAGTTGAGTGTATCTGGCCAATATTAAATTAACACCTGTACTCTTCAGAATATTTACAGAGTACATCTTTAGTTTCCTGGCACTGAAAAACAGCCACCAACTTATTAGCTATAAATTCATTCTGAAACATATTTAGCAGTTAGATTTTTCCCAAACAAAAATATTTTATTCTCAAGATTTTGGTTAATAAGACTTTTACCGCCAAGTGAATGTTTTGTATCTGGGTCATTTTTGGGAATTTTGGAAGAAAGAATGGAAATCTAGTACATTTGTGGTAGGGATATGGTAAATGGAGATTTCTTAGGATGTATCAGCTCTACAGCAAGAACCAGAAAGTTTCCTAAGACAGAAATTTCTCCACTCGCTGCTTGTAAAGGAAACCTGACAATGGAGTCAGGGATGGCTGCTCAGTTTGTCACTGTAACATCTGTATACAATGACTAGGGACTCTTCAAAGCCTCAGAGTAGGTACTGGGTCAACTCCACTCTTCAAGATTTTTCTAAAGGGCAGTCAAGGGTTCTCTAATTCATGAGTAAAGAAACACTGGCCTCTGCATTTTCAAACAATCAAGTTGAATACATACCTTTAATGGAGAATAGAGATGGTAAAACAATCACAGAAGTTTCCACTTCAAGCATCATATATATTAGTGTTCTTCTCAATGTCCTTAATTAACTTATGAGACTTATTAACAGTATCGGGTAAAAGTACTAAATGAAGTGCCACCTCTGATGCGCAAAGATGGGAAGACAATGATAGAAGTTTACACCCAAAGTTCTGCCATGTCTAGAAGAATATTCAAGTAGCTTTTAGAAAATATCACCATGAGGTGGTTTGAACACATCGAACGGCTCTGTGTTGTGTATTTAGCGTGTTTTGCGTGTGTTGTGTAATTTGACTTCCTTTAAGCGAGGAGTTGCTGCTGCTTAGGCATTCACGGGTCTGCAGCAGCCTCATTCTGATGTGTGTGTCCTGTCTTCCTCACCACCCTCCACACTGGAAAGGTTCTTCACAGCTGAAAGTCAAGTTTTGTGACTAGCTCGTTTCTAAGCTTTCCCAAGCGCAGGCCGTCTTGTATCGATTTAATGGACAGGCATATTCCTATTGAGAAAATTCAGATCTAAGATCCTCTTGGGAGTTTTGAACCTTCTAGTTAGTTAAGGACATTTGTGAAGTACAGCACTAGATATGCTTGAAGTGCAAATATCTGTGGTTGTTTTACCATCTTTATGTTACATCAGAGAAATATTTTCTTTTGTCTAGCATCTTACCAAATAACATTAAAATATCATGTAACAATGTTTTGTTTTGTTTTTGCTTAGATGTTTATTCTTGAGGATACAAACAAGCAAACGAAGAAGCATAGACACATGGATTTATTTGTTCACTCTTCAAATGGGCTGGTCCTTTGATTTGGTATTTTTGGAGAATTTCAGATCAGCCCTTCTATAAATTTTCAGTGTTAGCACTGAGTGGGTATTGAACCTGGTATCTGAATAAAGAAGAAAACCTCAGCACTTTCTGCTTGTCTCTGTTTCCATTCCTATCTTATTTCTTTTACAGTGTGTGTGACTTTCACAGGCCACTGCAGACTGGACAAGCTCTATATCTGCTTGATTCTCTTCTATAGCAATTTTATTTCTGAAAGAATCTCTTTTGATCTCCCATTTGTAGAAAGTGGGACATGTGAAGACAGAAAAAGATAGATTGACACACACAGAGAATAAAATATCAAGACTAAATCTCCTTAGTGGGACTTTGTGTGGACTGTCTTACAACTCCATAACACCTGTCTGGGATTGAGCCAAAGCAAAGATCCACTTTAACTTGGCAGGTAACTTTCTCCTAGAATCATATAATTTCCCCGATTGTGCTCTGTTTTCAACTCTGGCTTTGGATCATTTCCTTTTCCCTCTAACTACATCCTTCCCTCCTTCTCTTGAGTTAATAATGGAGATTGAGTTTCCAGTTCTGACCCGTCGCTTTCTTCTCGACTGTTACCTGCCCTTGCCCTTTGCATTCTATCTGCTGCCGCCTCTTTAGAAAGGCCACCAGTTGGACTCTAACACAAGGCTGAGCTCTTCCCTGTAGCCCTAAAACCAAGGAACTCGGCAGATGTCAGAAACAGATATTCTAGACCGGTAGTATGTTGAGAAGATTGGGTGAGGAATATTCATGTATTTTTTTTTAATTCAAACTAATTGTATTGACTTTCCACTTCAAGCACAGGCTGCTCCTGTCTGTTTTATTTCCCCATTTTATTTCGGTTAATGTTTAAGCAGTTATCAATTTTATTTCTGTCTTCCTTCCTTTCCACCCAATCTCCCTCTCTCATTGCTCCCATTTCTACCCACCCCCCCATGGTACAAGTCATCATGAGATCTTGAAATTTTACTAGCTTCAAAGAGTGTTCAAGCCATCAGGGAAATGCAAATTCACACTACTTTGAGATTCCACTTTGTCCAGTCAGAGTGACTGTGGTGAAGGAGACAAATGATGATAAATGCTGGCAAGGGTGTGGCAAAATGGCAATCCTTGAATACTGTTGGTGAGGCCACCATGGAAACCAAAAAGGTAAAAATAGAATTATCATGTGGCCCAGCTAGACCACTCCTGGACACATACCCAATTAAGCCTATCCTTATGCAGAGATACTTTCATATCCTTATTCACTGCTGCTTTAGTCATAATAGGCTGGAAATCGAAAGAGCCTAGATGCTCATCAAGTTACAAATGGGTAATGAAAATGTGGTGCATATTCACAATGGAATTTTGTTTATATGTAAAGTAAAATGAAAACTTCAGGAAAATGGATGGAACTGGAGATATTATTATTCTGAGCGAAGTAAGCCAGGCCCGGTAGAGCCCAGAAAACTAGAAAAGGGCCACTGAGGTGGTTGGGGCTGGGGGTCTCAAGGAAGGGATAACAGTAGAGTACCCATGCTGTGAAAGTACCAGGGACATACTAGGGGAGCAGAAATGTCTAAGGGGAGATGGTAGTGGGGCCTGGGAAGAGGAGCAGGCAGAGCTAGATGAAACCGAGGATGTATTAAAAATCCTAATGCACTATTTCAAAAGCTAATTAAAATAAAATTAATTATGGAATTCCTGAATGTGCGAACAAGTGGGTCTCTGATTCTTGGGCCTTCTCTTGGGTTCTTTTTTCTTCTGTTGGTTTGTCTTGTCCAACTTTGATGTGATAATTTTAGTTTTAGTTTTATTATATTTTGTTTTGCTATATTTTAGAAAGGAAGAAACAAAAGAAGGAAGGGAGGAAGGGAGGGAGGGAGGAAGGAAGGAAGGAAGGAAGGAAGGGTACCTAGCCACTAAGGTAAAGGTTAATAACTGAATTGCCACTTACACCTGCTAGGAGAGGGAAAATCAGTGTTCTCCAGTGGGGTGACACAGGGTGCATCAGCCACTCCAGGACAGGCCTCATGCGCAGGAGTGCTTGACCAGCACATATATGTATATACGCTGTGTTTGTGTGTGTGTGTGTGTGTGTGTGTGTGTGTGTGTGTGCCTTTATTTGATTACACTTTGAAGGTATGCTTTTTTTCTTTTTGGGTGTGGTATATTTTGTTTTCTTGGTTTTGTTGTGTTTTTCTTAAAAGAAAGAAATTAAAGTTGGGTGGGTAGAGGCGGGAGAGGATCTGGAAGGACTTGATGGGAAAAGAGGGATATAATAAACATGTATTTAAATTTAAAATTGTTTTAAATAATTAAAATAATAATAAAATTTAAAAATTGAGGAGGGCGGGGAGAAGACTCCTAAGATCCTATGGGGCTGACCAGTCTTCATCCTCGCTGTATCTCTCTAAGTGTCTAAGGATCCACTGAGGGACTCACCCTAGACATAATGACAGAATTTCCACAATGGTGAGCTAATAATGCATATCTTATGCCAGCACTACACTGCTGCAAAGACCAGGAATAAAAATACTTTCTGTGCTTCCTTCTCTGGGGTATAAATATTTCTAGATGTAGTAATATTCACATGTTTCTTTACAGAGAATGGGAACTGTATGTGTTGATAGTTATTTTACAGCTGAACATAACTTGGTACCTATAAAGGCTGTTCAAACTCATGTTCCAAATAATGAAAACTTCTCATAAAGGCTTCCAGAAAATTCTTCAATAGGGGAAATCAGAAAGTTTAAGCAAAACCTCATTCTAAGTCCAAAAAACAAGACAAAACAAACAACTTGTTTGTGCCTTCTGAATTTTAATGTTAATGGCTCATAAGAACAGAATGTATGTTAGACATACATTGCATTCCTATACTTGCTCTTAATTGATATTTGTAAATGCTTTTATTTTAGCACAACACACTGAGTGTGTGTATTCATGTTTGTACATGTTTGTGTATGTGCGGGTGCATGTGTATGTTGGCTGTGTGCACACACGTATGTATGAGCACGTGAAGGCCAGAGGACAACACAGATGTCATTCTTCAGGTACTATATGATTTTTGTTGGAGACAGGGTCTCTTACTGACCTGGAACTTATTAAGTAGAATAGGCTGTCTGTCTAGTGAGCCCCCAAGGACCTGCCTGTCTCTGTCTCTTTGGAACTGGGATTACAAGTGTGCATGTGCTGCAATGCCTTTTTAAATGTGGGTTCTGGGGAATCAAACTTAGGCCATCAGGCTTGCAAGGCAAGCATATGGTTGACTGAGCTGTCTCTCCAGCTCTTAGGAGAACACTTGAGAAAGGAATATTATCCTGTCAATAGTTGGGTTTAAAATTCAGGTAATTTATTGAACTTGTTCAAGATTACCTCAGCCACAACGTGGCATCAGATCCTCTGGTTCAAGTCTGTCTTCATTATTACAACACAGGATTCTATGGGTTCATTCAAACCAGCTTCATCAGAATTAGCAAATTAGATGCCATGCTGGAAAGCGTAGACAATATATGTAAGTCACAGCTTCTTTCCCTAAGTACTGAGTAAAAAGCAGCCATTAATATCAATGTTGGCTGTAGTGGCAACAGACTATTCCATATCCCACAGGCATTGACAAGTGATGTGTACACCTGAGTGTTCATAAAGGCACTGCACTTGTAAGAAATTTGGGCAGTAACCACATCTAACACATTGTGTTAAGCATGGCTAGATGTCAGCTATAGGCCTCCTACCTTTGGGACTCCGATGAAGCTGTACCTAAGCACCATGCCCAAGACCTTGTCAGAGTCTAGCATCTGCCCCACCAATCCTGCCAGAACTCATACATAGCTTACTCATTCATGTGACATAATGGTAAAAGTCCCATTTGTATCA